>NC_137930.1:29915692-29973192 GCF_963969265.1 Rhamphochromis sp. 'chilingali' | reverse complement strand
CGCAGGCGATACGGTCTCTCAATCACACACCACACAGTACTGACCCACACATACAGTTCTTACACACACACTGGACTTTCTGGACTTTGGTTTCACTTCATCACTTAAATCACGCTGCTGTTATTGTGTATATGCTGCTGTTATTGTGTATATATTTATTTATATTTCTTCATACATTCTTATATAGTTCTATATTGTGTATTTTGTTGTACAGTTATTTTATTTTCAACTTTGATTTATATATTTTATCTTATTCTCCCAGTTAAATTTACCCTTCATTCTAATTTGTGTTGTACAGTTATTTCATTTTTAACCTTAATTTATATTTTATTCCTTCCTAGTTAAATTTACCCTTTTTAATTTTTCATATTTATTTCCTATCTCATTCATAGCCTTTTCCTTTTTTGTTTTCTTTAGGTCACGAGCAGTTGTCCAAGCATTTCACTACATATCGTACTGTGTATGACTGTGTACGTGACAAATAAAATTTGAATTTGAATTTGAATTTGACTTATACCTCTAGTCGTGAGAAAGATCTTACTTTGAATGGGGAACAGATTCTGAATTAGAAAGACCTCATTTAGAGTTATTTGTAGTTAGTTTTGTTACATAAGAAGAGATCATATTTAGTTAGTGCTACTAAGACTAATGTGGTGCTACTCACAGACTGTAAAGTTGGTACCTCTTTATAAAGCCGTTTTCTGTTTGGAAATAGGAGTCATTCAGAAAAATGTTGGTGTAAAGAAGTGGCTTACAGTGACTTTTACGGAAACATAATCCCACATACCAGATTTTAAAAATCCCAGCTAATTGCTTTAAGAAAGAAGAAAAAAGAAGAAAAAAATGTGATTATTTTGAACTGTGAGTCATGCTAATCGACTCAAATGGACGCTAAGAATAAAAATATGGAGTTAGAAAAAGCTCAAAGGTCACTTATAGTAATTAGCTTTTGTACCTTAAAATAACGTGTGGCCTTTTTCTATTTTTTCCACGTTGTGACTTTGCAATATCGCACATTGTTCTTTCATAAACAGATAAAACTGATTGTATGACATATTCATATGATCATTTTTAGACATTCATGCTAAGATTAGTGTGCTACTTGAAAAAATAATGATTACACATTGTGGTGCAGTCCTTGCCTCTAAGTTCAGTGTTGAGTAATTGTTTCTCCTACCATCAAGGCTAGAGTTAAAGATAGAGGATCGCTGTATTTATAAATAACTGACTGCGGTCATTTCTTCCAAATATGAAGATGGGAGAAAATGCTCACAAGTTACTTAAAACTTAATAAGCTAAATAAATCAAAAAAAAGCCCCAAATGTTCCACTTCATCATGAGTCAGATATGCTGTATTATGATCATCGGTACACACTGATAAGATGCTGGGGCTTTACAGAATGGAGAGTGGTTTTACAACAGCTGCCTTGTATTTTGCAATATTTGTTACATGTTTTCTGTAGCAAAGGCAGACCTGTTATTTTGGAGTACCCAGACCCCTGAACTGTATTATTTCAAGCAACACTGACTCACCGGCACAGTTAATTAACAGCACAGTTACATAAGCTAATTATTTTGCTAAGAAACTAGTTTTCACAGGAAAGCAACATTTCACATAGAAGTACTAAAAAACTGATTTTTGCAATCTGCATATTTACCGCATCAATAAAAAAAGGTTCACGAGCTCATATGAATGAAGTGTCTTTGAGCCTCACAGTAAGTCTTTGTACTGCTGCAGTGCTCTTCAGTTTGCTGAAGGTGAACCTGGGTAGCAACGCTGACAGACGGTGATGTATAGACTGTGTTTTTCCTTTTTTTAAAAAAATTATTTCAGGTTTTCAAGTGACTATTGACAATACAGTGAAAGATTTTCAAAGCAAATCCTCCAAAATATCTAATCAGATATATGTGGTCTACTCATTCTAACAATCAGTGCACTTGTTTCTGTAAACTCCTTCAGATAAGATAAAGTGTTCATGGTCGAAGGTGCAAACGGGACGACTGACCTCTACTAATTCTTGACTACTCTGGAAGAATTGTTGCTAGCATTGTTGTGAGCCATAATGTGTCTTTTACATGATGTCACACACATTGACTCACAAATTCCTGATGTCCCAGAGGATTGTATCCTGAAGTAAGGAAGCTTGGTCCTCCTCCCTTACTGCTTCCTAGTATTGTTGTTGCATCCATCTCTTAAATGTCCACGTCAGCATTATGTGTGTACTTCCATGTGAACATTTTAGGTGCAATTTAAAGGATGGCAGTAATGACTTAACAGTCCTTAACGGCCATTTGTTTAAAAGAAGTTATAATTAACTGAATGCATTTGCATTGCATTAAGCCCTCTGAATAGCAAAAGCAAAAACATGTTGTTATCATAGCAACAGAGAGAAATGGTTCATAAACCTGCTGAAGGAGGATGTGGAGTTTTTCCTGTTGTACAAAGCTTTTAACCAGATGATGGCATGTTTTTCTTTGCAAGTTCTTTAAAACCTACCATATCTACCTGGTCGTTTCTCATGTTAAGCATCTGGATGATATGCTGATGAAAATTGTGAACCTGACAATGAGCCACAGTTAACTTTGGATTTGTCTCTTGTGTGTTTGTGTATTTATAGGCTCGAGTCTGAAATCGGTGCACTCGAAAGTGAAGAGTCTCAGATTTCAGCCAAGGAGCAAGTTCTTCGAGAACGCCTGAAGGAGACAGAGCGCTCGATAGAAGAGCTGCAGAAGGTATAAAAACATGAAGTGATTCAGGCATTGTTGAATCAATACAGACTTACTATACCCCAGCCCTGCTCAGGATGTGCAAGTCTTCTTTTAGTAGTTCAACAGCTCATTTTAATTTACCAGCTGTGCTTTAGGTCACGGTAAATGGTATTCCGAATAAACTAACAAGTAAACAAACTGCATTAAAAGTGCTCAAAAAAGATGGTCGTGCAATGTGTGATGAAAATGTTTTTTGACTCCGATGATAAACAAGAAATGTGAGTGATCCCTTTTGCACTTCTGCATCGCTACTGCTATTTGACCACTGGAACATGCCCATCTTCAGTTTCATATTGATTCTCAAAAATGCACTGTAATCAAACATTAGCTTTTGTTTTTGTTTCATGTTGACAATAGTCAGTTATAATTAGAGCTGCAGCTATGACCCAAGCACCTAACACCAGTCTTCAGTGGAGGAGTGCATAGTTTCTGAGACTGAAAGTGGCACACTGGGTTATGAGTCCTTTTTTTCCCACACTCATAAGGTTGTGCACTGTAGATTTATCCCCCAGGGTCAGTTTCTCAGTGGAAACTTCTATTTCCTGCACATTTTCAGGCCACATCAATGCAATCCTTGCTCAGTAGCCATTCTATTTACCATATTTAGCTCCTTAGAGTTTGTTCTCATCCCCAAACTTGTTGGACTCAAGTAGCACCGAAAGTAGTAAACACAAAAATACAGAATTGACTGCTGGTGCACACTTTCCCCCAAAAAACGAAGTTCAAACTTCTTTTTTTGTCTTTTCTCTCTTTCAGAGTCTGATGTCGCAGGATCAAGGTATGCTCAATGACACCCGTGCGAGCCTACAAACATAGACATGTTAACTGAAACTGCACAGAGTGAGGTGTGTGTGATGTGTGCATTTGTGTGTGTGGATAATAGTCTCGCTGAGGCAGGAGAGATGCAAGCCAGAGCTCGCTCCTGAACCCCCAAACACACACTAGCAGAAACTACATAGACACCGGCATGAAAAAACACTCAAAGAGCGCGCGGCTCAGCGAGACTATTGAAGCTCACACACACACACACACACACACACACACACACACACACACACACACACACACACACGCGCACGCGCACAAGGCCATGACTCTGCAGCCTGCAGTCACTGGCTTTATCCTCATCCCATTCACCAGCAAGCCCTGTAAGCCCCAAAAGCTTTGTTCCTGCTGTCACACACACACATAGACACACAAGAACACACACAAAGCAGTAACATATACACAAATACGGACACACACACACACTTCTGCTGCATAAGCAACGAACCTCAGGGGTACTAGAGTTGCTGCGGACAGAGAAACAGAGCTGAGGAGAGTTAGATGGTGTGTATGGGCGGGTGGATGTGTTGAATAGAGGCGGGCAGGGTCACACATGGGTGTGGTTAGTTACCCTGTTGTGAGGCCGGACTGTTTGTGTGTTTTTGTATCAGGGTGGACTCCACATCATTGAGGTGTGTGTATGCGTGAATACCCGGTGTGTGTTTGTGTGTATTGGCATGTAGCTAATGTAAGTGTGTGTGTGTGACTCACAGCCTCACAGCTTCATCTCATTGTCATTTCCCCTCCTGTGCTCCTGCTCACTAGATGCCACTGGCTGCATGTCTGCTCCTCTCTCGGACCGCATGGACCCCGATCCCAACCACCTCGCCCTGGCCACGCAGCACCAGACTGGCCCACCTGCCCTGGGCGACAACGCCAGACCAAGACCTGGTAAGACTAAGGGAGGAGAGGAGGGTAAGGGAGGGGGAGGGGGTGGAGAAGAGAAGAGAAGAGTGAGGGAGGGAGGAAGGGAGGACAGGACAGTTCTGGGCCTCAGCCAAGTTGGATTATAACCTGCATAAACTCACACGGAGTCTGAAGCGGCACCGATACGTTTTCTCTAAACTAATCAAATCTCATAAACTTTTTTAAGTTAACTTAACCACATGTATGGAAGCACATGGGCTTCGGTGCTTTTCATGATTGTCTGTATTAGAAAACGTGGAAATTTAATTATAATAATGTAATGGATTATGTATTAGTAGGTCCTAACACAAGGTCAGCTTTGTATCGGTTGCGGAAGCCACATTATTCTTTACACAGGGAAGATACTGAGAGCATGGGGAAACTATTAACATAGCTTTTTACTTATCACCTTTAAAAAAAAAAGTAGGGGGAAACATAAGTTTCACTACTATGCTTCACAATGCTGCAGATTTTGAGGTAAGGAAAGATCCATATTTGTAGAATGCCAAACCATTTGTTCAGGCTTTGATCGAGATATTTTCCTTTTATAGTTTGATTCATTTTTGAGAATAAAATAAAATCCTGGTTATGTGTTTTTTACTAATTGCACATTTAGCAGTAAACAGAAAACACTATGTCCCTGTCCTCACGCCTCACTTCATCCACTTTTTTCCCTCCCATCATCCCCCCTTCCCTTTCCTCACTCCAATCCCAAACCCCTCCACTGGTCCCCCACCCCTTCACTCTTCCTTCCTTGTTCCCCACTCCCTTTTTGCATCAAATCTTCCCTTCTCCCTTCCCTCCTTAACAGCCATGTTTGCCATGGAGATCAACGTGCAGCACGACCCGCAGACTGGTGAGCAGCGCATCCTCTCGGCCAACCGCGTGAACCCGTTGGATGCAGCTTCACGTGGGGTCAAAGTCTACGACGATGGCAGAAAAGTGGTCTATGAGGTCACTTCCTCTGGGGGCGTGTCCACCACCACCGTAGAGAATGGCTGGAGCTCTGAGCAGGTTGACCAGCTGATCCAGAGAGCTGCCAGACCTGTAGTACGAGGCGGGGATGGCGGGAGGGGTCAGGTGACAGTGACTCCAGCTGCCCCACAGGCATATGTTTCTCCAGCAGATGTTGATGATCTGTCCCCACCCTCCTGTGCCCCGCCATCCATCCCTTCTAGCCCACCAGCCCAGGTTACACTCCAGAGGGAAAGCCGTCTGGGCATGATGCCCCCCTCCTCTGCTGCCGTCACGACCCAACCAACATCCTCAGGCCACCCGGGCACCGAGCTCACTTCCCCGCCCCAGGCGAGCGTGGAGCACCCAGTCACCATGGTGTTCCTCGGCTACCAGGACGTTGAAGACATGAGCGAGAGCAGACAACTGTTGGGATTCGACGGCGCTGTGAAGGCTGAGGTTGTTCTCATCGATGAAGATGATGAGAAATCACTGAGAGAGAAAACAGTCACCGACATCTCCGTCATCGACGGCACAGCAGCAGACCTCGTGTCGGGCCGGCCAGTCACGTCTGAAGCTGTCAGCACCGAACTGTCTTCTGATGGCCGTGAGCCTGACAGTACCTCCTCGCCCCCTGCAAATCCAGAAGCCAACACGGTCCCCCCACCCGGCCTCACCCCTGCTACAGGTACAGACAAGAGGAAACGCTGCCAGTGCTGCATCCTCATGTGACTGAATCTTCTCCCTTCTTCCACCCTTTTATTATTACCCTCTTCTCCTCTGTCTTTGGATGATTACTAACAGAAGCCCTGCCTTCCTCCTCCTCCACCTCTGGACTCTGATCGGCTGGCACACTCATACACGCATACACGCTCTTGTCTGACTGTTGACTTTTTACTCAGTTGCATTACCACCTCTACATCTCTTCTCTTTCATTATCCTCTCTGTCAACACGGAGGCTCTTTCTTTCCATCTGCCGTCTCCTTAGACAACACAGAATATTTTGGAAATTCATGCAGGAAGCAAGCTGCTGTATTGCTGCTATACTTGTGGTGAAATCAGACAGAGAGATGGACAAAATTGATACCGGTTGACAAACAGCTTAAAGAGGGTCATACAAAGCCAATCTCAGCGGTCAGTAAGACTTTATGGACAATCAACTCACATTGATATGCTCTCTAACCAAACAGTATGTCTGGTTCTAAGGACAATCAAACAGCTCATCTCCTTTACTAAGCCAGTTCTTAAAATATTAAAAAAGACAAACACAGCCTCAGTTATATATATATTTTTTACTTCTTTACTCATTCACAACCCTCCTGCTGTTGTTTTAACACATAAGACACATAAACAACCACACACGCGACATACAAACTCAAACAACCAACTCCTTTCCTTGCGCAGTCTCTCACTGATGAGGAAGGAAAGGTGGGTACTCGTTGCCTTGGTTTCTTTATGTGCCTCTTTCATTCTACCACACTGATAGTCCTAACAGAGATTAGAAGTAATTAGATATTAATTTCTTTTTTTTAATTAGCTAGCTAATTTTTTTTTTGTTTTTTGAAACTTAAAGGACTCTGAATTGTTGAGACAATGTTTTCCTCCAATGGGAAAGCGAGTCTTTGATGCTGTAGTTAATTTCTCTCTCTTTCTCTCATCCATCTGTCTCCATCTTCCTCTCTCTCTGTCGCTCGTTCTCTCTGGTGTTTCCTCCATCGACTTCAGCTATTCCACTGCTGAGGTCATTTCCTCTGATTCTGGCACTTCCTAACTCAACAGCCAATGAGAAGCTGTGGAACACCTTTTGGCAGCCATTAGGATCTGCACAGTCAATTTTCCAGTGTTTCAAAACACTACAGAGCACAGGAAGCTAAGGGCAGCTTAACAAACACTCTGGCAGTGAGGGAACACGCATTTATACCTATAGAAACAACCACTAACAGCCTGGGCACAAACATGTGAATAATGAATATTAACGAGCACTACCACTACTAAATTACAACTATAATAGCTGTGCTCAAATGAGCTTTTAGACAGTGATCATGTGCAAATTACAATCAGCGTTTTTTTGTCCATTAAATTCACTTCATTGTCTCCACCAGAGATCCATTATACTCTTTCAAGTGCAAAGAGACTGAAAACACTGCCAGCTGTTGCTATAGCCGTCAACCAGGCCCTCGTTTACAAGGGTGCTACAAATTATCAAGGCCTGGTTGTCATTATAACATAGTATATGTTACACTGCATAGGCTTGTTTTCAGAAAAATCTCTCAAAAGCAGCAATTGTGCTCATTCAGTTGAATGATAATGGATGCTCTGGAACGACTTTACTTCATTTCAAGTGTCTTTCATGTTGGGTAGAACAGGGAGGATGGTGGTGCTCAATATAGATCTTTTGAAAAGATTTTTGGAGAGTTAATGATTACACTTTGCCATTGTACCCTGCAGAGAGACAAATGAATGAGGTCACTGAAGCTATAGGGACCAGATGAAGCACGTGATTGAAGGAAATGACTGCGCTTTTTCGGCCATGTTGGAAGGTTCTTATGACCCAGATAATTAGATTTAGGGGTATTCTGTGGCTCAGGTGTGCCCCTTGATATAGGAACTATAAACATCATGAATATAACTAAATCTAAAACACAGAACGGAACCTAAACTATTTAACTAAAGGGAATAAATTGGACACAGGATGCTAAACAATCTTTTTTTTTTGAGTGCACTATTTTTCTTTCTTTCTTTTTTTTTTGCTTTACTCATCCTGATTCTACTGAAGAACATAGTGTTTTTTTTCCACACTGTGTACCAACTCTGATCATCACAAATAAGAAACAAAATAGTATTTAACAAAAACTAGCAGATTTCAATAATTGCTTATTTTCTTATGTGGCTCTGTGCACAGCCATACATCCTTTTAATAAACATGCTTCAGTGTGATTGGCCACCGCTGGTGTCAGTCAGTCCAGCTGGCTGTGTGATTGGCTCGTCTGGTTTCCAGTGTAGATACAGAATGTAAATATGCTCTATATTCTATTTAGTGATGATTTTATTTTCCACATCTATATAGAGATCAAGAGATAATTATAGTTATTATGGTACTAGGCATTATTAGAATGTCCTGTGATACCATATAATGACTGTATGAGTGCACACACGAGAGCTTTGTATAATTTCATTCTCTCACTTCACTGCTGTGTGTATTATTAACAGCACCCATCTTATGACCACCACAAGCTTTTTTTGGCCAACAATAAAATAGCCAGATGTACTAGACATAATTATTTTATTTATCTGCACAGGACAAGTGTGAAGGCTGGAGACATTTGCCTGTTCAGATTTACTGAAACATGAACAATTACCTATAGCTATTTGTTTTTAAATAGTGAGGACACTATGCAGAGAAGGGTTTTAAGGAAAGTATAATGTTAGTTTCACTAAAGTGTGAAGGTGATAGGGAGTAAAGCAGAGCAAAGAAAAGAAAGAAACACCTATAAATGAAAATACAAACCCCAAAATAGCAAGACGGATCTTGATATCAGAACCTGACTGATCCAGTTTGCTTGTTTGGGAATGTGCCTGTGTTTTTTATGTAGTGCAAAGAGGTATACAGTGTATGGACAACAAATCTGTTGAGTTTACCAGCCCCACTGCCACGCCTGCAGTACTCCTCTGACTCTGTAGGGGTCTCTGTTTTCCTGTCTGCCTGCCCTCATGATTGTATGCACTGTTAAAACAGAAAGGAGCCATTTTCTATTGTTCACACTTCTCTCTCTCTCTCTCTCTCTGGTTATGACTTCACACCGTACTCCAGTCTTCACTCTCACTCTCTCGCTCTGTCTTTTCTGATGTCTGTATCTTCTCTCTATCTTTGGTCAATAAAGCTGAGTTTCTCCAGTTCCCCCCTGCTGTCTCTCGCTTGTTGTTCTTTCCATCTATAACTAACATTCACTTTTTTATTGGCTGCTGACAATGAGAGTACAAGCTGTCCTTACTGCACCCAGCTGTTATAATACCCACTGCCACTAACGAGCACGCACATTGTGTTTTCAGTGGTCACCTAAGACACTTTACAGACCAGTATATATATCTCAGTTGTGATGGGTTTTTAATAGCATCCCTTTAAACTATACTGAATATAAATACATTTAAAATGCAGTCGGTCAGTGTGAAGGAGAGGAAGGTGTATGGTTGCCTATAATTCATACAAAGAATTTTAAAAACAGTTTCAATAAGTTAGAAATTAGAGTCACTGTGTAGATGCACATTAGAATAATTGCATAGTATTAGTTACAAATATTCTATACACAACTATTACAAAATACAACAAAATCTTGAAAATATGGATTAACTGAATGCACAAAATGCATCATTTACAACATTTTTTTAATGTGAAATGGTTTGAATTTTGAAGTGGCCTAACTGAGACACAGTAACTGGCCTAACACAGACACTGTAACATGGTGTGAGTCTGTTCCTACAAAAAATATCAGCATATTAATATAAGATGCTGTGCAAGTTTTTTTTATGGATTTCTTTTACAGTATGACTTATCACTGTTTATGAAAATCTGCTCTAGTAGTGCTGCAACAGTCCTACAGGGAGAGATACTGGGAGTATGTGATATCTAATAAAATGATATGATTCAAAAGAAAAGGTTGATAAGACAAGTGTTAAGAAAGCATTCAGATTCCGTGAGTAAAAGTACTAATTTTACACTCTAAAAGTACTACATTACAGGTAAAACTATAAATGGGACAGTGTATTTATAGCTACAAGAGAAAGAAAAACACTGGTATATATTTAGCATCTCAGTTCTACAACAGTCGGTGTAGGTTGGAGCTAATCATTAATCATTTTATTTACTGGTGCTCTAAATATGTGCTTGCAAGTCACACTAATCATCTTTTTTTTAACTGGAAAGAAATAACACTACTGACAAACATCCATCATCAGGCACAATACTTTCTCCAAGCAAAAGTTCAAACCAATAAATTGTAACAAATGAAAATTTCTGTTTCACATGTATACGATTTGGGGTAGTTCAATCTATAACAAAGCATGATACTGTGCAAGCTGAGCACAGCTACATTCCACCATTGGGCACAACCTCAGGAAGGTAAGTATTTGAGAAGGTAGATAAGAAGGAATGTAGGAAGGAGGGCAGAATGACTGACAAGCGAATTTACTTTTAGGAAAGTAGCGGGCAGTTACAAGGAAGTACAAGTACACTAAACAGTACACTAATAAACAGAATCACTTGTCCACTCATCTGATTTTATTGACAACTCACAACTTCACAACAGTAAAAGAAAAGGGTGAGGTAGAGAAAAAGAACCTGTCACACTATGAATTTTGCACTACAGAAACATGGACAAATAGTGCTCATAAAGCACACTCCTGTAGGACTCTATAGAGATTTTACACAGCAGTTGTGCTGTATCATCTTTCCTAATAGTTTGTGTTTATATTGGTTTGCAAATCTTTTCCATAAGATATAATTCAGGGTGATAAATGATTCTCTTAGGGAAGTCGTGACAACCAGTATCTTGAAATAGCAATCAGGTTGCATACACACTCTCAGTGCACAGGATGGGTGTGTATTGTGTGATAATCAACAGTAATTGACTTATCTTTAGCCAATGGCAGCCTAGTGCCTTTAACAGAAACCAGGACTGCTATAATTATTGCACACACAGGCATACTCACACACGACAGGATAATAATACATGTGCCAAGAGCTACTCCACTATACGAGCATGCATCATTGAGATGAAGGAGATTTGGCCAGCTTCAAGCCCCCTTATTCACAGAAGTTCCTCTTATATCACCTGAACAGAAGTTAAGTCACGCTAAAGCACAAGAAACAGAGTAATGATGGAAATTAAAAAGGTGGAACTAAGAGTGCACATGGCATAAAATCATTAAAAAAAACAGCAAAAATGGAAACGAATTCAAAAGAGAAATCATACGACAGATGCAACTAATGTACAACGCAGTCATCCTGAGTTTTAACAGAGTGTCAAGTATTATTTCCTTTTATACTACAAGGTTTATTACAGGTCTACCACTACTGGTGCTGATGCTACTAATTCTGCTACTGCTACCACTGCATGCCACCTTTACTAACACTACTTTCATTAATTTCACAGCTGTCCTTCTTATTGTTCTTTTTAGTTACTCCTTGCCAGAATGTAGTTGTGGGGTGTAAAGTGATATCAGATTAATAAGCAAAAGCACTCACTGAAGTGTAGGGTATTTTCATGGTGTAGCAGAGTTTAGTATTGAATAGTTTCATCTATAATGCTTTAGAAATGACATTATATTTTACAGATATTAACAGTAATATGTGCAAAAGCTACACCATCTAAAAAGCAGCAATAATAGAATGTTAATCAATCAAACTTGTAATCAAACCTTAAAGAACTCTAAATTTAAGTCTTTTATTTTAGAACAACAGTAAAATTGCTGCTGCTAACTGCTAACTACTGTAGCTTCAGCAGTGGCAAAATTAGCATAGTTGTGACAGGCATAGTAGTAGCAGGAGTTTAGCCCGTACTATCAATGATTGTCCTGTAGAAGCCCAGTAGAAGTAGTTTCAGAATGAATCTATTTTGACAGATCCATGCTGATATTTTCTACTCCTACAGCAGTGTTGCTTCTTCATTTGCAGTGAGCATGGGTGTAAGATATGAAATCAGATGTAGTCCCAATAAGGAAGAGGGTCAATAAATGGGCAAAGAACCTGATCAAAAGAAACTACAGCCACAGCGTGTGATGAAGCATAAAGATTTACTGTCAGCGTAATGCTAGTGCAGATTAGAGAATTTTTAAAAATTAACAACAGACCACAAAGGCATATGCAGAGGCATATGAATCCGACCCATACATATTCCCAAAGGAATACATTAGATGCTTCATCTGATAAACTTTTAGAGTATCAGTATAGATCTGCATGTAGAATATTAGGCTAAAAGAGGGTTATTTATTTACTTCATAAGAAATATAAAGACGGTATTCAGTAAGTGAAACGCTCATAGTTTATACTGACTGATATGTTCTCAAGAAGTCAAACCTGGGATTAATCATTGTCCTGTGTTTTGTGTTTGGAAGTGTCATCAGAGGTTTGGTTTTGAAGCATTTCTAAGTATTGAAGCATGTAATAATTGTGTTAGTTTTGATCTGATTATAGCTCCACAGTGCAGGTCTTCCAGAGGTGAAAATTAATCTAAAATTTGGTACCAATAACTTCCTGTTTGTTTGTTTTCCAGTCTACAATCAGACATTTGGAGTTACTTTGACAACGGCAAATGGATGTCAATCTCCAACTGCAAACACAAATCTTCACACTGCTATGGTGAGTGACATGTATACAGAAGTCAAGCAAGTTTAATTTAAAACTTCATATTGCATCTAGAAAAAGGGCAAGTGTTACCTCACAGTATTATTCACATAATGTGTTCAAACATTAGTCAGAAACCTTGGTTTGATATATAAAGAGGAAAGGACTACCCCAGATAGCTCTCTCAATTTCAGTCAACTCATGGTTTGCAAGGTGCCCTCGTCCTATGGCTGCAAAACAAGCCAAAATCATCACCCATGCACTACCATGTTTGACAGTTGGTCTGAGGTGTTTGGGTTGCACTTGTCATGCAACTGCACGTGTCCCTAACCATAGTGAATCCTCACATTAACTTTTATTTAGTACAAAAAAGCTAGCATTTATCCTCCAGCTTCACTGTGTTTATATTATACTAACCATAGCTGTGTAGCTAGCTACCAGTGTTGGGAAGGTTACTTTTAAAATGTATTACACTACAGATTACAGAATAGATGCCCCAAAATGTATTTTGTAACGTGTTACGTTACTCAATGAGAGTAACGTATTCTGAATACTTTGGATTACTTAATATATTATCAGCAGTTTTACAACTACATGAATGTACTATTGCTGTGTGATTTATTACTATTACTGAAGGATACTCGCCATACCAATACAAACAAGATTTTTAAATCTTAATATAAAATTAGTAACAGTAGGGTGGACATTAGGTAAGGCTGCACTTTTTGCAGCGATCTCGTATAGAAAACTATTCCGTGCATATATAAAACAGGTCCAAATGGTAGTAAAGGAACCTCTGGCTAATACGTCGGTTCCGTGTCGGGCTCGTACTTTGTTGTCTGGGTCAACTTTGCTAGCAAGAGACAGAGAGAGGCGTTGAAAGGCTGCTCCAACGGAACTTATTGTTTCGGAGGAAAACAGTGTACAGTCGAGTCTTAATAGCTCACTTACAACTGGGCTACGCTGCCCATGAGGCTACATTCTTTAGGGCTATGCCTGTAACACTCTGCCTATTGCCTTCATATTAAATAATTTTTTGAACAAATTTTTTAAAAAATATTTCTTTACGTCATTATGCGGGCCGCAAGTAGAGGTGCAATGGGCCGCAAGATTGAGACACAGGTATTAGAGCCTCTTAATGCGTGTTTTGTTTGAGTTTCCACCGGCGTGGATTTACCAAAAATAGAGAGGGCATAGCCTAACATATGAAACAGGAAAAGACCGATGTGTAATCCATTTATTTCAACAAAGTAACTGTATTCTGAATACCACATTTTTAAACGGTAACTGTAACGGAATACAGTTACTCATATTTTGTATTTTAAATTCTGCCTTCATTTGGAAGTGATAGCAGAGCTGTATGTTTCAATTCTTCTGAAAGCCCTCAGTCAGATTGTTACATTGTTACACCTGTGTAAAGCATCCGTACTGATCAGTGTTCATTTGACTTTGGGACCAGAAGCGGAGTTTGGACCTGGAAACGGCTAATGACGTCAGACTTAAAGACGGGATAACCCTCTTAAGTCCTAGCATTAAGGGTGCACTTACTTTCTCACAGGACTACAATCATTTACATCACTCTGCATTAAATTACACCAATGGTTAAAATGAGTAAAAATGTAAATTAAATGTAAAAAATATGAATAAAATATAACTAAAATTATTAAATAAAAACCAGTAAAAACTTTAGCTCAGTAGATGACATGGCATAAAACTGGACTAGACCATTCACTGATATAAATATAACTAGACTATTCTAGAATGTAAGTATTTCAGTAAATATTCTAACTTCAGAATCCTTTAGAGTTCTAGAGCAGTGTTTCTCAAACTGTGTTACGTGTACCACTAGTGGTACTTGCGCTCTCTCTGGTGGTACGCAGGAAATTTCCAATTTTTTTTAAGATTAAATAATATACCATTGTGGAGGTATGCAAAGATGACATGAGAGTTCCCGAGGCTCTTCTGGGAGCTGGAGTCAACCAGAAAACGTCTCCCTGAGCGTGAGTCCTCTATGAAGAGCAGCCTTTGCTTATCTGCAGCAGTTGCAGCCGCTACAGAGTGCTGGCGACCTCGTTTCCCTGAGCCTTAAAACTGCAAATGCATCATTGAGATGAAGGAGATTTGGCCAGCTTCAAGCTGGCCAAAACTGCTGCCATCCCAGCCACCATCGATGAGTCGGAGGCCCCCAGGAGAATGGGGGCGCAGGAGATGCCATCAGTGAATCGAGAACTATTGCCCGGATGCCGAAGCTCCTGGTAGCCAGGAGAATGCGATCCACTTCTTCTGTGAGTGAGCGGTAATCCTTCATGGCCAGCAGCGGGGAGTTGGCGAGGCCAGCATCTGTCGGAAGAAGACGTGAGTGAAGAGGAATCCACTGTCATCCATTCCTAGCAAGGACAGCATGCTCTCCATGAGCTCGAGAGCGGTACCATCACACGGCCCAAGAGAGAGAGGAGTTTCTTGACCCGCTCTGCATCTGAGAGGGAGTAGCACTGCAACAGCAGCAGCGCCTTGAGAGCGGTGTATTTCCCTTGGGTGGGGGCATCCCGGAGAAGGGTCATCACACGACAGGTGGACAGCGGAACCAGCAAAGCCACCACACGATGGTATTTCGTGTCGTTGGCTGAAACGCTACGAAGAGCAAACTGAGCTTCAACGTGCATGAATCAAGAAGGAGGGTTGTGAAGCCGAAAATCCGGCAGCTTAACCACCGAAGCAAAAATGAAAACATACAGCTCTGCTATCACTTCTGACATAAATGAAGACAGAAAACAAAACAGCAGTGGCGTTTGTAGGGTTACTGAAGTTGGGCTAGCGGTATATAATGATGTGCTGTGTGGTGGCTAGCTACACAGCTATGGTTAGCACATTATAAAAACACTTCACGCTTTGCGCCACGTTATTGTTTACATGAGATGAATTGCAGAATGGCAGATACAGACAAAATACTGTTACTGTCAATCTTACTATCTTCAGGTTTTACATGCTTACATATACACACGCAGTTACTGTCCTTCCATTTACAAAGTCAGAGGCATCACGGTGTAATTATTTTACGTGTAGTTGTTTTTTTTCCTTTGTAATAATATTCAACATTGCTATCAATACATTTTTCAAAAAATGTATTGATAGCATTGCACAGATCAATATGTATTGTATTGATCTGTGCAAAATGGGTCCAAAAACATAAACAACTGTGGGATACTGTTTGTCCATCATTTAGACAGGGGGAACAAAGATATGTTTCACCATATTTTCTAGTCTTTGGCTTAGAATGAATTTGGTTTGGAAACATATTCAGCTATGCTTCATCTCCCGCTTTGCGTTTGTGTGGGAGCCCCCGTGCTAGCAGTGTCCCCCCCCCCCCCCCCACCTAGGGGGCGGAACACACACTTTGGGAAGCTCTGACTTAAAGATTGGATATCCCACCTGCTGTAAATGTTTTAATGCAGTACAGGTGTTATTTTTATCATTATGTCACATCCTGTTTATGACAGTTACAATAAATAACACTCACATAAGAAATAAAATTGTCTCTGTAAACTGTATGTGGTTTTAAATATGCCTATACTACTGTACTTTAATGTTGGTCATAAGGGTGGTACTTCAAGAGCCATATATTTTATGAGGTGGTACTCATTGTGAAAAGTTTGAGAACCACTGTTCTAGACTGTTCCAAGTTGTTGTTCCTCAGAAAATGCCACACGAGCACATTTGAGAGGGAGGTGTTTGGGGGGTTATCAGAGCAGAAGGTGTAGGGGCTGAGAGGTGGGGTAGAGAGGCAGGGGAGAGAGTGGGGCCTGGCCGGGCTGCAGTCAGATTGTTTTGCGGCGGAATAAATGAATGAATGAAAGGCAGCATGGTGGTAACCTGATCCGCGCGGGTCGGCCTCATTGTGCTTGGCTGGAGCTCGCGCTGGCTGGTCGCTCTCCGATTGTCTCTGGAACGGGACAGAAAACACTCCCAGGACCTCGCGAGCCCTACATTATTCAGCGCGCGTGCCTAAAAAAAGGGTAGAGCTAGGGAGAGTGAGAGAGAGAAAAGGGGCAAGCGGTGAAGGGGGAGAGAAAAAAAGAGGAGGAGACCGCTAGTTGGAAAAGCTGGCGCGTAAAAGGAGCTCAGTCCCATCTCAGTCAGAAGCCACTGTTACCGTTATTACCGCCCCTGGGAGCACGTGAACAACCGTTAGGCTACTTCTCTTGTTCGTTTGTTTTATTTAACGTCCCACCGGCGGTTGGTGCCGCAGTTTGAACTGAGGTGAACGCTGAAGAAGAAGAAAACGTAGGGAGAAAAAGAAGAAGTAGCGGTTAGTCCGTTTCCTCCGCCGGTAAAAACCAAAAACTAATCCCGGTTATTATCCGCTAATTGGCCGGTCTTAAGGAGCTCCGGAAATCAGCGATTTGCTGCACACCAATCTCAACTCAGGTAGATTAAATTATAACATAAGTAGTTTCTAAAACATAGCGGAAATGTGTCTGAGCATAAGTTTATGATGGGAACTCATTCAGTGAAAGTAAAACGGTTGCTTTGGGTGAATGGCGTGTGTGTCAGCTGGACTGGGGGGTGTCCTCTGGGGTTTGTTAGCATGCTGAAAATGTTGTCAGCTGTGCATGTGTGTGTGCATGTATGTGCTTCTGGTTAATAGAAACAGAGCCTGTAATTACACTGATTATCTTTAGAGTGGGAGGACACAGGATACTGCACTCTCCTCTACTGAGAGAAAAAGAGAGGGACAAGCAAAGGAGGTCAGTGGACCAGACTGCTTGCTGCAGTAGTCTCTACATGTCTATCTCTCTTTCTCTTTGTGCACCTCCTCCGCCTCCTCTGCATCACTTTAACCTAGATATAGGAATGACCTTAACCTGGTTTCCATCCCCCATCCAGCATACTGAATGACTGGGCAGAACCAGAGGGACGTTTTATTAATGCTGCTATCAGTATTTGGGTTTTTTTTCTGTGTTCCATTATTGTAGCTTCTCTTTTCTTGTATCTTAATGGCTCATTTTTCAAGGGCTTCTTCGGTTAGGTCACCTTGACCCTGAGCTGGAGGAGCAGCTAAGAAAATTGATGGATGTGCAGTTAAATAAAGGTCCTGCTATTGTGAAAAACATCTTGGTCAAGTTGCCGTATACACAGTTTCTGCCACGCCCCTGCCCAAACAAAAACATTTTTGAAGACTAAGTATGTTACGTTAACATTTTATTTTAAAGGTAGTTACAGAGTAATAGGGGATTATAGTAATAAGGGAAGCTAGAGAAAGAGCTGCCAAATGAAGCCAGACTTCATTTGTTTGCTGGAGATTTTTTTTTCATTCTTTTCTTTGCTCATAGCTGTTGCCAAGCAACTTGAAATTCTTTACTTTGAAAATCTTCTTGCTCACTGGTGAGTGGACATTGCTAAGGTGGATTTCTTTTCTCTTTTCTTTTTGTAATCTAATCAATGAATGACTTGACTTGATCCTGGAAATGTTCAATTATCGCCATGCCGTTTTCAGTTTTCAATAGAAGCATATATTACTGATGTTGCAGCTGAAAGTAAATAAACAACTTAACTTGACCCTGTTTTCTCATCACTTCCAGTTTTGCTGATTGGTTTTGATCTCATTGATTGATTTTACTTCATGGTAGATTTTCCTTGAGTACAGCTTGCTGGTACAATGCCAAAGGCACGATGGAGGCTTTGAACATTCTTCCAGTCATCTTGTAAAGAGATTCTCTCCCCCCCCCCCCCCCCCCCCCCCCCCCTCCCCCCATTTAACAGCATGTATTTACTTTTCACTTGGTTTACAAAGCAGTTTCAGGAATACAGGCAAACACAGCCAACTGGGAAGAGGAAGTAAAGAGGCCAAGACATCACCAAAGCAGTATAATCATGGAATTTTAACCCAACCAGGAGTGAAATCTTTGGGGCTGATGCATAGACACATTGGTTTTTTAAGTCCTGTTATGAAGCTGTTGTCACCTTGGATAATACTTCTTTCTGACTTTAATGGCTATAATTTATAAAATTTACTTTTTTAAATGTTGTGTACAGTATGGCCTGAAAGTAGCAAGAGATGAGCACATAAAGTCACCAGGAACTATCACATTAGGAAAAACTGGCAAAAATTGTGGTGTGTGCAAAACCTTTGCAACTGTATGCAATCAACTTGCGATCTTGCTGCCTTTGAAATGGTTGCTTCAAAGATAAGGACCAGGTCTATCAAGCCAGAACCTTATAGATTTGAAACTGAAATTACAAAATTCCTCCACAAATAGAGATGTAGTTGGTGCAGGTTGATGATTTAACTCCAGAAGGACAGAGATGAACTGTAACATTGTTTTTATTTAGGACTATAACCAGAATATGACCAATGGCAAACAGTTGAGTTGAGTCCAGTCCACTGATGCAAAGAAATGAGTTGCGGAGGAGTTGGGTTTAGTCTGTCAGTACAGACTGACCCAGGTTGAGTGCAGTATTTGCAGCAAATATTTGCAAACCTTCGCCAAACTGTCTGAGAGTGATTGCAGTCAGTCTGAGTCAGATCTCGATTGTTTGGATACAGGTTGCCTCCCACCAGGCGACCTGTGCAAGTGCCTTCCATTAAGAATTGTTGCCCAGAGGTTAAGGATGTTGCACACTCAAACTTAAGCAACCAGTTGGTTAATTCAGCTACATATAATCACTCTCTGACAAAAAATGTAATGAAATCACCAGGCAACCAGTAATTATTCCTAGTAGCAAGGATGTTGCCACCCTATTTTTACGCTAGTATTGCCAAACTTAAAGTAAAACTTTTTGCATCCAGAGTCACTTTTATTATAGTATTTAGAGGCTTATTTTTTTTGGGGGGGGGGGGGGATTTTTGATGATGATATATTTTTTCAAAGTTTACCTGGCATGTCCCACTTCAAAATCTAAAAGAAATGCACACCCTCACACCTCCTGCAGTTGCTCTCTGGTCTATGAGTCAGGCCCATCCCGTAGCCGGAGAACCATTGTTTTATAGTAGTATAGTCCTAAAAAAAAAAGTAATAATCAAAAACCATAACTGATTTAAAAAATGACCACTGTGCGTATCAAAATATTCTCTTTGTGAAGCATAAAATTGTACCCACCATCCCAGCACACCTGTGTAAAATATAATGGGGTCAAATATGATGTCACAAGGTCACTTTACTTTCCAAAAAGCTGGGTCTCCTGATGGCCTATAACTCTCACATAGAGTGACAAACCATCCCTTTTGCTGCAGAACTGCATCTTTGTAAAACACAGACAAATATCTCAATCAAGCCCATTGTGAGATTTTGGCCCTTGTCTATTGAGTAAAGTTCAAAGTTTAGAGGTAAACAGGGTTATGGTAGAGATTCAAGTCTGTTTTATCACCCAGACTCCATTTAGAATAGCTGTTCATGCGTGTTGACTATTTTGTTAGGTCATCATTTGAAATCGCTAGCTGGTTCTGGAAATAACGAAGCCACACAGCAAACTGCCAATTCAGGCAGACTGTTTGCCAATACCTCTGTTAGGCCCAGTGACAGAAAAAATCACAGCAAGCTCTCCAATTCGATTCTATAGTTGATGACAGGATGTATCTACCACATACATTGAGACATAGACTGACATTGAGACAGTCAGTGGCTATTAGAAAAGCACATTTTCAATCCACACCCCTCTCAGCACTATGGATAGTGCAAGGACATTGACAGGAACAACAAAGTTATCAGTGATGTCTACCTCAAATCTCTCCTACTTCCAGGAAACACACACACACACACGCACAATCACAGGTTATGTAACAGCTGTGTGTTTGATAATGCTGAGGCTTGCTGAGCCAAGAGTACACAGGAGGTGGAAATAGAAATAGGGTCCTGCAGGAGGGATGGGATGAGAGAGGCCGACAGGTTGACAAAGGATAATAGATATGGAGAGGGATAAAGGATGGAGAGGTTAGTGATGGTGTTAGTTGGAACACTGGATGGAAAAAGAATGAAGAAAACATGAGAAAGGAGGTGGAGGATGCTGTTAAGAAGCCTGGCTAACTTCAAAGTTCTTGAAGTGTTGTTGACATTAACTGGCCAATCGCCTTTTACCGTCTGATTTTTTGATGGGTCTTCAGTAGCTGTTTCCGAAGACAAAGTCCAAATAATACAGTGAGTAGTGCTCAACGGATACAACACATTGTGGCAATACAGTCGACTGTGACCTCTTTGTACACAAATATTGAGTGTATTATCAGCTGACAATGACTGGATGACATGAATAGGAAAGGCAACATGTGGCTTGGGTGTTTGTGATGGAAAGCATGTCATGTGAAAGCTCCTCAGGCCAGTTAATGGACTAAGCCTTGAAAATTATTTTTTTCCCAGCATATAAACAAAGCCTCTTCATTTCTGTGCATGTCTCAAGTACTTGGAATTTTAAGTAGTTCTTTGGGGTGTGAATAACATTCTGTTGCTATTTTTGTTTAGCTCATAGGACTTGATGACAGCTAAAAGTGACTAAGGGACACAGTGGTGTCTTTATGATTCTGTTTTATTTAAAAAAAAATTTATTTTCAGCAAATAATGCAAAATAAGTCACCATGACACTGTATGAAGAGAGCAGAGTTGAAGAGCTGAAAGGCCAAGGTGCTTTTGTCAGTTTTGATGTAGGTTTTCAAAATATAATGGTCTTTTTTTTATTTAAAGTGTATGCAAATGAAATCAATTACAGGGGCTGTCAAGAGTTTCCACAGCTTTGATTATATGTACAGTGAAATTTAGCAACACACAGCAAAGTAATGCAACAGAGCATATGGGTGATACCTACCCTTATAAACCCACCCATTTTTTCTAAAACTGTGGGCATAGGTCCCAAAAATATTTGGATTCACCAAATCTATAAAGAACTATTTGGAAACCCCCCCCCAAAAGAACTGCCCCTTGGGGGAGGTGATTGAGAATGGTCCTTCCACCTACTCTAAAGAGTCTGGTAGCTTATTTAAAAGAAATCTATGCATTTTTCTGTTATTTCATACCATTTCACAAACAATACTTGATTAAGCATCAGTGACTGCAACCCAAATTATGCCTCAGTCACATGAGAGTAAAAATAGGATGGCAACTAGAAAAAAATCAGTTGTTGCCCTGGGATGATATTGAATTTAGTGAGCATTTGCAAGTAGCTGGAAGTAGTTGTCTTGTGGAAGTAGTGGTCCCCCAGAGGTTGAACATACAACACCTCTGACAAGGTTCAAGGTTCAAGGTTCTTTATTTGTCACATGCATAGTTATACAAGTATAACACACAGTGAAATGTAGCCTGACACGCTCCTCGACATGTGCAAAACAATTGGGGGGGGGGGAAGGGGGTGTAGAGGAAGAACATTATATATATATATATATATATATATATATATATATGTATATATGTGTATATATATGTATATATGTGTATATATATGTATATATGTGTATATATATATATATATATATGTATATATGTATATATATGTATATATGTATATGTGTATATATATATATATATATATATATATATATATATATATATATATATATATATATATATATTAGGGGTGCAACGATACACAAAATTCACGGTTCGGTTCGATACTTTGGTGTCACGGTTCGATATTTTTTCGATACAAAAAAAATGTTCATGCCTTTTTAATTTGTCATTTATTAAAATTATAAATATATATTTTAACTCAAAAGTACAGTTTTTAAATTTAACCCGAACCCTTGTGCGTGTTTTTTATTTTGACAGCGAATGCGCACCTGCGGACCACTTATGTGCAGCCCTGGTTATTTAGCTCGTCATATTGCAGCCACAGAAATTCTTTTGTCCATGAAACCATAAAGCTGCACTTTCTTTTTGCCTTATAGTCTGATTTGTCATAACTTCTGCTGCTTTTACACGCGCACTCACATAAGCTCAGCGATTCTCTGCGCGATCAACCTCTCACATGTTTAAGCTTGCTGCAGGAGATTTCACTTGTCATGTTTGCATAGTAAGCTAACGATTAATAAGACGATGTCAGAGGAATTGGTGCACAAATTATCATCACTCACAGATCAGTGCTGTCGCTCTCTATACACAGTTCGCACGATTGCAAAGTGAAAGCAAAAAAACAAGCACAAATTCAAACGCGACTTCAATATGTCACATATTGACAGTGGCTCACCGATGCCAATGACATAATTACCCAGCTACATTTCTGAAAGAATGCAAAAGCATTGACATATATTTTTCCTACAATAGCCCGACGGGCAGGGCAGAGATAGATTTTGGTAGCCCGACTGAAAAAATCGCTAGCCCCGGGACGTCGGGCTAGCGATATTGCAAGCCCTGTATCTGATTGAGGAATCACTCATCTTTGGAAAAGAGAGTTTATTACAGAGAAATGGCTCTTTCCAAAATAAAAGCTATACTATCCGCTTCTTCTGGGCTATATTCTCAGCAGCATAAGGAGAATCACGTGCTAACAGCTGTCTAAATGACTCGGCTAAAGTTAGTAGCATGCTTGTTTTATTTGTCTTTGCACTAGGATGATGTCGGCGTAAATGTTCAGTCATATTCGTTGTGTTCCCACTAGTGCTTTCAGGTTAATCTCGTTGAAATGACCTTAACGCCACAACACGGCAAATCTCCGTAAACGAGCTACCGCCGATCGCCCCGTGCATGGGGCTAGACGGCCAACACGTTAACGAGCTAACTGCGCTAACACACTAGTTCCCACCCATGTAATTGAGCATTGTATGGCACATCCAACATACTGTTTTACTTTAGTCCATGACTCGCTTACCTTCAGGGTCATACGTCACATGAAAACCAAAATAATTCCAAACGCCAGATCTGAATGAGGGTGGGGGAGGTCCATGTTGTAAGGAGAGCTTAACTTCTGTCTCGCTAGCTTGCCCTGCGCTCTTCCTTCTGATGCTGTCTGTGTGGAGCGCTCAGTGGATCTGCGCTCGACAGTGCAGCCTAGGCGGAGTAGTCGAACACAGATTCACTGAGCGCTCAACACAGACAGCATCGTCAGAAGGAAAGTTGATAAAATAAATTACAAATGTTGTATTGCTCGATACATATGCGTACCGAACCGAAAGCACTGTATCGAACGGTTCAATATCGATACGAATATCGTTGCACCCCTAATATATATATATATATATATATATATATATATATATACATACATACACACATTGGGTGAATGTGCAGTAGTAGCAGCAAGCAGGTGAATTCTGTACATTAATATGAATAGACATCTGACTATTTTACAGGATAGACAATATAAACATATTTAAAATTAAAGGAATTGAAATGTACATTGTTCCTTGGTTTAGTGTCTGGAAGAGTCCTGACTCAGTCAATTATAGATGATGTGAGAGGGCGGGTGTGTGTGTTTAGGGCACGGATGGCTTGGGGATAGAAGCTCCTCTTGAGTCTCTCTGTCCTTGCCCGGAAGATGCGGAACCTTCTACCAGATTGCAGAAGTTGGAACAGTTTGTTGCCAGGATGGGACGGGTCCTTCAGTATCTGCGCTGCTCTAGTCCGGCATCTCCTGGTGTAGGTGTCCTGAAGCGGGGGGAGAGCAATCCTGCAGCAGCGTTCTGCTGTACGGATCACTCTCTGGAGAGCTTTTTGGTCCTTCACACAGCTGTTCCCAAACCACAATGTCATGTTCTGTGTGAGGATGCTCTCCACAGCGCCTGTATAGAAAATCCTGAGGATCTTTGGAGAGACAGCACTCCCTGTCAGACATATTAACATGGGGTTGTAAATAATTGCAGTCTAATATATAAGCATAGACAGGTTGGCAACACATTGCAATCAATCTCAGTCAGAATGTGTATTGAAGAGTGCTACTTGTCTGCGACAAGTCTCTTTTAAGTAGGGAACTTGACTCAGTTTTTTGCTAGCTGGTTGTCTACTGGTTATATTACTATATAAAAGCCAGGCTGCTGAGTGTTATTTTGCAGTCAAATCGCCACACTGGAGCAACTGCTTCACTTTAAGTGAAAGCAATTAATGTGAATTTCATTGGAAGGATTAAGGGGATTTTGAAAAATTTCTTTATGAAGGACAAAAAAATTCTGATTTGGACTTTTTAAAATATGGGAATAGTGTTTCTTTAGTTGGATAAACACTAAATTAAACTGCTGTTATAAACAGTTTAATTTAAATATTAAATGTTGTTTGCATTATTTTAATTGTCTGGAGCCAGGTAATACACTAATATATCCAGTAGTGAATAAAAGAAAGTTTGAATCCAGCTTCTAAAACAAGCCAGAATTGCCACATTCCAGCTTAGAAAAAATGTCATCCAGTGTATTGCTATTTGTGCTCGAGGGAGGAAGAGAGCTAGTGGGATGCAGGAAATACAACAATACAATCCAGCTATGTAATGGCTGCCAGTACACAAACTCCACTACCCGCTATTGTCTGCAACATCCACCAAGTATTGTTGTACTGAGCAATAGAAGCCATTCATTTAACACAAAGCAAGATCAAGCCACCTGCTATCACAAATGCTGTTTACAACAACACACAAACATAGACAATGAAAGTGCATTACAAAAATGCAGAGGACGCAGCACAAGAGAACTGCTCTTAGACATAACACTTTTATACTGACATGGTCAGGAAACAGAGAGCTGAATTGCCTGTAGATGGGATAGTTTGGCTCAAAACTGAAGCAGAAGAATAATCAGTGTTGCATGGAAGTCAGGAGGGATGTTGACCTCTATTGCCAGGGCTACAAGCTTATCGTACTTCAGCTTTAGACTGGGGTATCATGTAGGCTTTAAATTTTACAGGCTGTGTGTTGTGAAGTTGAGCCAGAAAGGTAGAAGCTGATGTCCAGCCATCTGGTTACTAACAACAAGAACGCCTTATTTTTCCTTTGGGTTCAGCCAGGCAGAGTTGCAATCAGTTGGGCAGGATTCGCAGTTGCTGATGCTGTAATTTTTACAATTTCTCTCTGAGATGTGTGAGTGTGTGTGTTTGTGCGTAATGACTGATTCTGTTGTACAGTCCTGGAGGGAGTTTCCTGTAAAGGTTACCCAAGGTTATGGTATTTGGAAGCAAAACTCGGGACACTTACGGTTAACATTTCATTGATGCGCATTTCAGGAATGTACTGGTAGTGAGCCAGCTGAGACATTTTTGCAGTGTTACAGCAAACAGCCACAATATTAGCACCAGCCGTCCACTCTAGATCGGACTTGTCAGGAAATGGACACTCGATCTCTGGTGATGTTCCGTGGTGTCTGACACCTGGACCCTCTATGTCCTTGTTCTTGACTTCCTGCAGATGCTTGATTAGACTGGGACATAGGGAGTTTGGAGGTCAGCTGTTTCTTTCACCCCTCGTGCATTTTTATGTTTTGCACATCATTAATTTTCTGTTCTCTCCTATCACTCATCGCTCAGTTTCTTTCTATAATTCATAACAGCTCTAAAACAAAGCTGCCATTTGTCAAACCACCAGGTCTTCTCCACACACACATGTGGTACACATGTACCAAACAGGAATAATTTATATTGTGTTTGCTGCATAATAATATTAATAATAATTCACTGTAGATATATCGCAAATTTTAAAATCTGTGTTTATAAAGTGCTTCAGAGGAACAACAAAATAAAACAAACCATTGAGACCAACTACAGGAAGTTCACAGGAATTGAAAAGTTTAAATTTAATTTAATAAATGTAATAAAATTAATTTAATTTAATAAAACTTTAGCAAAAATGGAAACGCTTATCTATAAAAGTCTGTTTTGAGATGTAGATGACTCCACCCATCTGATTTCCTTGGCCAGACCATTTTAGGGACTCAGGGCACTGACTGTAAACGCTCTCCCTCCTCTAGTTTTCAGGTGTGGTGCTGGAATGTTTTAAAAAAAACTTTTCTTGAGGACCTAAAAGTTCATACTGGTGCATAATCTCTAATATAAATATCATTATTTGAATCATGTTAAAAACTAAATGAGTGCTGCTACATTTTGACGTATTCTCTTCCCAGTGCTTTTAGTTTGCATTCTTCCTTAAAAAAAAAACAAAAATCAACATGGATGGAAAAAACAGTATTCAGATAAATGGAATATCTGAATCTAAATGGATAACGCAGTGACTGTCAGGCTCAGACATGTTTGCTGTCACTTGCTGTTTTCGTCCTTTGCGAATCCTCCTTCCTTCTAAATACTTGAGGCTAATGAGGTAGCTTCCGGAAATAGACTGGTGATTAACACACTGCTCCTTCCCAGTGTGAGGCAGAGCAGAAGTAGTTAATGCTATAAGCTAACAGCAGGAAACCGTTCACTCTCTTAGGACAGCAGTGTTATTATGCTCTGTCTCATGGTTAGGAACAAACCTGCATGTGCTACTTTCGCTGGGCGGCTATGGGTATGTGACATATAAGTATAGAGATGGGAATGCTTTATCTAAATTGATCAACTCACACAGAGGAAGCGTGCACTGATGATGGATGATGAGGTTAGACTCAAATCTAGATAAATTTCTATTGATCTAGTGTCGTTACATAATTTATTGTAGCTTTATAGTTTTAGTATTGACACCAGCTTTGTTTGGAGGCTCTTACTATTTACTGGATGGTCACTTAATCATCAAACGTTCATTTTGTCTGTTTTTAGGACAGTTTTAGTGATGCCGTCATGAAGCCAACTAAAAACCTAGCTTTGTTTATCAAACAGTCTTTTTGTGTGTGTGGTGCTGTAAGTCTTTCTTTACTCTTTGACCCAAACAATGCTAAATTTGAACTGATGTGTTGATCTAATCTTTAGCCTCCATTGATGTCAAACATGTGACACTCATAGCTGTGCTAATTTGATTAGTTGCTGACTGATTGACTGTAGTCTTGCATTAAAAACTGGCAACAAAAGCAACGGCACGCATCTGTGATTTATATCTTGATGGGAAACAAATTTTAATTCAGCAACCGATCCAGCAATTTGTGGTTGAACTGCTAAAAGCCACGTTGCTTTTATTGTACACCACTTCCTAATGGCTTCTTTTGACTCTGCATAAAATCCACAAAAAAATTGGCACGCTAGCTTCTCTGACCACATATCTTAATTTTATTGCAAACCTTTGCCCATTTGCCTGTTAGCTTCGCTGTGTGGTCTCTGCACCAAGGGTACTTTGGGACAAAATGGTAAGGTGGGCTAAATCACGCTGGGAAAGGATTAGAATTATATGCTTGGTGGCTTTTTCTTCACACACACATGTGCAAAACCACATCCTCGAAACAATCAATCTCAGCCATCCATGTGTCTCCGGCTCAAGTGAAGGTTTGCTCCTTCGTGTCTGTTCTTACTTTATATTTCTCATCTAACCTGTAGGTTTTCATTCTCATGATCTGATACTATACAGTCTATATTTGTCTGCCCAGTGTATCTTGGAGGTTACTTATTCTATAACAAACGGTTTGTCATTGTCCAACAAATTTTGTGTTCACTTTATGGATGTGTGCAATGTGATGAAACAAAGGGAATGATAATTGACTGCACACACTGCGGCCTGCTGGATTAACAGCAGGGGAGAGCTGGACTGTTACATAACCAGTGGAGGAGGAGGCTATCCGTGAACAATACACAGTAGTGGAGCTCAGCAGTAAACTGTTCCACAGTAAACTATGAAAATATATATTACATGGGTCTCACTATTAAAAACAGATAAATACATACGATCACACACTGGGTATATCTTCCTAATGTCATATATATATATTAACTCTAGTTTAAGATGTCTGGTCCATTTTACTGATTGGTTACTAATCAAATTAACCTATTACACCTAATTTCATGTCTGTGTCTCGGTTCCTGCTGGCAGAAATTAGTGCCTACATTAATTTAATCTGCAATTTGTGTCATATGATTAATGACTTTTTCGGGTGATGCTGTGGTAATGCTTGATTTAACTTTTATGCACATATTCTGTTTTTAAAGTTGGTCCTTGACTGTTTTGTTAAAAAAAAAAGTTTTGTAGGGTATTCATGGTTTTCCTGGCTCAAAATGGGCCTTTGGGGTTGACTATATATATAAAATTAAGCAGATAGTTTTTGTTGTCTTGGTTAGGTCATTTGACAGGGTAAATTTCAAAAATAATAATAATAAAGCTGTGGTTAAAATACTTTTGTCACAGGTTTTTCATTTTGGTGGAACCCCAAATCTGCATGGCTGGGCACCAGCCCATTATTCCTAATTGTTTCTTTTAAATCTCTCCTGGGAATCCTGTGATAGGTTTTGTTGACACTGTTGCTGTTTAGGGTAATCAACATGACCTGACTTTAAAAAAGGGGTTTTGAAAATATTCTACACCAGCAACTGACTCACTGTACCTCTACTGCCACATAATACATACTGTGCATATTGCACCAGTTCACTGGGCAAGTAGCCCAATACTGTTTGTTTTGCTTTCACAGTATGAAATATTATTAAACACACAGAGATCTATATTAAAGCAATGGAGTCATGGTCTTTAAAGACATACTGTTAGTAATATTGGGACAGCTGTCTAGTGTTACTGTGTTCAGACTGCTTTTTCTTCCAGTTAGCTCTGTGCTTGTGCTGTGAGTGTTAATCTGGCTGTCTGTTCTATGCTTGGAGAGCCTGTGTAAACGACTGGTCACACTCTCTGACTACAGACCTTTCTGCTTAAGAGCCCTCATCGGTGAGCATGAAAGTGTGTGTGTGTGTTTGTATGTGCGTGTGTAGCATTAGTATTCAGCCTGGAAAATCTCACTGAATCTGCTGTCAGGCCCTTTGTTGTTGCTCCATGAAGGGGTCTTGGGGGTTCTGGGTTTGAGTGTGAGTTGTGTCAAGAGAGGTATTTAAAGGAATACGAGTGATATGACTCCAGACATGCATTGCATTTCTGTGTACCACTCAAGCTTTGAAAAGGGACCTTAACATGATTTCTGTCTGGTTGTTGTTTCAGGCTCTCTGGCAGTGGGTAGGTGAATATTATTTTGCAGTGCTGCAATAAGCTGTCATTCTGTGTGTATGTCTGTGGCTTATGTCTGTAGCTTAGTAGAGATAAATAATAGACAGACTTGTTATTTTAGTCCTAATAGAACAGGATGGGCTCTGCTTTATTTCTGCTGTGCTGCTTGGCTGTGAATTGTTTAATGTGGGGGTTGCATGGACTGCAAATGAAAGCTGTTACATCCATCAATCTGTATCCACAGTAACCCCCACCCACTGGCCCCACAGGCGAGTAGATCAAAGTTTTACTAAGCCTTTTATTTATAATATATATTGGTAGACTTATATTTTCTATTAATAGCGTAAATAAATAAATGATGAGTTTTAAGAAAGACATCATTTTTTTTTTGCTGACCACCAGAAATTGAAAGTAACTCCAAAAACCTTCCAGTCCTGCAGGAGTCTTTGGGAAAACAGCTTTCTGACATAACCTCTGTAAACACATTTGTGTCACTCTATTTAGGCCAGATTGAATAAAACATATCATAAATTTTGGTCATGCTGTGTTTCATAGTACAGGATTATCCAGGCTTTGCTCACTGGTTTGTGACTGACAAGTTGAGAATTTTCACAGTCAGACCTGAGTCTCTCTCATCACAATTTGTTTCAAAACATCAAGTTGGCAACAGCGAAATCGCTCATCCTGAGGTTTTCGGGAACGAATGAATGACTGGCAGCCTGGATGCTGTCAGGCAGTCAGCCTGCAGTTGACTGACATGATGTTTCAGCCAGCTGGTGCCTGTCGGTGTGCATATTCTCCATGTGCCTGCCTCTGTTCTCTCCAGGTACTCTGGTTAGGTTCCCACCAGTTGGGTTAATTGGTGATTCTAAATAATTTGTAGTTGTAAATGTGTGCGTCAGTGTGTCTTTACGTGTTATATCTGTGACAGCTGGGATAGGCTCCAGCCCCACCGCAACCTGAATTGGATAAGTGGAGGAAAATGGGTGGATGTATAGATGGAATTTATCGCAGCTTATTTGCATTCTGACTGCTTTTATTTTAACTTGTTATTTATTCTGTAGCTTTGGCACTGTGCTAAAACAAACCAACACTTTTCTTCACATTTAAGCTTCCTGAGCAGGTGGCTGTCACAGTGCTGCTTGCTCTGTTTGTTAGAGAGCAGAGGCAGTAGCTAGATGACAGCCCCATCTTTAATGCTGTCAACCTTTTTGAGAAAAAACAGAGGCTTCTTGAGCTTAATCTTCATTTGTGTTTTTAGTGCCACAAAGACCAGTAGCTTATGCAAGAAAAGAAAGAAAAAACCAAAGTAGTTATTTAAGAGGGTTTGCTTCAGCCAGTTTATTTCACAACAGTCCACTTGTCCAACAAAAATGTGTTACTTGGACATATTATCATGTTTTAATCATTTATTTATTTCATTAACAATCAGCAACTGGACAAAAACAATTGGATAATCAGCTTGTTGTCTTTCGAGTTATTTAAGTTGACCCAACTGACCACATCATCGATAGTAGTCTGCATTTGTGTGTCTGTTTTTGTGCAGGTGGCATGTATTTTTGGATGTATTTCCTGTGTTGAGTGCCATTTCCATGGACACAATTTACCACAGCTTCCTGGTTTCCTGTTGAGATGACCCTGTGAGCAGTGATAGGCTTATATCCAATCAGTTGTTTCCTTTAGTTTGCCGGATCGTTTTGTTTGACTTTTGGAAGACTGATGTGTTCACCGCCCATCTTTTATGTTGTTTATGTCTTCATTTAGCAGGACTGTTCTGAGATTGAAGGATGGCAACATTTCATTGCAGACTCTAACTTTACTCAGTATTAGCCAGGACCCCTCTGAAAGGGGCTACTTTTGATAGGATGTTGTAGCCTGGAGAATTTGCTTTGACAGACATTGTATCAGTTAGACTGCACAATAGATGACTGACACATTTCACCTCAACCAGATGTTATGAAGCCAGCCTTTTTTTGGAAATAGATAATATTTCCTAAATCTTCATGAAAATTGTTTTTAGGTCATTTAGAAAATAGATTGGTTCATTTTCATGGTTTAACCCTCTTCAAACTTCCTATAAATGTGTAAAAGCAATACTTTTACAAATTCCAAAGGAGAATGAAGCATTTTAATTTCCAGCTATGCCTTTATTTGTCTCGGGAGGAGACACAAATCTTTTTAGGGTTGCATCAAGAAGGGCATCTGGCAATCTGGCAATTCAAACATGCAGTGCTAATCGCTGTGGTGACCACTTATGAAACTAGCTCTGTCCTTATTTGTTATATAAAATAGAATTGTTAACAATACTAAGGAGTTTTAATCTGATGTTCATTTTAGCTGGGATAATGCAGAAAATACAAACTTACTGTTTGCAGATCTAAATGAATTATGACTATACATTGAATGTAACATTCAGCTAGGATTCAAAGGTTTTGTTAGCATGCAAATTTGTTGTTATTGAGAGTTAAACTATCCATAGAGAAACAAAACATATTTTGCTCCTGGCTGCAAATATGCTTTAGTTGGGCATTTTAACATGGCAGTCTGTGGGGACTGATTCAGTTTTGGAGCCAGTTTCAAGTAGCCATTGGCATAACTGCAATTTGAAGCTTGACTTCATTTTACAGTCCCAGAGGTTGCTGCTTGCCTGCAGGCTTTGTGGTCTCCCGTGACCTGTAAAAAAATATGTCACTCATTGAGAACTTGCCTCAAGGAATCCAGATTTCGCAGCAGTTGGGCTCCCATGTTGAACTTTGTCAAATTAACCCTTCACATATTAGGAACCTCACACTGTGTTTTTTGGGGGTTTGTTGTTTTGGCGGTACAATATGTGAAAAAGTTACTTGTAACTTTATGCATAAGTATTGTGGTGGGGGTAGAGCTGTGTCTTTCTGCCATGCTGTAATAAGTAAATGTGTCATTTGCTGTGTTTTTAATCAATCATGATCTACTTCCATGACATAAGATTGCTCCGGGCATCAATAGTGTTGACCCAGTTGCATGGATTCACACATAGAAATACACACATGACTACACAATCACTCACACTGCTGCTGTGTTCCTCAGTCTGTGACTCTCTTTGTTTTCTCATCTTTCACGGTTCCTCTAATACATCCAGTACTAAGTTTGCAGAAATTAGCTTATCACTAAATTACTAGCACTGGCATACACAAATGACCATCACAAGTTTCTTTGTTCATTACACCCCTCCCTGAAATTAATCTCCCCGGTGCATATGCGATAATTGGGTTAGTGTCCCACTTTTCTGTGACCAGTTTCCCTTCATCATATGGCCCAGAGTTATTTCGAGCCTGGGAACTCACTGATGGCTTCTGATTTGTCAGTTCAAACAGGGGCACTTAAAAGGGGCAGGAGTGGCACAGCTCACATTTAATTTAAGATTTAAGTCGTTTTTCATTGTGGTCAGGACTGAATTCACAGTGAGGCTATCTCCTGTCACGCTCAAGTACAACTTTTTCTGGGCTTTCTTTCCCTTAGATTAGAATAACCTCTCTTACCTCTGTTTTCCACATATTCATACTGATTTCTTTCAGTTTTAATAAGATCTGAAAAAACATACTTGTTAATACTAAAATTAAAAGGTGTGAAAGATGACATTTCACTCCTGATAGTCAAAGAAAACAAGATTAGTGAGTGCACTTTATGCCTCTTCGGGTGTATCGCATCTGGCTGCGCTTCTTTTCAGTACAGTATCGCAAGTTACCAGTAAAAAGGAGGAATATAGTTTACATAGGGTGGAATAGCTGATTAAAATAAATACAATATATAAGGATAAAACTGCTTATTGAAGTAAAAATTAACCAAAATATACAATTAGATAATTGTACAATTACATAATTCTAATTAGAGTATAATTAGATTTTTTTTTAAAAAAGTCTACAATTTCCACAAATATTCATATAAATGTCATGTAATTAAGACATTTCTAAGAAAAATAAAAAACTATCATTGTATGACGTAGGAAAGATTTCCTGTGTCTATCCATGTGGCAGTGGAGCCAAAAAAGGGAATCTTCTTATCTTCATTTACTGGTATTTAGCTGTTTGTAGCACCATCCTCCTTTGTTTTAGGAGCCACTAACACAATCGGACTAATTGCTCTTGTAAACTGGACAAAAGTCTTTCCACTTCAGCTGTGTCCTTATGTAGTGTTTGTGAGCAGAGAAAGTGAACCGTGACCAAGATCAGCTCTAATTTCTAGGAGCCTGATCCTATGACCCAGCAAACACACAGAATGAGACATGCAAACAGCGTTAGAGTAACGCTTGAATACAAAGACTGATTCGTATAATTAGATAGTTAATGCTGGTATTTGCCATTTGTGCCTGTGCTTTATCTTTAACAAGGGGGACAAGCCCATCAAACAACATGAACACTAACTTGCAGGTTTAGATTTCTCTACTGAAAGCACTAATAGTAAAATACTTTGAGGTGACATGGTTAAATTCATTTTATTAAAAGGTGAATACAGACAGTGAATCAGTCTAACCTTAATATGAGCCTGAGTCAACAGTCCTATGCTATGATGACAGAAGAAAATATCATTACTCTCTTATCAGCCCCTCCTATTTTCTTCAGTCATCATCTCTTCATCATCGCCTGCTTCTCGCTGTCAGCTCCATTCCGACAAGAGTTATAGGTTAAAGGGAAAGTAGGCAAGCAGCATGCACTGGGGAAAGAGAGAGTTTGTGCAGGAAGGGAGGAGGCACAGGATGGATGTTTTGTTGCCTGTGCTTATATGAGGGCTTGCACAGAAGGGGTCTTTGTGCATGAGCACGTGCATGCGGGGAAAGACATACACATGCACACAGTTTGCCCATGACATCACAGCTTACCGTTGCAGCCCGGCAGGAATGTGATTGAGAAAGGAGAAGCTTTGTGGAGGAGAGGAAAAGAGATGGGAGGGGAGGAAAAGGAGGAGAAGAAGAGGAGGAAAAGGCTTGGCTAGGGAAAAGTCCGGCACTCCCACTATTGGGAACGAGACGGGCCAGGGCTGGACAGAGCTAAATAGGAAAGCGGATAAAGCTTAAGGAAAGAAGATCTACGGATGTTATACAGTGCAGCTTTTAAACATTACACCATGGAAGTACAGATATCTCAAAAATAGATTAATCCAGTTGTACTTGAAGACACCATTAGGTGAGTAGTAACTAGTAATTTTTGTTTGACAAATTCATTTTATGACATTTCTTTACATCTAGTTATTTAGTTCATTAGATTGTACTTTTATTTGGGAGAGACATGGTAAAATATTCTGTTCACGTTTTCTTAGTTTTCCTCAAAAATGTTCAAATATATTTGTAAGAAAGAAAAATCCTGTGAATTGTCATCTAGAGCAGGTAACTGTGAACTTGAATATTGTAACAGAGAAGAAGGGAAAGTGATAGAGGAGGGAGAGAAATCCAATCCAAGGCACACACCCTAACAGATTTTTGTAAGTTATGTATGCCAAAGTTGAAATACTGTTGATTTGCTTGTCCAGATGTTTGAATGTCATGTTAAACTGCGCACTTTGGGCTGTTTAACCCCAGCTGTGTATCCCCCTTACTCAGTCCACCTGTCTGGCTGCTGTCATTCCCAACCTATTACTCATCGTGGATTAGTTAAAACACTGATTTATGCCATGGAATTTCAAATTGTCTAGCGTGAATAGTGATTAAACAAAGAAGATGTGGTGAATAGCACTGTTTGGCCTGGGTCCCCAATCCAGGGTGTTTGGGTATGAGAACACAGGGCTAAACCAGCACCAGGCTCTGGTTACCACTCAGGATCATATTCAGTCAGGAAGCAGATACGACAACACCAGCTGTACTGGGTTACACAGAAGTGTAGTGTGAGTGTTGTGTGACTGCGTCATCATACTTTCACTTCATGTTTGCCATGTGTTTTGGTGGATTTGCGTGCTCTAGCGAAAGACCATGACGTGATATTAAAGTTATGGAAAATGTGTGTATGTGCGCGTGTGTGTGTGTACAGCCTGTGAGTCATGAAGTGTGTGTCCATGTATTTGGGTAAATTCTCATCTTATTGAGTGTGTTCCCCACTACCACCATCCAACATCTCCAGCATGCAGCTTAGTATGTGTGCTCAGATACAGAGTATGTGTGTCTATTTGTGATTTTTGGGTATCACAGCCAGAGCCTAAGCATTTCCAGATGTGATAGCTGGAGACAGGCAGAGACGGAGGCAGAACATGCGACTCTAGCTGACTCATATAGAGTCAAGATTGTATTCCACTGAATTCCCACCCAATATGAAATCATAATACACCCAATGTAATTGAATAAGTTATAGTAAGATGGGTGCAGGGCTATTTAGACTCCTAATATCATGTTTTACACTCATGTTACTCTTACAGCCAAAACAATGCTATTTATCCTTCATGTATATTTGACTGCTTTTGGAAATGTAACAGCTATTGGGCACATGTCTGAAGTTTTCAAACATTCAAGCACATTATGAGCTGTGTCTCTTTTCCATAGACAGATGATTTCTTTTCACACTCACAAACAGATGCATGCAGACAGCTTGCTCCTTTAGCCAGACAGGGAAGGTGTACAGTGTCCTTCATCACAGGTATTAGAGCCTGAGCCTTGAGGACAGGCAGCTATGCCTGGAATGTCAGTTCACCTCTATTGGAGTCAGAAACACACAAACGCATACACGCATGCACACCTGCTATACAAATACACACCCTTGAAAGAACGCACTCTTGCATGCATGCACCGATGCACAGCTACAGTCACATACACACTCCTTTTGTGTGTGTGCAGCAGAATAGCACTGCATATGAAACATTCCTGTACTGTAGTACTGTTTTCCTGGGCCAGTAACAGGATATCCTCCCCCTCTGTACTGTCCTGCCTGCTGGACATGGACTCCTACACACACATTCCTGCACATAAAAACACACACACACACACACACACACACATATAAATGTGTGTAATATTTGCAGCAGGTCAAATAAGTAGACAGAGGAGCTTATCTGGGCATGAGTGTGTGTAAAAAGCAGGGACATCTGGTCCTCACATGATCCCGAATATAATTAACTGGGTGAAAAATCTTTTGACTTGTTGAAGGCAGAGTGTGAATGTATGAGAGATGGAGAAAGGGAAAAAAGAACCTCGAATTCCTTTTGCTGAAATGATAAAGTAGTAGCAGAGGCATTATAAGTCGAAGACTCGGCACTCCGGGAATCACTAATTGAAATCTATTCCACAACAGCAAAAATGGTGGTAGAAAAATAACTTCCAGGATTATAAAAAAGGTCTTTAACTAATATGGGGGAAAAGTCAAACAACTTCTTGTGCAGTTTTTATTAGATTTGAGTTATGATTTGTTCAGTTTTTATGAAATTTAAATTAAACCAGGTAAAGCTTCAAAATAGTTGCCCAAATACATGCCCTGAGTCATTTCATCATGTCTGTGAAATTTAGAGACTTGCCTGTAGTAAAAGTAATAAGACAGCCTGCGATTAGTTTTATGATAGTTTAACCAATCACTGTACAGAGAAAGTAATTATAAAATTGGTCTTAGTCAAAACTAAAGCGCTTCTTGGAAGTGGTGTTTTTGTTAGCTGTCCAAATGTCTCTAGAGACTGTATCAGTCTCGCTCACTGTATCAGTACATTTCTTTTGTCTGCAGGATTGAGTAAATATTTTTGAGTCCATGAATGCGTTTCTTTGGCATAACTTTTTATTTCCCTGATCTCCCTCTTTGAGAATTTGATTCTGTAAAGAATTCACTTTAAAGGCCAGCTGCTGAATTGCAACACAAGGTGGAGGCTCATTCCTTATCGTTGATTTGAGCAAGAGTTAAGAGTTGCACACATATTGTTTTCATTTGTCATTAGCAGACATAGTGCTTAAGATATTGGGTATTGTGAGGTTGTTGTTATGTACTGTGCTGTGTGGGTTGCATACATACACCTTCACAAATACACGAGGAAATGCTTTTTTTCTGGCAGGCAGCGGGAAGCTGGATTGGGAAGAAGAGTTATTATACGCTTGGATAATTATTCTTTATATTTGACTCTACAAATCTTGGAAATCAGATACTTACTTGGGATGGCATGACCTTGACCTCAGTGACATGTGAAGAAGTCCTTTTTTATCATGATATAGCCTTCATTGCAAACCTTAAATAAATATCTCTAAAATTCTAAACATGTCTCAGAGTTATGCTGAAAAACATAGTTCATGCAATAAAGTCTTCTAGGCTGGACTCATTAATATCAGGCTGTTCTAAAAGTTGTCTAAAAAGGCCCCAGTTAATCCAAAACTGCAGTGAGAGCACTAGAGACGAGAAAGAGTTACATATTAGCTATTCTTCCTTGGCTTATTTGGGGTTCCTAGAGTTTTTAAAAGTAGAATTGGAAGCAGAGCCTTCAAGTATCAGGCCCCTCTTCTGTGGAATCAGCTCCCAGTTTGGATTTGAGAAATAGGCACTCTCTGCTTTTAAGAACTTGCTCTCCTGGATCACGTGACTCTGAACCATCCCCTAGTTATGCTGCACTGAGCATTTCTTCTTCACTCACCTCGTTTCACTCCTCACATGTTTCTGCACCACTGCAACATGTCATTAATGTTGGTCTCCTCTCTCCCTTAGCCTGTGTAATTTCCTGTCCCCATATGCTCTCTTTTTCTTTTCTGTTTCCTCTAACCATACCATCGGTCACAGTGGATAGCTGCCCCTGTCTGGACCTGGTTCGGCTGGAGGTTTCTTCCTCTTAAAAGGGAGTTTTTCCTTCCCACAGCTTGCTTGCTCACAGGGGGTCACTTGAGTGTTGGGGTTTTTCCCAGAATACTGTAGGTTCTTACAATATAAAGCACTGTGAGGTGACTCTTGTTGTGAATTGTATTTTTGAATTCTTTTTTATGTCATTTTTACTTTTTGTTTTTAATTTAGTTCAGTTTCATTTTCATTTCCAAGTTAGTTGGTTTGTTTGTTTCAGTTTAGTTTGTGTTTGAAAAGTTTAGTTTCAGTTTTGTTGTTGTTGGTTTCATTTTGGTTTATGCCTTTTAAATTATTATTGTATGAAAGGTGTAACAGATGGGCAGGATTTAGGGAAACCATTACAAGAATTGCTATAAAAACACAACCTTTTCAAAGCAGCTGACTTACTGTCTTGTGGACATCCACAGTCTCAATAAACATATCCATCAAAGCTTCATCAGGGACACTGTGATAATAGAATTTTTCCAAACTTACAAACACTAAAGCTAAGCAGATTTCCTATATATTTTTCTTTAATTTTCAAAGGGTTTTTTTTGTTTTGTCTTATATTTTATCAAAAGTCAAGTTTTTTTTCATATACAGTTTTAATTTTTAGTTTAGTTTTAATTAAATGTAAAAGCTTAAAACTTTGGTTGGAAGATGTTAATATATTGCCAAACCTGTTCTCACAACAAGTTATTAGCAGATTTCTGTTAACATTTGTAAAGACAGTAATTTCCCAGAGGATAAATGTCAATAAACTCCATGCTCTCCTCCCTTTTCCTTTAGCACCAGTATGAGACTGACATTTGTGGTTTCTGGTAAAATCCCCCAACTATTGGGTGGCTTGTTATAAATTCTGTAAGCTGCTTTTTGAGCCCCATCTTCCAGTAAAAATATTATTCATGTTGATGCCTTAAAACCTACAAAACAAAGTAAATCTCCATTAATTTTAGGTGTCTTGTGTCGTAATTAGCCAACATTTGTATGTTAAACCCATATGGGGGGGGGGGGGGGGGGTTTCCACTGAAATCCTGATTGAACTGGCATTTTAAGCATGCTGATGTTAGTAATTAGGACAAAAAAACACTGTCCCTGAAGACTCACAAATCCATTAGACAGTGTTTTGGTTTTTTGAGGTCTATTGTTATTTTACACTAGATTTTACAGAGGCACATTAGAGAATGTGTTAATAGATCGATAAAGAGAGAGAGTATGGAAGCAAAGAGATGACCAAGATGCCCTCAGACAACATTTTTATTAAAAGGGAGGTGGAAGAGAGAAATAAAGAAAAGATGACTAGGGAGGTGAAGGGAATGTAGAGGAAACTGTCCCTTCACAAAGCTTTTTAAATAGAGCTGGTCAAATCCTCCAAGAGACTTCACTGGCCACTGTTTCAGCATTTGAGCAATCTCAGAGAGCAGAGAGGAAGGAAAAAGCTCAAAAGGGGCGGTGAAGAGGAAGTGTAGATCAAGAAACTGAAAGGGAGCAAAAAGAGGGAGTGGTACGTGAGGAAAAGAAAGTGATCCAGGCTTAATTTTCATGTTGACAATAAATCCAGCTGAATTATGCCACTGATTGTCCAAAACCCCGTCCTGTGGATAGTAAGAAGAAGGAATGTTCCCAAATGGTACAATATGACAGTCTGGTAGTTTGTCTGAGGCCTGAGGTGGAAGAGAAGAAAAAGCCGCTCACTTTTGCAGAGCTGTGTCAAATGATTACTATTTTCTTTATTTGTTGTTTATGATTTAAAAAAAAGAAAAGAAAAATATCCTCATAAAATCCCAGTGCTCAGGATGACCTCATGAAGTGTTTGATATGTCTGACAAAATGTTGAAAACACCCACATTTTCAGATTTGTAATCCTGGTGACATATTTTCTACTAGTACTACTAGTACTTCTACTCGTATGTGAAGTTGACAGCTAGTTTTCTCTCTAATAACCTGTTGGTTAATGGTTAATTTATCAGCAGACTAGTTTACTAAAGTTATTCTCATTAAATCCCCTCACACAGACTGAAATATTAAAAAAGAGGGGTCAACAACTCCTCATTAAGCTCCTGTTAGAGATACGCACATGCTTAAGGATGAATTATAATGGCTACAAGGCAGTAAAGAAGGAAACCAACATTTTTAGAGAGTAATGTCCAGGAAAAGAGAGGCTGAACTGTGTAAATTTAGCTTCTTATTAATGGTTTATCTGGAATGTGAAGGATGATTCATTAAACCAGGTTGAGGATCTGATCTGTGCATACTAATGCTTCAATCAATATGGACCTTACAAGACTCAGCTACTGCCTGTATCATTCTTCCTTGAATGACTACAAGTGATATGTAAGTTTAAAAAGTGTATTTATAGAATGAAACATAATATATTAAAAAAAAAAAAAAAAGGTCTTATGATAGAACATCACCATTTTGCCTTATCTGGTGATATGTGCTTCATAATGTGACATACTTTCAAACCATGGTATAATAAGTATGATGTAGCCGTGTTAGCTGACCTGAGGTCACCTGTGTATTTTTATAATAGTGTGCCGTACATATTAAATTCCATGATATGTAGCAGTTGTCTATCAGTCAGACAATTAGTTGGAACTGGCCCAACGTGCACCACATTAGGAAAATCTTTTGTGTTTAGACGGCATTCATTCTTCTCAAAATAGCTACTGACAACATGGCCCTGAGCCTGGTGCTTAATCTGAAACACTTAAGTGCAGCTCCTCCTAGAAAAGACGAGTGAATGTGTGTAAAGGTGTATCTTCAACCTGAAATGTCTTCAAAGCTGACATAGCAAACAGAACGCCTGAGTGCTTTGACTGTTGTAGCAGTCTTCTGTCATACAGAGCAACTGTGTGTATTTTGTCGCCCCTTAGTGGTGGGAACCAGTCAGAACACAGTGTTCTGCTGCAATGCAGACCAAAGAACATTCATGTGTGAATTGATGTGTCTAAATGATAGTGGTTAGAAGCGGCTGACCTTTCAAAATAATATCTAAAGTTATTAAATGTCCACATTGTCTTTATTAAACCAACTATCAGTCAGCTTCAGCCGGCAGAGCTTCTGAAACACCAATGTTTCTTTGTTGACAGAAATCATGGCAAGCAGAGGATGTCAGTGACTCAGTCCCGAGAGAGCGAGCCCTGAAAACTGTCAGTTTCCAGGAGTCAGTCAGCGTTATCACTGACAGGCCTGCAGCCATGGAACTGGAGAGCCAGCAGATCCAGCACGACTGTCTCAGCAGTCCCAGTAACAGAGCCCACAGTCCAGTTGGAATGAAAGTAGAGACTCCTGACTGTGAGGTAGTGCAGGTATGCAGATCAAAACAAGTTAACTAAAAGGTTTTAACTTCTTGTTTTATTATTTGAAATTGGCGGCACATTCTGTCACAGTATTTTGAAATATGACTGTTGTTTCCACAGGAGATCTGCTACCTGGACCAGGTGTTAGATGCAGCCTCAGACACACCCACAAATGGGAACTCCTCTCTGTCACGTCACACCAAACCCATCAGCATAGATGGAACTTCTCCTTCTGTGTGTGTGTCACCCTCCTCCCCTGTCAATCACCACTCGATCGTTGTGGAGGGACAAAAACAAACCACGTTTCTCCACCAGGACGAGTCTGCCGTTAAAACCAACGGGCACGCGCAGGGAGACGAGTCTGGGGGCAGCAGGGCAAAGTTTGAGCTGCGAGCATTTCAGGAGGAGAAACGCCCGGCCAAGCTGTTCACCCCTGGAGAGGAGCAGCAGGTCAGGGTGACGAGGAGACGTCCCTCAGAGGAGGTAAAAGGCTGCTGGATAATGTATCAGACTGTAACAAATACGCTATTCAGAAACACAGCCACAGGAGACCACGGTTTGTTTTATCAAATCATGTCTTATGAAAACAAAAATGATGTAAAACAAGCAAAGATGAGTTACTTGGGGTAGGTTTACCCCATTCACTAGCATGCTTTTGTTTATAATGATAAATAACCATTCTAACACGAAAAACAACAAAATAAAATGAAATGATTAGTACTTAATCCAAAAAGTGTACTTGCTTTCAGTTGCTCTATTTTAATACCAGAGGCCTACTCTTAAAGACCAGTGTTCCTTCATTATTACTATACAAAATATAAAACACCTGGAAACATTTTTTAATGTACAAACTACGTAAGTAGAAAGGTCATGACTGAGATCACTGTAATCTTACTGCCACATAAGACTTCATATTGAATTGTGAAATACAGGCTTGAAGGAAGGAATTTTGAAATTGAAAGTGTGTGGCAACTGTCAGTGACTCATGATATGACATCAAAGCTCAAAAAGACATATGTGGTAACATAAATAGAAACAATGGCAATCCCCTGAAATTCTATCAACAGAAGGGGCTCAAAACACTGTTTTTGATCCTAAGTAATATTAAAGCGTCATACTAAGACCACAGTCCAAAATGTAACCTCCCACAGGCCTCAGGAGAAGCCTGAAACTGCGACACTTTCCCACAATAGTTACACTTACTCATACACTAAAAGATTTGGCAAAGACTCGGGATTTTGCAAGGTTACTATTTGCAAGGAGTACAACTTAATTCCTTGAGAAATTGTTCCCGTCATGCTGCAGATTTCCAAGGAAGAAAAACTGCTGAGTAATGGAACAGACACAGAAAGAGCTTTAGTGGTTTGTTCTGAAAAAAAGACAGCTCTGACTGAGATTTATGAGCACCTTACACTGAATGATCGAGACACAACTGCTGTGATTTTACCGCAACACGATTGTGTGACACTGACGTTGCTTGAAAAGCTGTTAGCATTACTTGTAAGATGGCATTAACCAGTACACAATACACAATAAAAACTTTCTTTGTTTCCTTGTTGGTGCACTAGTTTATTGGAAATTCTCTTTGTACATTTTCACACTCTTCTTCTCCTGGTTTGTTTTTCCATGTCAGGTTCAGGAATTGGAGCGTGAGCGTCAGGAGCTGATCAGAGACCAGGCAGTGAAGAAAAACCCTTCGATTGCTCAGCGCTGGTGGAACCCTCCTCAGGAGGTAGATCACCATTTAATCTCTGGTAGTTTTCGTTTTTCATTTAAACTGTGTTGTCCTAATGACAAATTGATTGATTTGCCATTTTGTTGTTTCAAATCATTCAAGATCCCTTTGGAAGAACAGCTAGAGGCAGATAAGCTCGAGTCTCTCAGGAAGTACCAGGAGAGGAAACAGCAGCGACATAATCACACTTATGCATACACACAGGTAAGACACACAAACACATGCACAAAACAAAGGAGCTCAAGCTCACACACTCAAACATGTTCTTTGACTTTGAGGAAGCATGATAAATTTGGACTGTAATAGATTAAATAAAGATGTCTTAAGCCTCATTGCTGTGCAGTTTTCTAATTGACTCTTTTGTATTCTGTACTCTCATCTGTTTTGCAGCCTCAGGTGTCAGGCCCTCCCACAGTGGTAACCCTTGATTCGGAGCTAACCAGGAAGGAGGACATCGTGGAGGAGCAGATCAACTTCTCCTCTGCTAGGAAGCAGTTTTTGCAAGGGGAGGCTACCAAGAAGGATGTAGCTCCTCAAATATACTCTGCCCTTCTCGAAATCCACAGCCAGGGGCAGCCACGGGAGCAGTGACATTGTTGCAGAAACTGGGGAGACGCACGTGACCTGGTCTGATGAAAGAACTAAAGATGAATTCACATGTGCGCTAGCTGTGATGACAATCCTACCTGAGGAAGAGGAAGCAAAAGGTCATTTTCATCCAGCTTTTCACCCAGAGGAGTCTGACTCAGGACTGGACGAGTTATCAGTCCGCTCTCAGGACACTACTATATTTAGCTTGGATAACGTTTCTGACAGCGGGGCTTCGCTACCCCCTACCCCATTGCCACTTACCCCTGTGTCACCACCTACCCCTCAGCCAACTACTCCAGTCAACGGGCAGATGAGTGGCAGTCCAACAGAAGATGAGCTGGAGTACCACGCTGGGGTTCTTGTTCAAAATGCCATCCAAAATGCCCTAGCAGCTGAAAACGTAGAAGACTGGCAGCAAGCTGACTTGAATTCTTCACAGCTGAGTACCCCTGCATCTCCATGCTCTGTATCCACAAGCAGCCCAGTGCCAGTTTCTTCCTCCCCTGTGTCTTCTGGTGGAGCCCCCAGTTTCCAGTCACTTGTGTCCTCCAGTCCTGCGCCATCCAACTCATCCCCACAGCCAGACAGGCAGCCAGTGGTGAGAGTTGTTTCCCAAGAGAAGCCATCAGAATCACAAGAGGCTCAGAAGCAACAGCAGTCCCCAAGACCAGCACAATCACAGCTCCAGACGCCTTCTCCTCCACCGTCTCAGCCTGTCTCACCACCACAGAGGCCCAGAGACGGAGGTCCCAGGATTAAAATCCAGTCCTCCTACACCAGAGCACTTGCTTCATCAGCTCCAGCCCCAGCTCCTGCGCCTGTGCCTGCTCCTGCCACAACAGCTCCTGTCTCTAGGCCAACCCCTGTATACCGTCCCCCGTCTCCTCCAAGCCCAGAGAAACCAGAGTTCAGCTACTTCAGTAAATACTCAGAGGCGGCTGAACTGCGTAGCACGGCGACAGCAGCGCGAGGGCCAGAGGTGGAGGCGGCTAGCGGCCCGTTCCGCCTGCGCTCCAAGAAGCAGCGAACTCTGTCCATGATTGAAGAGGAGATCCGAGCAGCTCAGCAGAGAGAGGAAGAACTGAAGAAGCAGAGGGAGGTGCAGCCTACCGTTGTTGTCCGGCCCAGCGGCACTTCCAGCAGTAGTCATGGACCTGTGAGGACGGGGATGCGGCACGCCACTATTTCCCCCACAGATAAGATGAAGAGCAACAGTTTGCCAACTAGACTCACATTGACAGCACGGACAGCGCCAGGTCAGTTAGTACTGCAGGTCCTCACAAGGGTCATACAGTCATACAGTTAACAAGCTTATTAGTTTATTTTAAATGCCAGAATCAACCCATCAACTTCAACATTACTCAGTTGGAAAGCTAATGGGTAAATATTAGCATGTAAATTTGCTGTTTATGAATTCCTGTGACTAAAAGAAAGAGTTTTTTTTAGCTTCTTTTTTTAACAGAAGAGAGCCATGCAGCCAGCAGCACAAGGAAAAGTTCATGCTGTATTATTCTAGAGTGGTAAAGGAGGAAAAGCCCTATGTTAGAAATGGTCTAAAAGTAGCTCATGAGGTAGAAAAGGTCATCTACTAATTGGAAGTTGGTCAGATCCCCGACTGCTCCAGTCTGTGTGTCAAAGTATTCTTAGGCAAGATACTGAAGATTAAAATGCTCTTTAATGCGTCCATCCGAGTATCTATGTGTGTGAATGTTAGATAGAAAGCACTTAAGTATAGAAAAAGTGCTTGTGTGAATGGGTGTGAATGAGGCATGTTGTATAAAGCTAGATTTTGAGTGCTCAAGTAAAAAAGTGCTGTATAAGAATCAGTCAGTCCAACCACCCACAAAATGACTGCTTGCATGCTCTTTCCTCAGTCATAGCAGGCAGAGCACAGGTTTTCTGTGTCTTATGTATATCTAAGAACAATAGCTTTGGCTCCAAACGATGTAAATGTAACAATTTTTAAAAAGAAAAGAACTAAAAAAATGTTTAAATAACCCATAGTATGGATTTTTTTTATTTTTTTTATTTTTGGGGTTTGCAGGAAAGATTGAGAAAGTTCGACCTGCTCCACCTGTCTCCCCCTCGACCTCTGAAGGAGCCCTGTCTGATGCTGGCAGCGAGGACTCTGGAGGATCACGACCCAAAAACTTCATGCAGACTCTTATGGAAGACTACGAAACACACAAAGTGAAGAGGAGAGAGAAAATTGAGGACAACAGTGTAAGTATTTCAACCCAGGGAAAGATAAATGACTAGACACAGAATAAGAGAAAGAGACTGAGGTGCTTTTCACTGCAAAATCAAAAGCTTTCTGTTGCAGAAAACGCGTAATACAAAGCACCACAAACTAATGTAGTAGTTGTGAGCATCAGTTATTATAAATCCCCTGATCTCTGTGAAAGTGCCAAGAGATGACCCAGTTTGTCACATAATACGTATTTGTTCAGCCGGGCTTTGGTTAAATCACCTCCCCTAAATGTCAACGCCCGTGACCTGGTATGAGCACATACTGTACATCACCAAAGGGTAATTCCCAGCCTGGAAGAGAAGAGAGTCAAACAGTCAGAGTGAAAGTAAGAGGGGCTTTCTGTCCTGACCCCATGTTTTTGTCTTTTTTTTAATGTTTTGTAATAAATGTAATTCGACACCAGAACGCTTATGTATTCAAAATGGGGTCTCACGAAAAGGTGAAAGGTTTGGCACGCAAACACAAAGAAATTGTTGGAAATGTTGCGTAATCAGAAATGACAGACAGAAGTTTCACTTTTCAGTTCATGAGCACCGCACGCTCAAATTCATATTCACACACAGCAGATCCACTGGGAGGGAACATTTCATTCCAGCTGCTGTAAGATCACATACTTCAAGTTACTTCACTGAATTTATTCCACACAAACATCTCTGCTGCGCAGTTGTTAGATGCTGATGTTGTTGCTAATTGTGCTTTTGTTTATCCATGATGGCATCACATGTGTTGACTTCGTGTACTGTTGCTTCTCTCCTGCTTCTTGATCAGTATGCCCGTTTGTTGCTGGCTAACGAGGTAACCACTGAGGTACCTGAGGAATCTCTTCCCTCCTGTAACTGCCTTTACTGACAGACCTGGGTCAGACCATACACATTAGATTCATATACAACAGAGTCCAAGTAGATGGCAAAAATCAGCTTTATGCAGTGCTGTGCAAAAGTTTCAGGTACTAAACGTGAACTAAGGATGGATTTAGATCCACTTCCATAAAGCTTTCTTCAGGGTACAATAAAAAGAAATCTGGTTAATATTTAGTGTGAGGACCCTTTCCCTTTACAGCATCATGGCCTCTCTGGATTCAAAATAAGCTATTTCTGAGTCAGTGTTGATACTAGGGTGAGCTTGAATAGTCAGTTTTGTTTAGGAAGAGTATTTGGACTAAGTGGCCCATGGGAGCCATACTAAGAGTTGGCTGGATTCTCTAAAGACTCAGGAAAAGTGCTTCAGTGCTTCCACCCCGTTAGCTGAGAATATACTGGATTATCCTCTATGAAAGAAAAGAAGTTACAGTTATGAATGTGGTTTCCTTTAATACCATAACCTGCTGTTATGTTTTGAACATCATCAAACTCCCAGCTGAGCAATAAACATGAAGCTCCTGTAATAAAAACCTTTTTATAAAAAAAGAGCTCTATTAAAATAATCAGAGTGAGTTTAAATTTGCATTACTTGTGTGTGTCTCATTGGATCGTTGGGATCATAATTTATTAATTGGACTTTGGGTCCCTCATTACATTCAGTTATTAATAATAAGAATCTAAATGTGTTTATTACCTAAAACCTTTGCACAGAAGTGTAGCATGTATCAGTATCACCTGAAGAAACTGCCTATTCACAGTGATTTTGACTTCCCGAGTCCAGTTACAGAGTCAGAATGAGAAGAGTTCCACTTCCACTTTGTTGTTTTCATCTTCTAATTGTCCTTCAGTCAGTCTTTTAGAAATGAAACCAGTGCTGAAAATGTAGATGGTAGATTGGAAACCATAGACAGGGCACTTTCTGAACAAAACCCACATGTGTTTTTATGTCTGCTCCCAGGTCTGGTTGTACTCTCATTTCCTTGTTCTGCTCTGTGGTGTTGGTGCTGCATGTGCTTGTCCGTGGATTTGGTGTGAACCTTTAATCCACACATTCCAATTTATGTACATGCTGTATAGAGTGTTGATTTAAAAAGTTTCTTTCAATATTTAAAACAGAAGGAGCCATTTTAATGGTGCCATATAGCTATATATGATAAATATGTTTGTAAATGATATTCAAAAGTGTGTAGTCGTTAAAAGATACGGTACTTGGGTGTGCTTCAATCTGACACTACGTAATTGGCCTAAGCTTTGAGAAGCTCATGTCCATACTTTTCTATCATCATGACTGCTGTCAGCCCTCTGCCACTACCCACAATCCACTTCACCTACACCCTGTCCTGATCTACCCTGGATTCCAGTTGACAAAGAAATCTTTTCCCCTTGTCCTTGTCTGTCTGCTTGAAGGTGATTGTGAGTATCAGCATGGGTGTGGGAGAGGAATAATGACTGGACACGTTTAATGTGGTGTTCAAGCATGAATTTTCCCTGAAATGGAGTAAAGTTACTTTTGTTGTTGCTGTCAAACACTGCAGGTGCTCTTTATTTTTGTCATTTAATTAAAGTGATTAGATGTGCGCGCCCTCAGTGTTTGACATACACTGCATGTCATGTTAAAGTCACTGTGGCGTGCGTGTTTTGGGGTTTTTGTTGTTGTTGTTTTTTATGTTTGTAACAATTACATTGCTCCTGGTCGCACTTGCATCTGATTGGTTGCTTTGTAATCATCAGGTTCTGGAGGCCACTCGTGTGACCAGGAGGAAAAGCGACATGGCGCTGAAGTGGGAAGCCGGCATCTATGCCAATGAGGAAGGCAAGGAAGAAGAGGAAGAGGAGGAAGAAGAGGAGGAGGAGGAGGAGGAGGAGTAAAAAACTCCCTTCAGAGACAACTAACAAGCCAATTGGAGAGAATGAAGGAAGAGAAAGACTGAAGGAAAAGTGAGAAAGCAGGAAGGAAAACTATTTATTTTATTAAGAGTATCTGAAGATCACATGACCCCAGCAGTGTGAACCAGTGGGGCTTTTTGGACCTGAAAACTGAAGGTATATTAGCATGTTAAGGGGCTGAGGATGTGGGAAATATGTGAAGGTGGTCAGCAATAAAAGAGACACTTCAAAGGTGTTTGATGGTGGTTTTAGAGCAACGTTTAGTGTTTTTAATAGCTGGTAGATGCTAAATGACTGAAATATTCTTAGGATTTTTCACCTTTATGCTATTATTCAAATAAGATCTAAAGCTTTTATTTTGACTGGTTGCCTGAGACTCTCTGATGGTGGTTTCATCTGCGCGTGCTATATAATAACCACAGTCATCTTCTGAAAGTGTGGAACGCTTTTAATCAAGAGGACGATATAAAAGATAGGCAGATGCAGCTATTCAAAAAAAGAAAGTTCTGAGAGGAAGTAGACAAGGAGAGGCCAGATCACCCTCTTAGTTTTTGTAATTTCAGAAATACTTTTACCTGGATTTACTACTGGAAAGCTGCTGTGTTTTCCAAGAACCGAACCGAAAGGTGCCCCAAAGCGTCACTTTCAGAGCCCATAATGGCACAGTGCAGATATGACACAAGTTTGACACGCTTGCCAGGAGCTTTTGCCTTCTTGTCAAGCATCTTTACTGAATTTTGAGCAGTCAGCATCCTTTTTGTGTTAAATGCTAGTCAAGAAATTAGCAAAACTAGCAAAACTAAACTTGCCTTAGACCGCCAGTGCTTGTCGGTGAACGGTATGTATTGTATCCTCTCCTATCCTGCATTACTACACTGTCGGTAGACCTTAGGGAAAATAAGCAACCACCTTAGATAGAAAGTTTGCCTGTAATCGCTTCTTTTCCAGTGCAAACAGAAAGGGGGGGGGGGGGGGGGGTAGCACTACCTGCTGGTAGTGCTTACACCATTTGAGTGAATTTGTGTGTTAATTAAAGGGCTGGGTCAGGGGTTTTATATAAAAAAATCACTTATTTTACTTTTGTTGGCTACGTCGCTTTGTTGACCTGTGCTTTCTGATGATGTAAGCAGTTGTTTCATGTATTATACTGAGGTAGGACTGTGTATTTGACCTATGAACGTCTGTATCTACTTGCTAGCCGAGGATAAAGTTTGATGAAAAAAATAATCAAAAAAGGTTTTTATAAGAAGTCGTTATACCAAAACAGAATGTTATTTAGAGAAAACCCACCAGCCTGAGCTCTCCACGTCCTTTTTAAGGCGTACAAGTGTGCGAATGGATTCACACTCCTTTCCTAACCTGAAACAAGCACAGCTGAAAAAAAAGTGCAGTGGCAAAAAGAAGGCAATAAAGGTCTTTCGAGACGCTGAGCTGTGCTGTAAGTTGGGCTTGTAAGGGTTTTTTTGTTTTTTTACTAACTGTATTGTGACTGAATTTTGCAGAATGACATTGATTTTGTGTTTTGAAGTGTTGAAATCATACAAAGTGACGAGGAAAAACAGGATTCAGCTTCAAGAGTAAAACAGTAAATACACTTTAACACAACCACACTTCTCCCTGGAGTATAACAGACTGTCTTTAATTTAAAATGAAAAGTAGAAATGTGTCAAACTGGCTGTGGAAACGGTATTTCTGGACAACTTTTGATTGTATTCCTCTGTCGTAGCCTTTGAGATTCGTTTCTGCGTCCAGATGTGAGGAGAAACAACATCGTTTTTGTAAACCAAAAGTCACAGTTTTGACCTGTCCAAGTGCCCTTCAGCAAGGCAGCAACTTCTCTCTTTGCTTCCAAACACACTGAATGTACGCTGAGCTAAACCACAGATGTAATTGCTGGACATCTACTAACCTATCAAGTCAAGCCACCCTTTGCAACTTATTCCACTCGACTGTCTTGTGATATGCTTTGTCAAGAAAGCGTGGCACAAACGCCATAAACCAAAAGTGAAAATCAAGGACTCATTCCTCTGCGGTGTCCACTTCCACCAAACCCAGAACAAATAATATTAAAACCCACACATATGTTCCAGAGAATCATCCAAGTTCTCCTTTCAGGGTCTTCTGTGGTGCAGCAGAGGTGAAGTGTCTTTAACGCTGGTATGAGATTATTTTTGACTTAAAGGCTAAAAGACAACAGGACGGAAAAGGTTTTCATCCTTGTGGGAACCAATCAAAGTTCTCATTAGAGTCGCTTATGAAACGTACACACAGAGGAATTATTGAATGGTGTGATCTATTATTATTATTATAATTATTATTATTATGATTTTGATGTTTGAATTTATGGTGCAGAGATGATTTTATTTATCATTTTAAATGCTGGTAGCTTGTTTTCGGCCTACAGAGCTTCTCCAGTGTGGAACTCACTGTCTGTGTGTGTGATAAAGCAATCTTATTACTACAATATAAACACAGTATAACCCCTGTTCCTATGTTAACCACTTGTATGCTCATACTCTGCTTTGTTATTTTATAGCACATGTAAGGCTCACAGTTACACACCCACTATACATATTATGAATATTTTCTCATTAAAAACAAAACCTGTACATGTGGGTTTCCTGAGTGGTTCATTTGCATGTGTTTTCAGTGTTAATACTGGAAGCGGAGGTGGGGGGATCATTTCATTGTCCATATACATACACTAACCAAAGGGACACTTCATTCACACTTTGCTGTGACCCTATCCTCTGAATGTGGCAGCAGAGATTGAGTTTTTCTAATCTTCTATTGTCCAGGCGTTCTGACTGATGTCCCACCAGGATAAGGCCCAGAGGAATACCCAGGAAACGCCTCGGTGTCCCCTACTGAAGAGCTGGATGAGGCAGTTGGTTAGAGGGACATTTAGGCTTCACGTTAGAGACTGCTGCACCCGTGATCTGGATAAGCAGTTGAAAATGGACGAATGGATGGATATTGTCCCGTTTTGGTGTACAATAGAATTTCAGTCTCCGTTTCCTGTTCTAAGCTGACAGGAGTGGCACCTGGTGTGATCTGCTCCTGTAGCCCATCTGCTTCTGTGCTTAACTGAATTACTGTTGCCATCCTATCAGCTCAAAGCATTCTGCGCATTCTCTGACATCAACAGGGCATTTTCATCCAGAGAACTGCCACTTACTGGATGTTTTCTCTCTTTTTGGATCCTTCTCTGTAAACAGACGAGCAGTTTGTGAAATATTAAGACCAGTCTATCTGACATCAACAACCATGCTGTGTTTAAAGTCACTTAGATCATATCTTCCTAACTGTGATGCACAGTTTGAATTTATGTCTTTTTGACTGTGTCTACCTGCCTAAAAACTTATGTCTCCATATGATTGAATGATGAAGGAGCAGTTGAACAGCTACCCACTGACTTGGCCAGGGAGTATACATAGAGTACACTTTACATTACAAACATTTTGAAGGAGGTATGTCTCATTATCGGACCAGAACTGAACAAGCAAACACTTCCTTGAGTTGTCAAAGGAGCTTGCAAAGAAAAGCGTCTGGACTTCTTTAAGTTGCTTGAAGACGTTTCACCTCTCATCCGAGAAGCTTCTTCAGTTCTAAGGTCAAATGGTGGAGAGTCCCAGATATAAACCTAGTGGGAGTATCCCCCCCCAGAGGGACAAAAGGACCCCCTGATGATCCTCTAATCGCCTGAGAGCCACCTCCACAGGACAAGACTCAGCAGTCCATCTGCATCTTAAGGATAAAGGACACTCTTTCGAGGATGCCAATGTTCACATTTTGGACAGAGAGGACAGATGGTTTGAAAGAGGAGTGAAAGAAGCCATCTATGTCCACTGTGAGCGACCATCTTTGAACAGAGGCGGGGGTTTACGACACCAACTCTCTGCCATCTATAATCCAGTTTTGAGATCCCTTCCCAGACGCCTTAACGCCCACTCACATCCTGGGCCATCTGACCTCAGGAATTCGCATGATAAGGTGGGGCCAGGTTTCACAATGAACACACCCGAAACTGGCTGATTGGGACCCACACCCAGTTTCACACCTTGGCTCAGGCGATTAGAGGATCATCAGGGGGTCCTTTTGTCCCTCTGGGGGGGGTTACTCCCACTAGGTTTATATCTGGGACTCTCCACCATTTGACCTTAGAACTGAAGAAGCTTCTCGGATGAGAGGTGAAACGTCTTCAAGCAACTTAAAGAAGTCCAGACGCTTTTCTCTGCAAGCTCCTTTGACTACGATGACCTGGATGACTGAGAACCTTCACAGACACTTCCTTGAGTTCTATTTGTGAGCTGTAAGCAGCAGCTTTTGAAAGTACCTTGTGGTTAGTGCATTGTTGAGCTTGTGGGAACCCATTGTGAATGTGCTTTTTTTCAGTTCAAATTATTTCTATCAACATACAACAGAGACCACTCTAGCAGAAGCCTATCCACAAAGACTGCAGTCACTGCTGTTTATTGGAAGGAAATTAAATGTTTCCTGTTTCAGGCTTCTCCTGGATTACCTGCTTTCTGGTTTACCTTGAAATGAGCTGGCGGTAATGCCTGTATATGTGCTGTTGTATGCATGCGATATCTACTTCGCCTACAGCTCTTCATAGAAATTTACAGGAACTGCACATTTGATTTGGCTTTGCAATACCTGTGTAATTACATGGGTGGTGCGTGCTGGGTCTTTTATCAGCATTTTTCACATTTTAAAGTCACACACTGATAATTTATTTAAAAATGAAAATGAAAGTATACCAGCTGAGATGGATTAACTGCCTTCAATGGGTTCATATCTAATGCCATGTTTTGGACTGCAGCTCAGTTGTGTTTCAGTTTTATATCTCAAACCTAGATAAATGCAACGAGAGATGATTTGTGTGGAGATATAATAGGGAGCACAGAGAAATGGTAATGATGAAAATGTAAATAGTGGCCCAGAGCCTGATGAAAGAAGGTGGTTTCCTAAAATCTGACAGAGTGCACTGAAGCCAGCAGATCAGCAGCAGGGGATGAGGAAGTGGGCGTGTTTCCTCGGTGAGGCTGCTTAGTTTTAAGCACACGCGCACACACCCTTCACTTACTACTGACGGAAGCAGTCCTAGAAGACGGTCATCTTTATTTTTTTTACAAAGCTACAACAATCCAGATCATGGTGGTACCGAACTTGTGTCAAGCAGCCTTCGCGATGCTTCGGCAGATCGAGCCGATCATCGTGCTCGAGCAGCTGGGCAGCACTCTCTTTGATACCGCGCTGCAGATGGTGGTCTGGGACCGCTGTGCCAACGCTACCGACCCGGGCCACTCCAGTGAGGATGCCCAGCAGAAAGCCATGACCGACTTCTACATGATCAACAACCTCATTATCCAGCTGACTCCCATCTTTCCTGCGCTGTTCCTGGCAAGACTGAGCGACCGCGGCCGGAGGAAAGCCCCCATCGTGTCCCCCCTCACCGGCTACCTGTTGTCTAGGGTCATCCTGCTCCTGGTAGTCGTTCTAAAACTGCCGCTGCAGGTGATGTTCGCGGCGGGGACTGTCCTCGGGCTCTCCGGCGGGTTCACCGCATATTGGCCCGGTGTAATGACTCTAGCTTCACTCGGCTCCACGGCGGCCGACCGCTCCAAGGTGAGTTACAGGCGTGCTGCAGCTGCAAAGCCGTGGAAGGAGCGCCGAGAGGAGCCTCAAAATAACTTACTTTCAATCACAAAACTTTGTGTTTGACTGTAAAACTGATGATAATGTGCAAAAACTAAGAATTACAAGGATATAAACGAATAAGTTGGGCCATTAAAGAAGACCGTTTCTTTCTTTCTCTCTCTCTCTCTTTTTTTTTTTCCAGATTTTTCAGTCTTTCGCTATTATTGTTTTCAGGGATTTCCCTTATTTAAAAATGGCCTTTATGTTTTATTGCTCATGTGAGCACAATTGGTCGATATACGAGTCTGCGTCACCTCTTTTAACTAAAATCTATGCAATACAGATGTTGTACCTAAAAGAAACACAATACAACTCAAATATATATTCAGTGAACTTAAAAAAAAAAGTAAGCTTAAACTTTTAACATAAAGCCATAAACACTTTCCCCCTCTTAGTCTGAGAGTACTGTGCTTCAGGAAGCATGTTATATGCACACAGGCGGTCAAAAAGAAAATTACATTTAATTACCAAATCACTCAGGGGTTAGCCCCCTCTGCTGTGGAGCCAGCTCCCAGTCTGGATTCCCTCTCTACTTTTAAGATTAAACTTAAGACTTTCCTTTTTGATAAAGCATGATGATAGTTCTAGATCAAGTGACCCTGAATCCTTCCTTAGTTGTGCTGCAATAGGCCTAGAAAGCTGGGAGCTTCCCATGATGCACCGTTTCATCTTCACTCCCTGTGTTAATACACCAATCTGCATGTAGTCATTAGTTATTATTAAGTTATTATTACTACTCTTGCCCTCTTCCACAGTGTTTCTTTGTCCTGTTTGCCTCCCTTCACCCCCAAACCCGTTGTGACAGATGGCTTTTACTCCATGATTCAGCTGAATTGAACTGGAAAAAAAAAACCCAAACAAAAGCAAAACAGTTTCCTTTAACTGATTTATTCAAAGGAGCTTGCAGAGAAAAGCGTCTGGACTTCTTTAAGTTGCTTGAAGACGTTTCACCTCTCATCCGAGAAGCTTCTTCAGTTCTAAGGTCAAATGGTGGAGAGTCCCAGATATAAACCTAGTGGGAGTATCCCCCCACAGAGGGACAAAAGGACCCCCTGATGATCCTCTAATCGCCTGAGCCAAGGTGTGAAACTGGGTGTGGGTCCCAATCAGCCAGAGTTTCGGGTGTGTTCATTGTGAAACCTGGCCCCACCTTATCATGCGAATTCCTGAGGTCAGATGGCCCAGGATGTGAGTGGGCGTTAAGGCGTCTGGGGAGGGAGCTCAAAACTGGATTATAGATGGCAGAGAGTTTGTGTCATAAACCCCCGCCTCTGTTCAAAGATGGTCGCTCACAGTGGACATAGATGGCTTCTTTCACTCCTCTTTCAAACCATCTGTCCTCTCTGTCCAAAATGTGAACATTGGCATCCTCGAAAGAGTGTCCTTTATCCTTAAGATGCAGATGGACTGCTGAGTCTTGTCCTGTGGAGGTGGCTCTTCTGTGTTGTGCCATGCTCTTGTGAAGTGGCTGTTTGGTCTCTCCTGACTGAGAACCTTCACAGACTTAACTGATTTATATTAAAAGAAATAACCCTGTGCCCCCTTGCAGGTGTTGATGAGGGTGGAGTTCATGTATGGGTTAGCAGGCGTGGTGGGCAGCCTCGCTTCTGGCCATCTGTTCCACCTGTACAGCTCCAGTTTGGGACATGGGACCATCCTGCTTATCATCAGCACACTGCTGCATCTGCTCTGCCTCTTACACTCCATTTTCCTGCTGCAGGTCAGTGTGTGCACGTGAGAGGGTTCAGAGGGGGCGGGGGTCCAGTGTAGCCATGTGTTTTTTGTGTATTTCTAATTGTTTATTTTTATTTTTATTCTTGGAATCAAAAAATATACTGTGAATCAGCTTTGCATGATTCACAGTATATTTTATAATGGCCCTTCATCCACTTTGCTTCTAGCTCCTCCCCCCTTAAAGGTAAGTTTTTTCTGATTAGCTGCCCCTTCAAAACAAAAGGGCTCTGAACACCAGGTAGAGATAACCACATTCAGAGGATCTGATCCTACTGACATCATACAGAGCCAAAAGTAGAAAAAAAAAACTTCTTTCTTTTTGGTGACCTCACCATGACCTAATGACCTAAAAGTACATCTATGACATAAAATAAAGAACAGCAAGCTAAATTGTCGATCATTAAACATGCTGCTGTAATAATAATGTGAATAATTACATTAATCTGTAATTATGTGTCTTATAACTAGAACCATCTTTATTCATGTTCTGCCTTCAGTTTTAGCCACACGTGCTCGCTCTACCACCTCGCCGAGCTCATATACCACGCATGTCCGTCTTTATTAAAGGTGAAAGGTGTAAGCGATGGAGAGCCGGAGGAGAACCGCCACCTACTGTTACGCGCCTCCACTAACTCTTCAGTTGTCGAGGCTCCTGTTGAGATAAACAGAGTGAATGTGGCTCTGTTGTTTGTGGCTGCCATCCTGTACGACTTTGCAGTGGGCGGAGCCATTGAAGTACTGGGCGCCTTTGTGCTGAGAGCACCACTCAGCTGGAACGCCACTCTAGTAAGTTTTTTTACCCCATTTTTGTGATTTGATGCAAAAAAGATGGGATAAAAGTAACACTGCTAGTTTTAACTCTATTTTAAGCAGACGGGACAATTCTAAATATTAGTGTCTAAGCTTAGCCATCGGTTGGTTGGTGATTGGTATGTTGTTAGCTAATGAGCACACCC
>NC_137930.1:29548192-29910692 GCF_963969265.1 Rhamphochromis sp. 'chilingali' | reverse complement strand
GAACAGCTGGTTTATTCTCCTGCCTTCTATCTCTCTGGTGTACCTTCTCAAGCGGCTGGCCAAGGCTGTGAGTCTTTGCTTGGCAGTTTCTAAGGCCTCAGGTATGGACAGCTTGCTGTATTTCTTATGCACCTTCTTTGTCGCACCTTTCTGCAACTCCGTTAGTTGGCTAACCTCCCTCCGTGCTACTTTGATCTTGCCCTCTAGCCTCCTTCTCCATGGAGGGTACTGCCCCTTGTGGCTGTTCAACTTGTAGCCAAGCATCTCACTGATCACTGCTGCCGTATTGTAGATCAGCTTGTTAGTGTCGGTAATCGTGGTTGTAGGTATCGTCCGTAGTGCTGCATTAACATCATCTAGCAGACCTTCTGAGGGTACTTCACGTAATCTTGGTAACCGGCTACGGGGGATCCAGGTTTCAAGCTTGGCCATGATCCTATCTTTCAGGTCAGTTCCTCTCGCACTTAACGATCCTTCTCCTATCGCACTTGGGGCTATGTACCCAATCTCGGGTGGGGGTGATGATATCGCCCCCCTGACCTGGCGTCCTGACTCCTCCTTGCCGTAGCATTTGTGTTGTACCTCGTCAATCTCTAGCTGTGAGAGCAGTCCCTTCTTTCGAATGTTGGAACACTGAGCTACTAGTTGTTTCGCCGTCATTGTGGATGTTGGGTATCGAAGAATCCATAGGTCCCTCAGCCTATTCATGTAGCCCCTTCCGCCAGGGTTACTTGCGTAGTAGCATTCCAACAACGCCCTGTTTTCGTCTCTTTCGAACTTGCGATCCTCTGTTCCAAAGGCGTGTAGTCTAACCACTACGCTATCCAGCTGCTATATATATATATATATATATATATATATATATATATATGTACCGTATTTTCACAACCATAAGGCGCACTTAAAAGTCTTAGATTTTCTTCAAAAAGTGCGGCGCGCCCTATAGCGCAGTGCGCCCTGTGTGTTGTAAGGAGGACGTAGTAGAGAACACCATGAGAACGCTAAAGGGTGAAGTGTGTGTTGACTTTATTGCACATACCTGTATAAAAGAACAGGTATGTGCATTATGCAGGACATCGTTGTTTTAACAACCCTGGAAATGGCAAAGAGACACGCTTACGAAGCACAGTTTAAACTGAAGGCCATCAGCTACGCGGAGGAACATGGAAATCGAGCAGCGGCGAGAGAATTTAAGATTAACAAATCGATGGTTCGCAAGTGGAGGAAGCTGGAAAACAAGCTCCGGCAGGTCAAGAAGACGCAGCTGAGTTTCCGCGGACATAAGGCGATCATCGAGCAAAGAACGAGCGGGAGAAGCGTTTCGACGGTCACCATTCGGCTAAAAGCAGTTTCACTTTCACTTTTTATGAAACGGTGCCATTTTTCCATCCGGACCAGGACTACGGTAGCGCAGCAACTTCCAGCGGATTATAAGGAAAAGCTGGCCATCTTCCGCTCCTACTGCAGCAAACACATCGGCGACAAACACATCCAGCGATGGATGACCGATGGAGACCACAGTTTAACCAAGAGTGGAAACCAGCGCCGGGCCAGTTACGCCACAATTTGCCAATGGATTGTAGATGCTTGGGCTAACATGTCTGCTGGCACTGTTGTTCGAGCTTTCGCAAAAGCCGGCATCGTTTCCGAGGAGCCGCACGGCACGGAAAGTGACTCTGACAGTGAAGAAAGTGAACTTGGCATGTTTGATGAAGATTTAGCGCAGCTGTTCAGACACAGAGGATGAGGACTTCGATGGGTTTGATTGATGATAAAAATGTGAGTACCAAACTTTGTTTTGCTCCTGCTTTATTTTTAAATACGCACACTTGTATGCTTGTGTGTTGTTGATGATGACGATTACTGGTAATAAAAATGTGAGTAAGGTACCGAACTCAGGTTTGCTCCCGCTTTATTTTTAAATACGCATACGGTACTTGTATGCGCCCTATGATCCAGTGCGCCTTATGTGTGTGTTAAATACAGTAATGGCACACATAACTGAGACTGCGCCTTTTAGCACAGTGCGCCTTATGGTCGTGAAAATACGGTATATATATATATATATATATATATATATATATATATATAGTGGTGGTCCCCATGGTAATCGGAGCACTAGGTGCGGTGACTCCCAAGCTAGGCGAGTGGCTCCAGCAGATCCCGGGAACAACATCGGAGATCTCTGTCCAGAAGAGCGCAGTCCTGGGAACAGCTAAGATACTGCGCAGGACCCTCAAGCTCCCAGGCCTCTGGTAGAGGACCCGAGCTTGAAGGATAAACCGCCCGCAGGGGCGTGCTGGGTGTTAGTTTTTATATGTGTGTGTGTGTGTGTGTGTGTGTGTGTGTGTGTGTGTGTGTGTGTGTGTGTGTGTGTGTGTGTGTACAAAGACTAAAAATAGACTAAAAATCCTTAGTCTCAGTATTTCTTAGTCAGGTAAAAACCTGTACTACAAACTCCCTGATGAGGCATTGATGGACATGGTCATTGAAACTTGGGATGTTTACGAAACAGGGAGTTGACCGCTTTGTGTTTTTATTCTGATACATGTGCTGATTTTTCTAAATCTTACCTGTGACATATGCTTTGTATGTTCATATCTCAATAACTATATCTCAGTGACCAGACCACCAGCTGGCAGTTATTCAGCAGGGAGATATTTGGTGGGTCAATGCTACCTGTGAAGGCCTGACCTGTTTCCCTCAAAGGATTTAGCCTCTGAATTGGGACATTGTTTTAAAGCAAGCACTGCCAGATTAAAAATTATACTTGTTTAAACACCAGGTGCGACCATTCTTACCCAGAATGGGCAGCAGTAGCTGCATAGCTGTGGTCGGGTTTGGCGGATTTGAAGAATTCATTATGGAACAAAATGTTAATCATGAACTTTTTCTGCAGCTCGTGCACTCACCCTGTTTGCTCTCATCCCGATGACCACAATCAGATCTCTGCTCTCACAGCAGGTCCCAGCTTCTTCATGTGGTGAGTACGCAGGAAAGATTTTTGAGCACTTAACACACACTTTGTATTTCATCTTAAAAAAGTGAGAATATTGGAGGCTGTCATTTGAGCACGTGAATGAATGTATAATATTGGTGCCTGAACACAATGGATGAAAACCCAGTGTGGTCATTCATAATAAACTCGACACATATTTACTGACTGCAGCATAAAAATCAACGATGGCTTCAGAGTTCGAGGAGCAGAGCGGGTTGAGAGTAGGCTGGAGTGATCTGTGGTTGCATTAAAGCAACGACAACATGACTTTTCCTGCGAGTTGTGTTTGCTGTCTGAAGGTCATTGATACGTTAGAGGGGGAAAAAGACTCACCAGTCCTGTTTATTTTTAATGCTCGTGAGAAAATACTGTGTCAGCAAAGCATTGTCGTTATAGGCTGCTGTGCCACCAGTTTCATGACTCTTAAACAGGTTTGTCAACTCTGACGCATTAAAGTTCATGTCACATGGATTACACTGCCCCATGAAAGAGCGAGGCCCAAACAACTTACTAATTAATGAAAAGACCATGTATGATTTAAGCTTGTTTAGTATTAGCTGTCACATTTTTACACTTTTCAGCATAAGCAAGAAGATTTTATAAGCCAGACGTTAGCAGGAGCTGTTTCTTGTTCCAGCTGTTTGGTTTTTTTTACTGCTTTATAGGATTCAGATGTGCACGCAGGTGGCACAACGCTGAGGACTTCATTTATTATTCAGTCATTATGTAATCGCAGAATTTCCCGTATAGCTGTCAGACACGGTTTCTTTTCTTTCTTTTTTAAAATTTAGCACATAGTCACATGATCCTCCACAAGGAAGCACTTGGTGAGAGTGGTAAGGAAGAACTGCCTTTTAACAGGAAGAGACTCGGGGAGGGGCAGCCATCTGCCATGACCGGTTGAGGGATGGGAGCATTATTCCTCAATTAGTGGAGAATAGAAGGATTGTTTTGTGAAGCCTCGCAGCAGTCTGAGCTTATAGCAGCATCACTAAAGCGGATCCAGCTCTAACTATAAGCTTTTTCAAAACATAAACAAAAGAAGGTTTAAAGCCTAATTTTAAAACTATACTCCCCTGAAGCCAAACTGGGAGCTGTTTCCACAGGAGAGGGGCCTGATAGCTGAGGGCTCTGCCTCCCATTTTACTTTTAGTAAATCTTGGAACCACAAGTGCAGCTTGATTGCGAAGTGCTCTCCTTCAATAGTATTATACTGTGAGGTTTTATTATATTTTTTAAACATCTTAATAAAGGAAGACCTCAGGTGAAAGGGCCCGATTGTTGGAATGCCACTAGAAACGATTCATTGACTCTGTTTTACTCCCTGATGAAGACCCGTGTGCCGAAAGCAGTTGGAGTTTTTAGGTTAAACATAATCTTCCCTGTAAAACTGAAGACATTTTAATTTTATTTTGAAATGTGGTTGCCTTGGAGTCTTGTGATATTTAAGCCTTAATAAAGCTGCCACCATTTTAAGTCTTGTGTTTCAGTGTGCGTGCACTGAGTTTGAGGGAGTTTTGGATGCATGTGAGAGGATCTGTGCATAAGCAAGTCCTCCATGTGATCCCTTTAAGGCTGCTTCACGATAAACAATGACCTGCATATTATAAGAGCCTGCTCTGCAACTAGCCAGAGAAGGCTTCCTCCCTCTCTGTCACACATGAACACACAGTTTCCAGGTGATTACAGGATCAGATCAATTTACTGCCAGGGCTTTTTCTCCCGTCATCTGCTTGAAACGTCAGAAATGCAAACACACACACACACACACACACACACACACACACACACACACACACACACACACACACACACACACACACAAGCAATATCTTGTATAGATTAAACAAACAGCAAGCTCTTCTCTCTTCATTCCCTTTGTCTTCCATCCCCTTCTCCTCAGGCATGACCCTCACCTTCCTGCAACTCGCTCTGAAGTTTGCCAGCCTGGCGTACATTCCCGCTTTCACCAAGATCTATCAGGGAACCCTGGACTGGTTCCCAGGCTTTGTGTTCACACTAGCCAGTATTTTCACAGTACTGGGAATGACACCCATCAGGTATGTGTGCCCATCACTTCAGACTAACGTGCCCGCCTTTCAGAGTCTCATTGTCTCATCTCCTCTGTCTACTCCCTCCAGTATCATCGGCTGCAGATCACCTCAGAGGTGGCAGTATGAGAAGATTTAGAGCGGCCGAACCAGTAACATCATCACCAGCAGCAGCAGCGAGTGAGCATTGGTGCAAGGCAGAAGGGAACTGAGACTTGAAACTACTTCCTGTGGTGTTCCTCAGTTATAAAAGAGGGCAAACAGTATTTTTACATCTACATCTCAAATAGACAACTGCCTCACAAAGACAGAAGCTGCCACGGTGATTTCCACATAGTTTAGGATTTGTCACGGACTGCGTTGGCTGCTTCTGTCAGCAAACTGTTACTCACACGCAGTTTTCAGCCATGGGTCATGTTTTAAACAACTTCGTTAGGAGTTTTGTATCCTGGAGTCCTCTCAGGCTGTTACAGGAACAGAAAGTTTGACACAAGTTGATCTCTGTTATGAATTCACCTGTTTTTACTTAACTGCCTACTGTTTTTGTAGATTCGTAAACTAGAAGCTAAAAGTGGAAGTGTGGTTATAAAATCAGGGGGGGTTTTTTGGCTGTTACTGTTTCCATATTTAAAGACTTTGCAGTTGTTACTGTACTTGCACAGTAATGTGCACAAACTTAATGAGAGTGCTGCTCTGATGCCAGCTTAGCTGCAGTTTGGGTTTAGGTCAAAGCTACATGAAGTGAATCCAGTTTGAGTCACAGACGGTGTAAACGGTGGACATGGCCACTGTGATGTCTCAAGGTGAAGCCTCGAGGCTCGAGAAACCGCACAGTCATTGGCTAACAGCTTCTGACTGAGTCTAATAAAGAGGATCATTTATGAAATCTGAAACTAGCGACATTTTCTTACATCATCTGTACAAGCCCTAACCCTGCAATGCCATCTATATTTTTTCTCAGACATGAGTTTAATGGCCAGCCCCCTGCTGGCCACGAAACGACAATACAGATTTCATCAGACGCAGAAGGCACGCCCATCTTTTTGTACTGTTTACATCTGTGTCCTGTTCACATCACCTTAACTCCTCTAGAGGCCACTGTTTCTGAGGTGTGACTTAAACCTGCTGCAAGCCTACGCTGCGTTTTACGGAAGCTCGTCTCTGTCAAAAACAGTTTCTGGCATCCACAAATGGAAAATTAGAGTTACTATCTCCAAAATTTTGGTCTACAAAATAAAAAATACAGTTATTACGTCAAAATTTTGAGATAACGAAACATCGAATGAGCTCTGCCAATCAGGGTTTTTTTTTTCAGTGGCGGAAACGAGCTTTCAGCCCCAATACCAAACATACCAAACTTTTTCTCTCTCTCTTTTTTTTTTTAAACAGTGTTGTATTAAGCTCCCTGATATAATAGCTAAGCATTACATCAGTGGCAACGGACTAATTGCATGCACTGCTTTTTAAATCAACAGGGCTTGCATAGACGCCACTACAGATTGGGCAACAAGCCCAAAAAAGTTGAAAGAAAAACATACTCCATAAGTCTGATGCGCACTGTTGCACATTATAAGACTGAAACACGACGTTCAATCTGTAAACCATAGCAAAACATTGCCCAGTTTTCTTTAGATTGAACCAATTTTTGCTGCTCAGAGGATATTATTGATTTTTTAAATATCAAATATTTTACCACCTGTCTGCGCCCAGTGGCAAACCAATTATTAACAAAACAGTCACCTCTTAATTTCTTTGCTGCCAGAAACACAAAGAAATAAGTTTCACAGGAAGCTAATGCTGCGTATTTGACAGATTAATCCTACTGACGCAGTTCGTAAGGAAACAAAAGGAAAAATGTGTTGTGCCTGAAACATTCAGCGCAACGTTAGCAAACGATCACAAGTGCGTGGACAAGTGTTCTGTGGATGGGAAAAAACTGCTGGATTCTCCCCCGCTCATGACTCCGTGTATCATCACCATCGGTCAGCTGCTCACAACACATATTTTAGGAAAAGCTTTAGGTTTGGTGTCATTTGACGTTCTCGCACACCGACTACTGGCAGTCTAAGGGATCTTTTTTGACATAACTTTTTGTTTGCTTTTATATATTTTTATTATCCTTACATATTGACCCACTAATTCATTTGATTGTGCTTTATGTTCATCTGTCTAAGTCTGAAGGTACTGGTACAGTTCTGTGTATGAATTTATGTAGAAATTTAAAGCCATATTTTAGTTATTAGTAGACATGTTTGTATAGCTGAAGTAGTGCTTATAGTACTGATTGAAGGAAACCAAATGAAGGTTTTTTTGTAATAGTTATTTTGCATTTGCACATTATTGCACTTTTATTTGTTGACGGTGCATAAAAGGGGGCTTCTGCTGTAGTTTAAATGAAATTATTAAACATAAAGAGCAACTTATGTTGGTGTTCGAGCTGCAATGACACTAAAAATCTTTTTGTTAAATAAACATTATTAAGGCTTGTTGTGATGTTTTTAAATTGTCTGTATGAAAGAATATTTAAATATTCAATCCTTTCTAAACCTCTTCATCCAGAGCATAACTGCAGTATATTTAGTTTTTTGATGACTATATATATATATATATATATATATATATATATATATATATATATATATATATATATATATATATATATATATATATATATATATATATATACACACACATATACATACATACATACTAGGGGTGCAACGATACACAAAATTCACGGTTCGGTTCGGTTCGATACTTTGGTGTCACGGTTCGATATTTTTTCGATACAAAAAAAATGTTCATGCCTTTTTAATTTGTCATTTATTAAAATTATAAATATATATTTTAACTCAAAAGTACAGTTTTTAAATTTAACCCGAACCCTTGTGCGTGTTTTTTATTTTGACAGCGAATGCGCACCTGCGGACCACTTATGTGCAGCCCTGGTTATTTAGCTCATCATATCGCAGCCACAGAAATTCTTTTGTCCATGAAACCATAAAGCTGCACTTTCTTTTTGCCTTATAGTCTGATTTGTCATAACTTCTCCGTTTTGTGGTAAGCTTTTCTTTGGCTGTCACTTCTTCACCCTGACCTATCTTATTTGGCTCAGCAGAACTAAAATATATATCTGTCTGTGAAGGTTCTCAGTCATCCAGGTCATCATAGTCAAATATAAATCCTGCTGCTTTTACACACGCACTCACATAAGCTCAGCGATTCTCTGCGCGATCAACCTCTCACATGTTTAAGCTGCGGGAGATTTCACTTGTCATGTTTGCATAGTAAGCTAACGATTAATAAGACGATGTCAGAGGAATTGGTGCACAAATTATCATCACTCACAGATCAGTGCTGTCGCTCTCTATACACAGTTCGCACGATTGCAAAGTGAAAGCAAAAAAACAAGCGCAAATTCAAACGCGATTTCAATATGTCACATATTGACAGTGGCTCACCGATGCCAATGACATAATTACCCAGCTACATTTCCGAAAGAATGCAAAAGCATTGACATATATTTTTCCTTCCTACAATAGCCCGACGGGCAGGGCAGAGATAGATTTTGGTACCCCGACTGAAAAAATCGCTAGCTCCAGGACGTCGGGCTAGCGATATTGCGAGCCCTGTATCTGATTGAGGAATCACTCATCTTTGGAAAAGAGAGTTTATTACAGAGAAATGTCTCTTTCCAAAATAAAAGCTATACTATCCGCTTCTTCTGGGCTATATTCTCAGCAGCATAAGGAGAATCATGTGCTAACAGCTGTCTAAATGACTCGGCTAAAGTTAGTAGCATGCTTGCTTTTTTTTGTCTGCTTCCACTTGTCTTTGCACTAGGATGATGTCGGCGTAAATGTGCCGTCATATTCGTCGTGTTCCCACTAGTGCTTTCAGGTTAATCTCGTTGAAATGACCTTAACGCCACAACATGGCAAATCTCCGTTAACGAGCTACCGCCGATCGCCCCGTGCATGGGGCTAGACGGCCAACACTTTAACGAGCTAACTGCGCTAACACACTAGCTCCCACCCATGTAATTGAGCATTGCATGGCACATCCAACATACTGTTTTACTTTAGTCCATGACTCCCTTACCTTCAGGGTCATACGTCACATGAAAACCAAAATAATTCCAAACGCCAGATCTGAATGAGGGTGGGGGAGGTCCATGTTGTAAGGAGAGCTTAACTTCTGTCTCGCTAGCTTGCCCTGCGCTCTTCCTTCTGATGCTGTCTGTGTTGAGCGCTCAGTGAATCTGCATTCGACTACTCCGCCTAGGCTGCACTGTCGAGCCTAGGCGGAGTAGTCGAACGCAGATCCACTGAGCGCTCAACACAGACAGCATCAGAAGGAAAATTGATAAAATAAATTACAAATTTTGTATTGTTCGATACATATGCGTACCGAACCGAAAGCACTGTATCGAACGGTTCAATATCGATACGAATATCGTTGCACCATAAATAAATACACACACACACACACACGAAAAGTTACAGAAGCAGAAAAATATCAAATGCACTCATTCTTTTTATTATTGGTCCAATATATCAGAAAAACCCCAATTTGTGTTAAAGATAAATTGCATCAAAAACAACATCAATGTACAAGCTTATTTATAATTACAACAAAATTGTTATTAACATCCAAATGTACAATAAGGGCTCTGAACGTAAACAGCACACAATGAGGAGGAACAGAGGTTTTAAAAAAAAACAAAACCATAACAGACAAAAAAGTGATCTGAGGTTTAGACTGACTTGGTCGCTTTTATTAATCATGTGCTGAAAATCAGATCTTATCTTCATGTGCGAATCCACGCTGCCGGGACGATGAGAGGAAGAGTGAGGCATTGGGGGTGGAGGATGTTTGGCCTGGAAATATTTGAATGAAAACTCTCCCCTCCAACAGGCTCATAACAGACGTCCCTGTTTGAAGGATTTAACCTGAATCAGCTTCATATACAGCATTTTTTGAATGTGTCTCAACTGACTTTAGACCAGTTTGTTTTCAATTTTTCAGCAAATTAAATTAGAAAGAAAAACAATTTTTTTCCCCAGCAGAAGTTTCTGCCAGGGCCTTGAGCTACATATTTAGTGCAAAACAATTCAGCAGGCACATGTAGTATAATAATAATAATAATAATAATAATAATAATACTAGGGCACTGGCTAATAGAGAACATTGATCACACTAAACAGAGCTATTGTTGGAGGTTTAATGTGCATCAAAAGTAAATCTGTTTTGGTTGTGGCAGGTTTACACTGTTCGTGCACATCTCTAATCCCTTTTAAATCTTTATGCACTCATATAAATCCCAAAGATGCCCTCCAGTTTCATAAATGTGTGTCTCACATGTCAATTACTTCATTTACACCAAAGCGATGCTCTACAGATGCACCAGTGCCTAATGATAAGAAATCAAGTAACAACAACAACTCACAATCCTCAGCAGATACCAATGTTATACCTTAAACAGAACAGGAAATGTGTTTTTCAAGCTTTATTATATTTATTTGTTTTAGTTTTTTTTGTAATATTTATGCTACATTTCATCCAGTTACTTCTCAAACTGCACTCAGGGTTCAGTGAGTTTTAGCTACAAGCAAACATTTAATGTTTTTAAACCGATCTGGGGTTTTCTTTAGTATAAACAGATGTATGATCCCTTTAATTGATAAAAGCTGGCACCTGATGTGTTTGTATGAGTACAATCAATGTGGGAGCAGCTACAAATACTGCTCAATAGCACTACTAGTGGACTACTACTAGAACTTTACAGTCAAACTCTAAGGTTTGAGCTATTCAAATGCAATGGAGTTATTATAGGACAACAGTATGGGCAAAAATGATCGTAGTAAATCTTTGGATTTTCCCTTTTAGCCCTGGTGCATCCATAGGCCGCTCCACTGCAGCTGCCTCCGTCCATAAAGATACTTTTTATTCACATTGTTGACTTCTACTAGTTACAGAGTAGCTGCTTCACTCTTTTAAAGCTTAAGGGTAAAATGTGAAAGGCAAAAGTAGATAAGGACAATAAAAAAAGAGAGAGAACAAAATAAACCCAGTTCACTGGCAGCTGCAGACGCCTCGTCGGGATGCTGCAGCGCTTGCATTTGGTTGCATGGAGGCGCAGGCTCAGTAATGTGACGGCTACTTTACTTGATTGTAACAAAATCTGAAAGCAGCTCTAGTCTGGAAATCCTGTCAGTGAAGGAGAAACTCTTAACCAACAGGAGGACAAAACGTGGTGACTGTGGAAATGTCACATGACTGAGTCTGCCTGGGCGTCATTGGTCAGGTTTTAGCTACTTTCAGAGTAAAAGGAAAGCAGAATAAGCTTTCCTGTGTTGGCAGTAAATCAGAAAGTTTTAAATATTATGATTGCAGTGAGGGGATTTTTCCCATTCAGGAGTTGGAAAATAATAAAGGAGTGTGATGCAAAAAGTGTGCCTCACATACAGGGCTCCACCTCATTATCCCATGAGTCACAGCTGAGCAGATTGCTAACAGAGCTGCACCGCAGAGGGTTTCCACGCTGTTCAGTACCTCAGTCTCAGCCCGTTTGGTTAAAACAGGCAATTTAAGAATTTAAAGTAATGTGTTGCATCGCTCAGGGTGTCGTTTTTTGTTTGTTTGTTTTTTGCAATGTCTCACTCTTAACATGACACAGCAGGGATTTTTCCACTAGCCCCAGAGGTTTTAGTTCCTCTGTAAGCCAGCAGCATGAACACACTGACACCTTATATTCAGGATTCATGGCTTTCTTAGGGATGGTTATGCATGCTTCAGTGCAGGGTTTTATCACTTAGGCAAGGAAATAATAATAAGTTAATTTAAAAAAAAAAAAAAAAATCCAATGGTAAAGCATTTACGTCTTCTTACCACTGGAGCCTTTACCTTATTATTATGAACCAAATGCACCGTTAACGTCACCAACTGAGGTAAGTCTTTGCTTAAAGAAGAAGAGGAAGGGTATAAATGGGAATGGTGAGAGAAAGACGATATCAAGAGAAGCCAAAAGAGGTAGCTCACTTCTTCACTTCCCCCTCATTTCAAAAGCATGGGAGAAAACTATTAAGAGCTTGGCCACAAGGTGGAGCCGCTGTTCTCTTAAAAACTCCACCTTCCACAAAGTGACCTCTCAGACAAACCTCAGCGTTCAGCTCAGACGCCCATAGAAGCTTGTTGCCATCACTTAAAAAAAACAAACAAAAAAACAAACAAAAAACTTTTTGCTACCTGTAACTTAAAAATCTGAGTTATAATCTCAAAATTTCAAGTTATTTTCTCATAAATTTGAGTTAGTGAGACCAGAGATTATAGCCCAAAATGGTGATTTATAGATGGCAAGACCTTGTTTTCTTCTGTAGGCACCTTCATCGTCATCGCTGAACACTGTTTATCTCCATTTATCTGTGAGGGTTTGTAGCAAAAAACAAAAACAAAAACCAAGACATACTAAAGTGTCCCTTAGGGAAAACACGCAGAGGTCCCACTTGAACATTTTTCACATACCACCTGATTTTTGTGGGTTATTTTTAATAACAGGTGCAGGAACGACAGGGGTGAAGTTTGTGACCTTTGGTAAAAGTATAGAGTAAAAAACAACAGGTGTGGTGCTTTGAGTACAAGAGAGTAAATTCCTGTTCATTCACTGTCGTATTTCCCAGAGGCTTTTACAACCTGGCAGGACAAAGAAAAAAAAAAAAAAACATCTTGAGGATGTTTTGAACACATCTGAAACAAACCTAAGATACTTCATAGACCCACACAGCAGCAACACCTTCATGAACAGTTTTCTCAGTATGAAAATGGGAGAGCGTTGAGTAAGAGACTGCGGTTAAATAAATACAAAGCAGCGTTGGCAACCGACTGTTAACTCGAAATATAAAGTAGAAAAAGTCAAAAAAGAAACAAAAACTATACATAGTAGGTTTCTCCTCTTTTCCTAGCTGTCCTCGAATGCACCGTATGTTTCCTCCTTAGCGGACCAAAATCTTAGAGGGAGACGACTCCCCTCATAGAATCATCTCACAGGAGAACAGGGGCCCCGAGTCCAGCAGGTAAACCTGCTGCCCTGTTGGTCTTTTTCCGTGGCATGAACGAGAGAGTGTGTGTGGAGAGACGGAGAGAAAGAGATAGAGAGATGTTTCAGTTCGTCTCACTCGTTTTGTCTTCAGTCTGTTTGTCCTGGAGGAGAGTTATGAGCGACTCCCACGCTGCCTGGCACTGCGCAGGGCGGAGAAGGACGAAGAGTCGGCCGACGTGGGGAAAGAATGAGGTAAAAGGGAAAGATTGGAATTATTTAGGTGAGTTCTGAGGCTGCTCTGAAAGATTTATGTTTGTAAAAGTCATGTTTTCACAGTGAGAGCTCAGAAATCTGTACAGTGATTCCACACATCTGCCACAGAGGCTGCTGAGGATCTACCAGATAATAAAAAAAAGTCAGATGGCTCTAGCACTCACACATGAGTACAAAACAGTCTCTACGGGCTAATGAGCGAATGCGCTTGAACAGTTTCAGAGAAATTTCAGGGAGGATAAGGCTAACAAACTAAATACTGTTTGTTATTTTTATGCATTGAAAAATAAACATACACAAGATCATGAGATCATGAGAAGAACAAATAAACAACCTTTGTAATTAAAGCACATGAAAGAAACAAGATGAGAATTTGTAGTCCATCTTCTTGAGATCATTATATTGTTAGCAAGTCTTTCACACCTTTCCTAGGCCTCATGACATCCTACAGTTGTAGTCAAGAAAACGGGACAGGAGGTAATTATGTGGACTGACTGCACGCCTGCTCATCCTAAGCATGTGCGTTTTCCACGTAGAGAAAACCAAAAACAAGGTGAGAGTTGTGCGTAATCAGTGCAACGACGGCGACCAACAGTTAAAGTTCATTTATAGTAATACTGAGTTGTGCTCGCATCATTAAATAATATTTCTCTAGTCTACATAAACTTTTTTTTAAACTCAAATAATAAGAAACTGAAAAAATGAACCTGTTTTTTATATCTTAAATTAAGTGCAGACTCTGTACGCATGAATAGATGGGATCACTTTGGAGAGAGGTTAGCGTTTGTCTTCTTGTCATCTGTTGACCCTCCCCCCCCCCGACGGCTGCACATCATTTAGCGTCTCCCTAACTGCTCCACTGTTTTCAGTCTTTATGCCACTATAAAACTGGAAACACTGGTATCAGTGGGAGTGTCTCCGGTGACCTTTAAGAACAGCTCGTGTGCTGCCTGAGGCTAAAAGCTGGAGTGTTTTTACAGAAATTACACAGGCGTACCTTTTCATAATGGGTGACGTTTTTGTCGGCCATGCCGGTGAGAAGCTGCTTGAAGTCTTGTCTCTTGTTGCTCTGCCAGCGCTCCCAGTCTGCCTTCAGGTCAGCGTTGAAACACTCCATTTTGTCCTGGCATTTCTCTACCTCCGCTGGTATCTGGTATAACACAAACAACATCAGCTACAGGAGCCATAGGGGACATAATACAGGACTAATTTACAGGACAAGAATCACAAACAACATCGCCGCTCGAGCGGTGCAGGAGCGTTGGTGGGGATGGGGTGTGTATTAAATCCTGTGATGTTTGTATGGGCAAAAGATAAAAATGAACAACTTTATTTAACATCCGACAAATCTAACCTGGTCACCTGAAGAATGATCTCTTAACTTGTAATTTATTAAGTTTTCAATTCTAAGAATGCCAGTGAAAAGTAAAGACGCTCCCAGAAGTGACAAATGCAGAAACGGCAGATTCAGATGAAAGGAAGGGGAAGGCTCACGGGCGTTCTGTCCTCTTGTTTGCGCAATACGGCTGCTTCTAGACGGCCTTCGTACTCCGCTTGGCTCTGGTCTCGCTTCCTTAAAACATTCTGTAAACAGACAGAGAAGGTCATACGTTTTATTTTGCACCCTTAATGTGACACTGTCCGAAGTATTTTATAAGAAAGACAACATGTGCAAACTGTTAAACTGAGACAGAGATGCTGAATCAGGAGCTTGGCGAGGACAGGACATGACACATGCAGAATCTCACACCATACTTCCTCTATTCAGGTTCAAAGGTGATGAAAGCAGTCGCTGCTCGACTGTGTGCAGGCAGAAGGACTCGCACTTTATGCTGTTCTGGGTAAATTTCTGCCCCCGCGTATCTTCCTTATGTTCTCCGCTATAAATAAATGAAACTAATCCACGGTTAAACATTACACATTTTTAAGCTTGTGCCTGCGAACCAAGCAGAACTGCCGTTTCCACTCTTTTCCATCCAAAACCTATAAATGTGTTTACAGTGGAAAACTTCAGTAGAACTTTCCTCTGCTAATTTTAGCTCAGCAAACCAGACATCTTTTTTTCTTTTTAGTTTGGAAAGAAACAGGCAAAAATATTTTAATTTCACATAAGTTTGCTTCTTTTTGTCACTAGGTTTGAGACAATGACACGGTTTTTGTAGTTTTGCCTCTCTCTGCCTGCACAGTCGAGATGTGGTTGAAGTGCAGATGTTCTGCTTTAATTCTGGTTTAACAAAATAACTGTTGAGGAATATTGCTATGTTTATACACAGACCCCACATCTCCACAGGCTCAAAACTAACTGGACAAGCTAACATCATTTTATGAGGATTGTCATGAAACCCTTTTGCAGTCAATGACCACCCAAAGTGTAGAACCTATGGACATCACAAAAAGCTGTGTTTCCCTTCCAGGCCTTTATTTTATCCTTCAGTGGGTTTTTTGCCTTCAGTAACTGAAAAGCACGCTCTGGAGTGACATCAGGTTGACTTTTAAAAACATTCCCTTTCTTTGCCTTGAGAAACCCCCTGGTTGTTTTGCTTTGCGTCATTATCCATTTGTACTGTTAAACACTGTCTGATCAGTTCTGCCCCATTTTGCTGAGTGTACGGCCCTGTATGACTCCCAATTCACCCTGCTCGTCTATCAGCAGCATCAATACACATTAGTGCCCTGGTTTCACAGGCAGCCATAACAGATGATGTTGTATGCTCCAGGTCAGGAGCTGTTTTTGTTTCACTTCCCATCATCCCATCATTCTGGTAAACGGTTCATCAAAGAAGTTTTTTGGCCAATACTAATCTGGTCCTCGTGCTCCAGAGTGTAACCAGTGGTTTGCGTCTTGTTGTAAACCCTCTTTATTTACACTCATGAAGGCATCTCTTGATTTTAGACCTTGACAATGATGTACGCACCATCTCAAGAGTGTTCTTGGCTTAGTTAGATGTTGTGAAGGGAGGTTTTCTTGGCCATGGAAATAATTCTGTCATCATCGACTTCAGTTGTTTTCTGTGCTCTTTCGGGTCTTTTGGTTTTGATGAGCTTGCCAGGGCTTTCATTCTTTTCAAGCAAGTTAAGCAACTCTCTCGCTTTGTCTTTTCAGCCTAACAATCGCTTTTTTCACTTGCATATCTCTTTGGACTTCATGTTGATCTTTTATCTGTCATGAAATAACAAGAGAACAGGCCTCATCTGGCCATGAATGTTATCATCAGCCAATTAATTACTATGAGTTAGTATAAAATGTCCAAAAAATTCTAAACAGTTAACGCTAAATTTTTGTTTAACCTACACCCGGGGACTAATTAGCAGAAATTAGAACACTTTATTTTGTTCCCTTTTCTTGACACATCAAGCAGACGTTACACGTTTTTAGTGCCACCAACTCCCTACCTTCATTGATTCGATGTAGAGAATGTATTCTCTGAGCACGGGTAGAAAGTCCTGGCCCATGTTCTCGCTCATGTCCTCCAGCGCGCCGCAGCACGTCGTCACACAGCCAGCCACGCCCTCCAGAGGGCGCTGCAGCTCCTCCTCTGACCCCGCCCAACTGGCATAGACTGTACCATACTCGCGTAGCTCAGTTAGATACTCTAGTCGAGAGATGGGGTGAAAGAGTTGGTTAGGTCAGATCTGACTTCTTAAAGTCAGAGTTACTGCAGAGTACTAGTGCTGGGAAATAAATCACAGCAAAGCCACAAGCATAGTTTTTTTTTTACACTATTGTTTTTAACTTATTTTCTGTACAGCACTTTGGTCTTGTGCTGGGTATTTTAAAGTGCTTTATAAAAAAAATTGGATTGGATTACACTCCATCACCTCACAGGTCTTTATTATTTACAGTCATCAGTTTCCATCTTATCTCCTCTAACAAGGCCGCCGCGGACAGCCACTGGTCTACAACTTGAACAGATGGTGCCGAGCAGCACTTCACGTGGCTGGTGGCAGTTATTTACACAGTCACTTTTCATGCATGAGTTAGGCCTGCAGTTATCAACCACAAGGCCCAAAGGTCTGTGGATTCCTCTTCAAACAAACACACTCCACAGTCAATACTGCATATCAACTCATCCTAAAACTCATTGCTTGTGTCCCCGGTACAGACTGGACGATCGCACATGAAATTCAAACGCCGATGCTACAAAATGCTACCAGCAAAATGGCCAAGAAACGTAATATAAAGAGCAAGCTCCAATGCACTATATGCACTCGTTGCTTGCTGGTGCCTAAAATACACATTTGGAAGAAGTAGCCTCGATGAAGTTCATCTGTAACCACAAGCACAGTGGTAAACATACAAATAGCTCCTCTATAGTCACTGAGGCTACGCTGCAAAGAGCACAGCACCATATGAATTTGGCTGCTTCCTGCGTGTGCCTAAAATACACGAATGGGGTAAGCAACTCTAGAGAATTTAACTCTTTATCCAGCCATAGTGCTTTATACATCTAAGGGTCAGCATGGAGTTTAATATATTTGGTAAAATAAAAACATCCTATACAAACGAAAGCTTCTCTTCTGGTTTTTAGCTTCTTCTTTTTTTTTTTATGATTCAGCATAATTATTTCTCCTTTTGTGGGTTTAATTTAGAATGGAAAAAAATAGATAAACAGTTCACCATATGTAACAGCAAAGGTGTCGGGGACTTTTGATGATGATACGAGCCTCCTACGCCTCCTACATGAGGTATTTCAGGCATGTCCAGCTAAGAGAAGACCACTGGCCAGCCAGGACACTCTGAATAGGTTATGTCTCCCTGGCTAGCCTACAAACACCTCAGATTCTCTCCAGAAAAGCTGGGCAGGTGACTGATGAAAGGCATGTAAGGGCATCTGTGCTCAGACTTCTCTGGAAAATAGATGAAGGAGGAAGAATTATCATGCTTAAATAATATTTCCTCGGCCCCTTACCTGATTGCTCTTTGAGGATCCTCTGAGCGATCCGGTCGATGGTTCCCAGTTTCTGGTTAAAGGTGTCCAGGTACTCTCCCATGGCGCAGAACTCAGGAGGTCGCACTCGCAGCTTGTAGCCTCCAGCCACGTTCTTCACAGACTCACCCACTTTGGATAGCAGGGCCAGACCCTGACGTTTGTTGAGGTCCTGCGAGCAACAGCATGATCTTGATATAAATAGGCAGCCACATAAGTTTCAAAAGGTTAGACAGTAAAGAAAATATGATGGTAATCGTGTCTCCTCTCCTCTTCTCAGTGGAGATCGAGTATTGGTGGCGATTAAGACCATTTGAAGGTCTTTCGTCTTAAAGAGAGCAACAAAAACTTTGCTTAAAGACATTTTAAGCAAGGAAATAAGAGGTCTAAATTTTGTGGTTTTATATTTTTCTGAAAGCTTACAGCTGAGGTTGAGCCTTTTGAATTTTCATTTATCACGCAACAGCACTCATGATTTTCCTTTCTTTTTGACCTATATTCATATATTAGTGGGACTGCTTTTCTTCATGGGAGACCCCCATCTCACCTTGGCAGACAGGAAAGCATTTAGATGAGGGTTGAAGGAGAGGACGGGGTGGTCTGCAACTCGTTTCAGGAACTTGTCCAGGGCCTTCATCCTCGTCTCCACAAACTCCTCGGAAAAACGATCGACCACGCCCTTCATCACAAACTTCTCTGGTAACGGCTGGAGATGGGAGGACGACGGCAGAGCGGGGACAAGACCGGAGTGCAAAAGAGAGCGTGAGAGGTTTCTAATTGGCAAGTGGCACAGCTGGTTGCAACAAAGCTCGTGTAACCTACTGGGATGAGGTGGGTCGGCTGGCTGTCCTCCAGCTTGGTCCTCAGCCAGTCAAAGTCCTGATAGCGCCGCCGAACAGAGTAGTCCGGCAGGTCAAACTCTATCCGTGTTGTCTGAGGAAGAACACACACAAACATTTCTAAATGAAATTCTTCATATAAAAAAAAGGAAGAAAGAGCTAGAAAAATCCAGCATGTGACAAGGTGGTAAAGTCAAACAGGTCCATGAACGCAGCCTTTTGTGGCCGAGTAAATTTTACACCGTTTGTGAGTTATTTTGTAACAGTTTAAGTTAATTTAGAAAGAAAGAAATGGGAAAATCATTTAGTATTCACACTAGGCAGTGCATGTGTACACACACAAAAATGCACTTCCTGTCTCTCTGAACATCAAGGGTCAAAGGTTGCTTGGACATGTCTCCCCACTGAATCGGTTTATGTCATTAAGCGCTGAAGAAAAAAAAAAAAAAAAAAAACAAAAAACAGAGGATCCACCCGCTAAACACAAGTTACAGAATCTCCCTTGCGGAATATCATTTTCCAGGAAAGGTTCATGTATCTGAAACGACCCGTTTTATCAGGACACAAGCAAATTCAGGTCTAACCGGTTCATTCCATCTCAAATAAATTATTTAAACATTTTCTGCACAACCACCTCTGATTTACTTGAAACCTTTATGGTTTTAAAATGTGGACATACATACATTGTGAAATTTTAGCCTCATATATCAAATATTTTTCTAGATTTTTATTTTCGGGCTTACCCTCCTTCTCGCGAAACCCGCAAAATAAATTGCACCAGGCAATCTGTCACATAATTGTCCCTTTGTTTCACTGTGGGTTCAGAATTTGGTGTCCATGCCTTTCTAACAATGGACAATGCAATAACAACAGCTTTACAAACAAAAAACTCATATACACATAAAAGTGTAGATTTAACAGATTTAACACATGAGTTCTGCTCCAGCATCCATTTCTCTCTTTGTCTGGAGGTGGCAACATTCTCTTGCCTGCTGCTGCTCCTGTGACAAAAGCTGGCAACTATAACTAATGTACATTTCTACATCACAGTATTTTTGAGATAAAACATCAGTGTGTCTGTGGCTTTAAACTGGAGGTTAACAACAGCAATCTCTTAAAACAGCAGAAATTAAGAGATGTGAAAACTGAATTTAGAAAAAAAAAAAAAAAAGGGGGCTCAGTGATTAAACAGACAAAATACACCCACTGCAATATATAAGAGTCTATGAGCTGTCACCATGTAACCTTTCACAGCTTCATCAAGAAAAGCCTGATTCCTATCTACACATCTTAAGTTGTTAAAGTGCTCTGTGGACAAAGCCCATACAAATGTGTCAAGTGTATTTTCCTCTGTTTACATCCTTGTTAGGTAGCTTCCCTACCTGTGCTGCTGCACTGCTACACAGTCATAAAAACAATGCACTGCAAGTCAAAAACACCACAGAGTATCTTTAACTTACACCTTCCTCACTGGTATGTTTTTCTAATTAAATATTCATTTTAACACTACAGCACAGGATTTTTCAGAACCTCCAGCAGCTGCATTAAAGCTCTGCGCCATCATTAAATGCAGGTCGAAGAAAAAAGGAAAAAAAAAATACAAGAAAACACTAAATAAAAGTTTAATTAAGCAATTATTTTCTATAAAATAAAACAGAGTTTGTTCACATTATCATGACACCAGCCTGTAGCAGACCTTGGTGGAGACTCTGTAAGTGATGTAGGTCTCCATGGTGGAGACGTGTTTCTTTGGGTCGTCGACAGTGACGAAAAGGTCGTGGGTTTCTGTGTCGGCGTAGGGGTCCCTGCCATCTGAGTCCAAGTCGTCGTCCAGCTGCAGCCTGTTGAACAGCACGGACGCAGAAGCCGGACTCGGCGTCTCAACCGGCGTCCCGTTGGTCAGCCCCACTTCCTGCATGTGAACAGATAACCACAACATCATGACACCAAAATACAGATGCTGCACTCTGCAAACAAAGAGTAAAACACAGATCCCGATGCTGCCACTGCAGTTTTTTTTCCCTCTCTGTCAATGGCGCTCTTGTTAGGCCCGTGCAAACATCCTACATCTCCTACACTGTCCTAACTGAATGATGGATAATGGGAGGGAAACAAACAGCTCTGGCATGAAATACTGAGAATTTTTTTTTATCTTATCTTCCAAGTAAATATATAAAAGTCACTGCTTTCCAAGGGCCTTACTTAAGAAATAATAGTTTAGAAGACTAACTAAGAGGTGCTGCTAACAGTAGAGGTGCAGTCTCAGGAGTGCACTGGGCCAATATCCCGCACTGTATGTTGGGAGAAAATTGATCATGAATTATTAAAGCTGTACTGGCATGGAATTGAAGTTGAGAAGATTTTAATGCTGTTCTATTATCTTTTTGTTGAGCACTTTTGGATGCATATTGCAGGAAAACGCATGTATTCTTTTATTTTTATTTATTAGTCCTTTATTTATCCAGGTAAAAAAAATCTCATTTCCAAGAGAGACCTGGCATCATGGCAACAAAAGTCAAAATACATGTACCACATAAGTATATAACACTTAAAACAAATACAATATCCCATACAAACATGTGAAAAATATACAATAACAGATCAAATTAAGAGCGACATTAAAAACAATCACATTGAGTAAAAGAGTTATTCTCTCGTTCCTTTAAGATGGACTTAAACTCCCCCAAGGTAACCAATTCTGATACTTTCAGTTCCTTCTCCAGATTCAGATCCAGGAAGCAGGGGCAGCGTATCTAAAAGCCTTTTCCCCCAATTCTGTTCTGATTCTTGTCTAGAAACATGTAAATAAGGGGTGAAAATATCAGTGGTGCAACCAAAAACTGCACAAAGGATCATTTTTGTTAGCAGGAAACAACATAACACAAACAGTTTTATTATGGACCGCTGGAATGAGGACTTGTAATGTAACATTTGATTTTCTGTGAACTTCTGGTGACAAATCTCAGCGGCTGTCAGAGTCTTCTATGGCATCACATGAGAAAAGGAACTACTTTCGTTGTGTGAGAGGCTCATGTTCAAGCACAATTACCTTTTCTTTAAAAAGAAAAAGAAAAAAAAGAAAAAGAGGGTCTGTGGATAAATTTCTACTTCAATCGCTGTCAAAAGAAGTGCTTTCCCTCAGTTTGTCCACACAGTTTCTTCACACTGCTTTCACTCATTGCTGTGCACACAGAAAACACACACACGGGCGCTGATGCTGTAAATTCTCTCTTTTTTTTTTTAAACACTTTGGTGCTAACCTGCTTTGGTAATCACAGTTGAGATAATTGCATTGGGCTGATGTTAATAAGCAACAGGAGAGTCCAGTACGCACTGACAGTGAGGAGGAAAATAAGAAAACTGTATGTGTCTAACAGACACGGCAGAGCTGACAGATGTTTGTGACAACCAGTCCCGGCATTGTGGCCAATCAGCAGATATTTAGAGCACAGGTGTTACTAAATACATCAAGTGCCACGACAGCATGTCAGTGAGTCACCAAGCACCGAATGGAATTTAACCCTCACCATCATCAATGTAATATTTCCACCTGAGCTTTTTTTTGTTATCACTAAATAACACCAGCTGCTCCTTAAGGACATGTTTGCATATTTTAAACACTTATGGTCACGCCTAAAATATGAACTTGCCAACTTAAAAAAATTATACATGTTTATGTTAACACAAACTACCTGTGCCTGTTTTTGCAGGTTAAAGCTGCAGCAAGTAGGACCTATGCTGCTGTGATCAGTTGTTTTGCTGTCCCAATGCCTGCAATTGTGCCACTTGTGAACTTGCTAAATTTGCTCATGCAACCACTTTCATACTCTCTCTCAGACCTCAAAGTGACACAATGTAAATCCTTGCTTTGTCCTATCAACAGCCCAGACCTCAAAATAATCAAATGAACATCAAAATCAGTAATAAAGAAAATGTGCACTTCAATTTTTATGTGACTGATCCAATCTAGCACCACTTTCATACCCCTCCCTACAGACCAACATGGGCACACGCCTATTAGATAAATCTGTTGCATCGGTACACACACCGACAGATGCAATTGGGATTTTTAATCATAAAAGAAAGCCTCCATCTGTCATTATCTTTTTATACATATGATGTGTTATTGCTCACCTGCCCACCCTCAAATTTTTTTGCCGTGGATGTTTGTGTATTTTTCAAGATTGGGCGTCCATCTCCCCCACAGACTTTGGGATCGAACCTTTGACTCATCACATTTGCGTTTGTCCACTCTACCTGAGTGAATTCTACTTCCTTTGCACTTTTTTGCTCTTTGTACTGTTCACCTGATCTGGTCTGAAACAGCCTGTGATTGTCCAAAGTCTTCCATCATTGACCAGAGTTTATGAAGCCTGAAAACAGACAGCAAGGGAGGTGCAGGAGTCCAGTTCCCTTTTGATTAGTTCCCACTCAGACCACTTGAGCTGCAGTATGCTTAATGGGTTATTGTGGTGTTTGTTTCCTACAGCTTCTTTAAGGAACTAAAAGCACCCTTAGGCATGCAATTTCGGTGTTTAACATTATACACCAGATCCTAAGAAAAATAAGATCTCTTATCTAAATAGAATGATATTAGACCTGCTCTGGAGCCTGTGGCATTTCCATTTTGTTAAAATGACTGGACAAATGGTTTGACAGGAGCCAGACCCATTTGGCCTGGGTAATCATGTACAAGGAAAAGCCACAACCATAATGATGCCAAGAAGCTTCATACTGGCAGTATTACAGCATCTCCTGTAGGCAATAATTAACCTCAGTATCAAAGTGGTTGCTACAGTTGTTACTACAGTAAACACAGCAGCAGCAGAAGCAGGGAGAATAAAAGCCATGTGATATGCTTGGATGGCCCAACTTTGTTTACTCAGCTCACCGGGGTTGAGATGGATGCCATGCCCACGTACACACATAATCCATCTTAAATACGGTTTTACTTGCGAGTTTGTGTCGATTAATTTGGGCAAGATATCCAAACTAGGTGAATTTGCTGTTTCAGCACTGATTTAGTGGCAGACTCAGAGGGTTCAGCCATGTGCTCTAAAACCTCAAATGCAAACAGAAATGAGTGTTTTCCACAGTTTCCTCTTTAAACTTGCATCGGTTTTCTCCTACTTATTAACAGGGGGAATGATAAACACTGGCGTCAGCCGTAAAACACTTTAATCAAAGAGGGGTTTTGTTTGGGTAAGCGTCCTCTTTCCATCCCCCACCGTCGGTGAAGCCCCATCAGATCCTACCTTATCCCTTCCACCGCTGACGTTGACATCTGGCCCGGGGGAGAGCGGCTCCTCGGCGGCGGACAGCGGGTGGAGAATCTCCGTGATGGGCTTTTGCCCCGAGCTGGCCAGGCCTCTCGGAGCGCTGATACTCATTGCGTGGAAGGCGGGAAGACGTGGCCGGGTATCTAAGGAGGTAACGGCTGTCCGTTTCTCCGCGGCCGTTACGGTTCTGGAGACAAAAAAGAGGCTTTCCCCCCCTCCTCCGTTCAGGGTCTCTTCAGCTGAGATGTTTCACTGGTTGCTTGACCACAACTGTCAGCTGACTCCTACTGCGCAGTTCCGGAAGTTAAACGAGAAGAACCTGGATGTAAACATGTCAGTCACGTGACAAATGACGAGGGAATCGCTGAAGATCGTCTACTAAGAAGATGTACGAACAGATTTGCAAGCAGATTTATATTTTACAGAAATACATGAAGAAACAAAACAGGTTATAGTTTACAAATGGCCCAGGAAAAAAACCACAAGAAGCTAAGTCAAAATTTTAAATTATTACTATATCAAAATTGCAGGTTATTGTCCTCAGATTTCAGGTTATCTCAAATTTTTAAGTTATATGCCTCAGAGTTTTGAGTTATTATGTCAGAATTCCCACTATGTCTGAAAATTTCAAGTAATGTATCTCAAAATGTCTTGTTACTATCCCAAATTCTTATTTAAATATAAAGAAATCAATTAGTTGATTATATATATATATATATATATATATATATATATATATATATATATATATATATATATATATATATATATATATATATATATATATTAGATAATTTCATATATATAAAAAAGTATATATATATATATATACTTTTTTAAATTTCCTGAATAAAGGCAGAGTGGGTCCTCTTTCCTTTGCAGTCTTTTGTAATTGTGAAACCGGTACACGCGTTTAAGAAACAAAAATGCGGTGATGCACAGATACACAGTCGAGAGTTTTATCGTCTGTTACGAAGACACTTGCTGAGGTGTCCATCACCAAGTCCTCCTGTATGGTCTATTCTCTCTAACTAACTTACATTAATCACCGTTGAGGACTTTTACCGATGAGCAGTTTCCAGTAGCGTCGAAACAATCGCAGCGGGAAGGAAACACCAAGCATTTGACCGTTAATATAACCTGTTTGGGGTTTTTTGGTGTCCGCTGTTGACCTCTCCGACTCTCTGAGATGACTACTAATCCTCCAGGACAAGGTAATTCATTTGTTTTGGGTCATTTAAGTTCTTGAGAATCGGCTGCTGAATACAGGGGCGTAACTACCAGCTCTGGATACCCTGAAACAGCCCCCTCCATGAGGGAGGAATAGGGCAAGAACCTCGAAGAATGGGAAGCGGATTTATCAGTTAACTTAGACCTAAACTTCTGGTCTCAGATATGCTTAAAAACCTTTTATTTAATTAGAAATCCCAGTCTTCAATTAATTCAATACAAAATACTACATAGAGTGCACTATACAGGTCATCGGATGTTCAAGATGGGCTTTACGTCTACCAACAACTGCTCACACTGCCAAACCAATACACCGGACAATTATATCCACGCTCTTTGGTTCTGTCCACCAGTTCAGAAGTTTTGGCGCGAGATATGTGAAGACTTATCAAAGTGTCTGAAATGTAACATTCCAATTTCCCCTTTAGTGTGTTTGTTGGGCAGCTTAGATAATGTCACTACAGAAAAGAATATCGCCCATATGGTTTTCACTGCCCTATGCATAGCCAAGAAAACAGTCCTCATGAACTGGAAAAATAAAAATAATCTTAATTCTAACCAATATAGAAATTATCTAATAGGTTACATTAGTCTTGATACAGCCTCTGCCACCACATCAGATCAATTGCTCTGGGCTCCTTTGATCAGCTCCATCACCTAGTGGGGGTGGGGGGGGTCATAGTTTGGTCCTACCTTCGCCGTTGTGATTGGTGTGGGGGTAGGGACAGGCTTGGGGCGTCGGGGGGTTCCCCAGAAGCGTCTTCCTTGGAGGGCCCAACCCGGGGTTGCGGTCATGGCCTGTTAAGGGCTCTGTTGGCTCTTAGGTGACTGTTTCCTCGTGGCTGCGTGCAGCGGGGCTAGGGGAGGGTCTGTGCTGACGGACGTGGGTTACTGACCTGGGAGCCTGGCTGTCCCTGGTTGTGTCCAGGGCAGGCGGGGTTCTGGGGGTGCTCGTCTCTGGGCTGGGGCCATGGCTGGGCCTTGGGGGCTTGGGTCCTGGTTGGTGTGTCGCCAGGGTTGTGGGTGTGTGGGTGCATGGGGGCCCAGCCCTGGAACAGGGTGCCGCCGGTGCATCAAGCCACCTGGGGGGCTCTTCAATTGGTGGGGGAGGCTTTTACATCTTACAGGATGTCTCCTCTCTCCAGGAAGTGACTCTGCAGGTGGGGAGAGATATAGGAGAGGTGGAGGAAGATCTCAGCCTGGGTGTCTATTGTCTTGTGTAGTCTGGAAGATAAGTGGAAGACGGGGTGGGTGCAGTTTTCTCTGCGGTGGGGTCAGGTGGGCTGCCCCAGGCTCTGTGGGGCCGGGCGGCACTGCTGAACTGGGCCCCCAGTCCGGATGGGCCTGGGCCCCCTTTCCCTGGTGGGTTGTAGAGTGTGGGGGTGCCTACTGGGGTCAGCAGGGGAGCTGGCCCCAGGGAGGGGCCACTCGCCCCTCCCTTCCTTCCCTCCCCATCTCCAGCTGCCTCCCTCTTCCCGCGCCACCACAATCACCCCCACATGCAGGGCCTTGGGGTAAAGATGTGTCACCAAGGTGCAGGGGAGGCATCCCCCCCCCCCCCCCCCGTCCCCTTCTGGCTGCCTGTGCCTCAATTTTATCCCACAACTTAGACATTCACATTACTCACACTCTCATAACACATACATATAGGACCTTGGTGCTGGGCATGCTACACGGAATCCAAAAGACCATCAGGGTGTATACCTCACCCCTGGCGTCGTTGCCCACCTCTCAATTTTAAATACACGTAGACATTGAGGGCTATCAGGAGGGGCTATGCGCTTACCTGCTGCTCTCTGGCAGGTAGCTCCATGCCCTCCTGGGTTTTAAAGGCACCTTAGAACACACATGCATCAACACTACATAAGAGCGGGTGGAGGGAGGTTTGGAGTCTTCTCTCACCCCCGTTCTCTGCAGCCTGTTGGAGCGGGGGGGCTAGGAGGAGTTGGCCGTTCGACTGGGGTCTGGAGTGTGGGGCCTCCCTGCTGCTGCTGAGTCGGGGCGGTCTGCCTCTCCCCACCCCAGGAAAAAGGGTAACACCACCTGGGTCTGGGTGCAGTTTCCCCCTCCAGGGGCAGGGGGACCTAGACCCGGGGCTTAGAGTACACTTGGGGAGTGTGATTGTGTGTACAGTGTCTCTTTATGTCTGTCTCCACGTTGGGTGAGTGCTGAGTAATTGCATATGAGAGCATGAGGGTGGGAATGGATGTTTGTATCTGTGTGTGCCTGTTTGTCTGTGTCCATATGTCAGGTTGGGTATCAGACGCCACCTCTCTGGGGACATCTCAGGCCCTCCAAGGTTTGGAGGCCTATCTCCCCCCACCACTCCCCCTGCCAGTGGCAGACGCCCTCAGACATCGGTGCGTTGGTGGTTCTTTGTGTTCGGGGATGGGCGTCCAGGTACCCACCGGCTCACTTCTGGTGGGTGCTTGTCGGAGCCTGGGGCTCGCTCGGGCTCCTTCGGGGGTGGGGTGCCCTCGGCCTGGGGCTCGGTCACTCTGGCACAGCTGGCTGCGGCGGAGCTTACAGGCACGTCACTGCAACCCCCCCCCCCCCTGGCTTCTGCTCCGCGGCTGCTGAGTGACCCCTCATCTGGGGCTCTCCTCAGCTCTTTCTGGGACAGTGGCGCGGCTGCCCCTCTGTTGGTCTTCCTTGGTCTCTTGTGCTCTGGGGGCCTCTGGATGTCTGGAGCCTTGATCTCCTCCATACCTGCTTCATGCCCTGGAGGACGGGGCTGTGGCTCCCCACACCCTCTAGCAGATCATTACATGAAGGAACCTGTTAAATACAAGCGCACTCACGCTCACAGGTGTACACACGGGTGCTCACACACACAAACTACACTCTTTTTGGCTGCTACCTCAAAGCACACTGTGCGCTGTCGATCTTGCGTGCTGCACAATAATATTTAATATTTAGTATTTACTGTTATCTTCACATAGATCATCGCGATGATGTTGTTTATTATATTGCTCTCTTTTTCTTTGCTTGTTATCTCTTTTTTTCTTTCTCAACAGGTGATCCAGGTGACTGATATGTGTATTTTTTGTCTGTTTGTTTTGTTGGTTTTTGCCCTTTATCACCGCCCCTCTTCCCCGCTCTTTTTCTTTCCCTCTTTCTTTCTCCCTTTTCTTTTCTCCAGTCAAGTCTGTCCCGTGTTCAGCAAATGAAAACAAAATAAACAATAAAAGCAAAGGTGAATCAAATAGACCAATACGGCAAGGCTGGGATGGTCCATTTGGTAAAGTAAATCCATTGGGTGTCTTTCTTTGCCTTTAGACAACAATTCTGATGGCAAAAAAACCAAACGGGACAGTCAAAAAAAAAAAAAGAACCTCCACGATCACAAGAATCATTTTTATTGTGTTTTCTAGTAAATCTTGCTATAAATAAGATCCTAAATAATCTTAAACACTGTTTAGCTTAATCTTTTTGGATGTTTATTCAACATTCAATTGTAATTACCCAAAAACGTGGCCATTATTAGCTGTCCCTTACTCTCTCTTTTTTTTTTTTTTTGTAATACAGCCTTCCCAAACAAGACCCGGGTGGCTATATTGGCAGAGCTGGAAAAGGAAAGGAGGCGACTGATGCAGAGTCAGTCCATGAATACTCCTGGAGCCAGGTAGGTGTAGTATAGCATAATCCAAGTAACAGAAGGGGGGGGGGTATTAAGTCTGTGTGTAAAGCTTACCTGGGACATTAGTATGTGTCATGATTTGATGTCCTCGTGTTGGCATTGGTCCTACAACATCATAATTACTGTTGCATATGGACCATCAACTACAACGGTGATGCAAAAACATGAAAGAGGTCATCCAAGGACAGGACACACGCAAGTTATGAAGGTAACTTTGGTTCTGTGAATTCCCAGACATCAAGTTGGATATGTCTCCTTGCACTGCATGCAGGTTGAGATACCATGTTATAGCCTACATCCAGTCTCTAGGAAGCTTCTTGAGCCGAGATGTTCCGAGTGACCAGCATGACTGGCAGTTTCCCGGGAATTCACAGAACCATATTTACCTCTTTCAGTTTAACTCCCACCTCCCTGCCAGTAGCATTAAACAAGATGGCTGGCTTGTATCGGCAGTGCAATAAGGAACAACAGCTGGACAGTGTTGTACAGATTTCCCCTTGTGAAACACGTTTCATTGCCATCCGAGATGTGGAGAGACTCCTGACAAATGTGGCAAATAACATCTGAGGGAACAGGTGTGCTCACCACTCCATATGCTTATTTTATTGTAAACAGTCCAGTGGGAAAGTCGATTTTTTTTGGGACACAGCTTTTCCCCTGTTGTTTCAGTTATAACATATTAAGAGATGCTCCGAGTGTGTAAAGCTCTGTGCTGCTTCAAATCCTGAAGCCTGAACTTTAATGCCCTCATTATTATGACAAGGCGCCAGTTGCCTTTTTCTTCTCTAATGTTATGACTTCACAACAATGTGACTGGACATTTGCAGCGATGGTCCTGGAACAATAATTATGATGATGTTAGAACACCAACATATAACCTGTCATTAGTCAGGCTTAAAGAGCCGAGTTCAGGCAGAACAAAAAAGACTTTGGTAATTTTCACATGCTTCCATGCCATCTTTTCCCCTTCAACACTGTAGCATCTCGCTGGCCCGGCCCAGTGTTAAGGACTTCAGGGACAACGCAGAACAGCAGCACATCGCTGCGCAGCAGAAAGCAGCCTTGCAGGTAAGACACCAGAAACGCTACTAGAAGTGCAACCACATTACCCCTCCTCATTATGAATCTTACAGTGATTACAAGCAATCCTACACAGCATACATTAGAAGAGCCTTCTGATAGGAGCCCAACTAATACTGGATTTATTTTTTATTTTTTTAGGTGTAGGTGTGTGTGTGTGGGGGGGGGACAGTGAGGTCATTGATCCTTAATGTTCCAGTCATTTATTTTACAAGTTTACTGCTTGACTCCACATCACTGTGTCCTCAGCTGTGATTACAGTTACAGTGATTACAGCTGGTGCTGAGCGTGTAAGAGCTAATCTGCTGGATAAACAAATGCCAGATCCCACATCTGTGATCTGAAATCCCAAATATTTTTACTAAGTGCTGGTGAATTAATCATTGGTTCAGGCATGCTGTCTCAAAGCTGCCTGATAGATCTGAGGGCAGCATTTCTTGTAAATTACAGTTACAAGAAAATACCAGTAAATACCAGCTGGGTATCACTTAGCAGTGCGTATGTGCTAATGTAGATTAGAGGTTAGATTTAAAAATGAGCTGCATTTAATCCTCCTTCTATATCATTAACAGTGGGAAATAACTATGATTTGTTATCAGGCTGGCAATATAAATTCAACCTCAACAAGTTAACTGATAAAACAGAATAAATGAAAACACAGATTCTTCATGTCATGCTGGTGGTGTGATTGCGTGTTTGGGTGGCCCTCTGCTGTCAAGCCTGTAGTTAACACCTTTATTTCTTTTCTTGCAGCATGCACATGCACATTCTTCAGGCTTCTTCATCACTCAGGACTCCTCATTTGGAAACCTCATCCTCCCAGTTCTTCCACGCCTGGAGCCCGAGTCTTGACGTTTTACATCCGATCTACCTTCTGGTGTGAGAGGCGCAGCTTTGGAACAAGCTGGGCGCACACCACGTCTCTCATCTTGGACAGCTGTTTGTGATGTCGTAAATGATCTCAGGGGAGTGTTAAATGACCTCTCTTATATTTTCATGACTAGGAAAGCTGGTTGCTGATTTTAGAAAACCTGCACAAGGGATCAGAAGACTGTTCTACATGGCCGTGAAACATTGCAGTAAAGGTTATATTTCGACTGTTTTCGTTCTGCTGTGGATAATAAAAATGTTGCATACATTAAAGATGATAACAGGAGTGCTTCTGGACTCTAACACACCCACTGATGTTCTTTGAGGGTGAAAGATATCAATTTAATAAATGGAGGGAAAAACCTTTTTTTGTGGTTTATTGTAAAACAGCCATAAGAAACACATTTTTTAGAACCTGATGAATTCTGAGCAGCTGAATCTGCTGTGAAAGTCAACAAGTGTCAGTTTCACGCTTCTGTTTCATAATCGCACAAGAAAAAAAATCCACTAGACAGGAAGCACCCATGATGGTTGGAATACAGTCGACATATGATTTGAAGTCAATTATGTTAAAAGTCCTAAGGTGGTATTTTTCTCTGATTTTTTTTTCTATACATAAAGTATGCAGAGGTTTTGTAGGCCTGTGCCTCAGGCAGCGCGAGCACCATACATGAAGCTGTCACTTTGACACAATGGGCAACAGTTCTCCTTTTGCCTTCATTGTTTTGATCTTGGCCTTAATGGTGTCGTCCATCGCCTGCCGACAGCGGTGGGCGTAGTGTGCCAGCGTCTCCTCCTTCTCATCCCATGGCACCAGTGCGTGAAAAACCTCTGGAGCAGCCAGGCTGAGCTCCGCTATGGCCGCCGTGCGAGAGATTGTGTTGCGGTCCACACCGATGCGGTCAAACGCCACCTTCATGGAGACGCTGCGGCGAAACTCCTGGAGGGCAGCCATGTAGCGTGCTATCACACCCACCACGTTTTTCACTACCAATAAAAACAAAAAAGCAATGTTTAGCACAGCGAGTACTCCGTGACACATTTATCAGAGTGTCTCTATGTGTCCTTACTCCTGACTCGAGTGTTTTCTCCATCCCGGCTCCTCTTGCTCTTCGGGGTCCGATGGCGCTCTAGAGGATGAAGCTCCACTTCCTCAAATGAGTCAAACAGCGTTGGCAAATCAAACCCAGCTGCATCATCAGAGGACGCCATGTGTGAGCTTCCAGGTTCCACCTGAGTGGAACAACGAGGCCACCTCTTCTCTAGAAGAAAGAAAGAGAAGATGAGGACTGAAGATTTTGAGAAACCAACTAACTCTAGTTCAGTGAACGTAATTTTTGTGTAAGGTTACAAACGGCACAGATTCGTGAGCTTACCGGGGCGCAGTTTATCCTGCAGAAACTCACATATGAGTTCAGCTTTCTTCGTGAGTTCATGTTGCAGCAGTTCTTTGTCCTGCTTCAAATTGGAGATCATCTCTGTCATTTGTTGGTTTCGGCTGCGTTCTGCTAATAGTAATGCTCGCAGCTTCTCCAGCTCACTCTCGTCTTCTTCAGCTTTACAGACACACAAAAAAATTACAAACAAAAACAACGTTATGTTTTGTTCCCCTGATGGCATGAAAACATGCGAGCTGGTACCTGTGTTCTTCGTAGTGGTCTCTGTGGCAGAGCTGCATCGCTCAGCCTGCTCTGTGGTCCCTGCTGTGCAGCTGCCTCCTCCTAGTACCTCCGTCTCTGGATCCATCGATCCCTCACACCCCACATGTTGTCCATGCTGGGGCTGACAGCAAGATGAAAGAGCCTTTTTTGGCCACAGTGTTTGTGTGATTTGAGAGTATGTGTTTGGTGCCTGATGAGTTTGTAAAACACAGACTAGGTCTGTCTCTGTGAGCCCAGTGTCATCGTCTTCTGCTGGGGCGGATTCCTGTTTGACCTTCTTTGCAGCGATGGCTCCTCCCTGGGCCCCGCCTCTTTTCCTAGATGGCCGGGGCTCATAGTCGCCATCCTCATCTGTGGCTGATGAATCACATGCAGCAATGTCAAAAAGCCGACCGCTGAACTCCTCGCCCTCTGATGCCGCTTCACTATAGGAGAGGTCACATGATGTTCTCACTGCAATCTGAACATTTAGAAAGAGGTGATGTCCAACTGTACAACCTTATAATCCAGTACATAATTGTCTCTATAGCTTTACTGTACAGTTCATGACAACTGTACAATTCATTTTCATGTAAGTCACCAGTTTACATCAAATTAAGCCTTAAAATTATGCATAACTTGCATGAAATCCATGGACTGTAACTTAAAGATGGCTTGTAACCACATAGCTTCCACGTTCCAAAAACAAAGCCACTGTAAAAGTGATTTAAGAGTGCATTATTTCACCAAAAATCCCACATAAAAGTAAGGCTGCAGGGATTTTCCAGTCTTGTCTGGGTTTAATCATATGTTGACAGACAAAGTATTAAAGGCTCATGAACCCACATGCTGATTATACACTGGCCCTAAGCTCATGTGAATTTGTCAGTAACCCAATTCTTTGCACATTTGCACATCCCCGTGTCATTTCAGACAATACCAGCACCTCACATCTTTACCTCACCTTACTGGTTGGACGACCTCCAGCAAACCTCTCCTGGCCTTGTCTGGTACTGGCTGAGCCGCCACAAGTGTTTGCATTTTCACCAAGGGGCCAGTGGTAGGCGTGTCCAGCCCCACAGCCCCACACAGCAATGGGGACGCTGCCACCGTGCGGACCAGATTCAGCTGTCAGCACATTGCTGTAGGAGCCACGGGTGATGTGCTGCAAGCTGGGGAGGAGGTTACAGATGGTGCCGTGGCTGTGAGCCCAGCGGACGAGTTTATACAAACTGTCCGAGGTGGTTTGAACCAGGCTGGACATCATAGGATGTCTGAAACAGAGAGCGAGAAGACGGTGTTAGAAACACTTTAATATTATTTATTTGTATCTGTTGCTAATATCACTGGCATCATAGATAAAAACTGCTTCCATCAGCTGCCTTTGCTGTTATCTTTCTTTCCTTTGCTGCTGATGCCATAAGTTTTTTTTAATAATTACTCAAGGAAATTCACATTTACAGGCAGTGCAAGTCTTGATTTGATCCATCTTAATTTTCAGCCATGTGTGACCTAAACTGAGTCCTAAGAACAGCTTCTCATATTACAGGCTCATTTATTTTTCAGTTTTTTGTGCTTTTGACTTTCTTCAATTTCAGGGTTTACATTATGCAAAATGTTTCATGTTCTTGTATATAAACTGGCGATTTAAAAAAAAAATCACTGTTTTCACTTTAGCAGACAAAAAAGACGTGCTGATTTTTAATGCATGTTTACCACAAATGACCACATCTAATCTGTTAGTGTTTTCCCCTTTTCTCCTCTTTAAATTATCCTCAAAGAAGACTTGTTGCTTTGCAAGTCCTATCGTGCAACAGCTGGATACTACACCTCGTAGCATGCAGCTGCTGCAATACTCAATCCCCTGATTCAGTTTACCATGGTAAAGATTACAGTCACATATTTATGAAGGCAAAATTTTCCAATTCATAAAAATAAATCTTGTCGGTTACAAGACGCCTAATTGTAGCTAGAGCAAATGAACTGTAAAAACAGAGTGTCCTTCAGTTTCCTGTTAAAAACAAGTTATATTTTATTTAAACTGGCATAAATCATCAATTTATCTTCCTCTCGATCAAATCTGTCCACGGGCAAATCCTAATTTAACAGACACAGGAAAACAAAGCACCTACAGCACATACACATGCCTCATAATTACCTTTAAAAAAGAAATCTAAATTAAACCAGGTCCATGCAGGTTTCACATAATCTGACTGTCCTCATTTATTCCGCAGCTGCCTGCAGTAAGCCAAAGCAACTCTCGGGTCTTATGTGCTGACGCGAAACACGCTTGATTAAAAATAATAATAAAAAATGTCCAGCTTTTGTTTAATTATTATCTTCTTTGTCCAGTAGGTTTAATATCGCCACAGTTGAATGAAAGGGTTGGTTTACTGCCAGCAAGTGGACGGGAGGATGAACTGTGCTCTGCTCTCAGTGGGTGATGAAACAGCGACCTCTAGTGGGCAGAGGGGGCTATTAATAAAGTACTATAATATATATCCTGCACATGCATATTATTTTTATTTTATTTTTGTTTTGATACAATTTAAATTATAAGAGGATGAGAAATAAAATATCCCATTCATCCATATAGATTGTAAGACGTGTTAAAAAAACATTTAATATTTGTTTTGCCGGGTTAAAACATGTTTTTACGTATTTATATATACTTATTTTCTCCCTGACACCCAACTAAAAAGCAGTTTCACAGCAGCATAAGCAGCCAAACAAGTTGTGCTGTCACAAAAAAAATCTTCTCAGATTACAAATCAAGCGAACAGAAACTTTCAGCATGTCAAATTGATGCGAACACATCGTTCCTGCCCGGTGAAGCTGAAACATCCAGGAACTTGATGCAGACTTTACTTTAAAACACAAACAGTATTTTATTTTTAACTTTTTATCAAAGCCCAAATTAACTTTTAACGTTTAAAGTGTGTATTTTTAGCATCCTGAAGAGTGACTAGCGAATTTCTCTAATTAACATAAGGTTAGCCCGAGACCAGTTCAAAGATTACGTGTAATGACGTCATAGCCTATAAAGCAGGTTAACTGGGGCAGTTAATCTAACATACCCCGCTTGATGTGGATTGTTCCGTGTCTGGATAAATGAGTAAATAAAAGCTGGAAGTTTTTTGGTTTTTAAAAGTTATTGGTCCGACTTCAGAGACTTGACTGAACGTGTTCCTGGCTCCACCCTCCGTTAGTCAGCCTGTGTAACTACGTGTTAGTGCTGGTGCCTTTAACTTACAAGCATCTTGGAGAGAGGAGGGGAAAAAAAGAGGACTTTCCCCCCGGCTTTTATCTTAGGGAAAGACGGCTATCCTGCCGTCGCAAGTTTGTTGGCTTTAAACTTGAATAGCCGGTGTCTTTCCGTAAGGGAGAAAAAAGGACAGGTTTTGAATGCGTTTTCGGACTTGGATTAAGTTGTGCATGGAAACTAATGATATTTGAACCCGCGGAAAGGAGAGAGAGGAGGTGGGTGTCGGATACAGGACTACTTTTGCGTGTCCGTCTTATTCTTTTGCGCGTGGATCACAGATACAAGCGTGTTTAATTTGGTCAAAGGTGGAATGGTTTGTTTTTTGTTTTTACCATAAAACTTCCTAAATCTGATTAAAGCTGCACAGATCCTAAAGGTTTAATCGTGCTGGAAGACATAACATTTTCGAGGAAGCTTTGAGAATCAGAACCAGAAATATATATCTATATATAGAGATATAAATATATAAAAATATATTGCAGCAGTATTGAAATTATGGCGCTGAAGGCCAAAGTGTTGTACGATTTCCACTCTGAAAATCCAGGAGAGATCTCCATAGCAGAGAATGAGGTGGTGACTCTGTTTAGCGAGGAGGAGCTGGAGGGTTGGCTGGAGGGGGAGAACAGCAAGGGGGAGGCTGGCCTCTTCCCTGCCTCTTATGTTGAGATCATCAGAGACCACATCACCTCCAACAACAATGGCTTCTCCTTGACCCAAACCAAAGTCCAGACCTCCTACACATCCTCCCAGCCTCACAGAGGATTTGGAGCTGATAGCAGCAGCTTCCACACTAGCCAGGGCAGCGATGATGACTGGGATGACGAGTGGGACGACAGCTCTCCTGTGGCCAATGTCCCTCAGGGTCTCAGCAGCAGCCCTCCTTTGCACCCAGTTGCCTCCTCCCTGCCGGGCCGTGGGAGCTCCCAGCAGCAGCAGGCCAAGAGTTCAGCCACAGTGGGGAGGAACCTGAACAGGTTCTCCACCTTCGTCAAGTCCGGAGGGGAGGCCTTCCTGCTAGGGGAGGCGTCAGCTTTTGTGAAAGATGGAGACAGGATCTGTGTGGTGATGGGGAAGCATGGACCCGAGTGGCAGGAGGACCCTTATCCGTTCACGTGCACCATTGACGACCCCACCAAGCAAACAAAGTTCAAAGGGATGAAGAGCTACATGTCATATGGCCTTACTCCAACGCACACCAATGTCCAAGTCAACCGCAGGTATGTATCGTCTTCCCTTTTCTCCACTTTTCTGATTTTTACTGCGGTTTACGAAATGTTAAAAACAGAGCTGTGGATATTTGCCATCTGGAGCCTTCTCTTGTTTCCTCTCTGAGGTTCCCTCAACAGCTTTCACATTGTTTCCATGTCCATGTGTCTGTCAGTTGAACTACACTCGAATTCCCTCAGGGCTTGTTGGGAAAAGATTCCTGCACTTCGCCTCCATTTATCTTTTTCACTCTGTCTCACTACATGCTCCTGGCATTACCTTACCTCACTTATTCAACCAGTCCCAATTTCTCTTCTCTCCACTCCTTCCTGCAGGTATAAACACTTTGACTGGCTCTACGGTCGGCTCGTGGAGCGCTTCCCTGTCATCTCAGTGCCCCACCTGCCAGAGAAGCAGGCCACGGGCCGCTTCGAGGAGGACTTCCTCTCCAAGAGGAGGAAGGGTCTGATCTGGTGGATGAACCACATGACAAGCCATCCTGTGCTGGCGCACTGTGACGTTTTCCAGCATTTCCTGACTTGTGGGGCGGATGAGAAGGCATGGAAGCAGGGAAAGAGGAAGGCAGAGAGGGACGAGCTGGTCGGGGCCAATTTCTTCCTCACAATCAGGTAGGAGTCTGAGAATTGGTCTTTATTAAGATGCACATAGCATTTTGGGAAATGACAAAGTTTTTTGTCAGGTTCTTTTTAATAGTGTTAAGTTTAGCTGAAAGATATTTGACCTTGTATAGGGAACTAATATTATAAACTACGTTCTTTGCTCTGTTTTAACAACTTGGAGTTGAAGGCCTTTAAAAATAGGGTGTGCCAGATAGTGAGCAAAAGATAAGCAGTAGAAAAAGATTTAAAATGACAATCTTCCCCTTTCTTTTTTCCGTCAGCCCCCCATCTGTACCTCTGGACCTGCAGGAAGTCGAGAGCAAGATTGAAGGCTTCAAAACATTCACCAAGAAGATGGACGAGAACATCATAGTTGTGAACACCAGCATCAACGAGTTCGGCCGCAAACAAATATCGGGGTTCAAAAAGGAGTACCAGAAGGTCGGACAGTCCTTCAAACTCCTGGCCCAGGCTTTCGAGCTGGACCAGCAGGTCTTCTCAGTGGGCTTGAACAAGGCCATTTCCTACACGGGGGAGTCTTACGAGGCAATAGGAGAGTATTTTGCTGATCAGCCGCGGCAGGACCTGGACCTCATTTCCGACCTGCTGGACATCTACAAAGGACACCTGGCCAACTTCCCTGACATCATCCATGTGCAGAAAGGTGGGAGAGTGTCTTTGTCTTCATGTTGGTAAAAAAAATTCAGCTCTGCAGTCTTAGAGCACAAATGCAAAGGAAAGACGTTGAGCACATTTTTATGCAGGGCTAACGTTTTAATACTGCCTAAACATGTTAAAATACTTTCTTGGGAAAATAAATTCTAATTAGTAACAAACCAATTATGAAAAATCAAAAAACAAACAAACTTAGAGGAAAGAAAACAGACTCGGCACCAAGTATGTAGGGAAGCTTTTAACTGCCGTTTAAAGAAAAAAATTTAAACGAATTATATGCGTCTAAATGCTTCTAGCATGTCTGTTAATCATGCAGACATACAAAGACCCAGATTCTGACTGTATCCCAACCAAGAGAAACATCTGTTTTCATTTAGTGAAGAGCAGTGTCAATCTGCGTCGAAAACTGAAACCCGTGGTCCATTGTAACACTCGGGGTACTGTGCGAGGGCCTGTATTTGCTCATTTTGAAAACACACACACACTTACAAAGCAGGAGTTGGCTTATTAGTTCCCTGCAGGTTGGGAGGAGGGAGTTCCTCCTGGCACGCAGAGTCCAGACGTTTGCCAGACCGAGAGACACTGTTTCTATAGTCTGCTGAACTCTGTTCTCCAGATACAATCCCAGCTCCCAACTGTGGAACGAGCCTGAATTGCAATAGTCCGTGTGACTGACAGGGCTTCACCTCCTTTCCTGTTGACAAATAACAAACACATTGTTTTATGCCTCGCAAAGCCCATTTACTTACTAACGCACTGTTTTTTTCCTGTTAAGTTTTTCATGCCAAAGTTTCTCTCCACAGAGCATCATTGGTTCGGGGTATTTTGTATAAAATGGGACGCCAAATAAAAACCAGTTAAACCAGTAAAACACATTTTACTTAAATTATAACCAAATTGATTAATATCTCGGAAAGATAGTCAACGTAATTTAAACATTTCAGGTGATCTCCCACAAAGTAGTGACATAATTCTGGGGCACCGGCGTGGGTTTCATCACTGAAAACACTGACTGGCAACATTTTTTTGTCCTTTTCATACAAAGAGTTGATTCTGTTTATTCATGGTCGGTAGTGACCGTGACCGCCCACTTTTTTTAAGACCTCCACTTCCAGTAGTGAATTTCTCATTCATTTTGTCCACTGATGTTTCAGAAAATTATTACATTTTATATACATTTAAGCCTTCAAGTGAGCCAGCCAGCTACAAGCCAGATCATAACCATGAAATCATTTGATTTGGATCAAAAATATAAAGCAAAATGAAAGTCTACTCAAGTTTCTTCAGTGTTGTGCTCACTAATTGAGCTGATGTGTAAGGGTTTAAACATTTCAGTGGTAACAGAAACCTCTATGCTTTTCCTACCCTTGATGTCAGTAACACGGTATATCCTCTTCTAGTTTTCAGCTAGATTCTATCCTGCTGTAAACTAAATTATAACCCTAATTATAACACATCCAAAGAAAATGACTAACACAACTATAAAATAGACCCAGCATGCAGAAGAATTTGTAAGCCTTTACAATAAGCACTCTCAGACTTTTGTAATCATCTCTGCTGGTGTTAGAAAAGGTCAGTATCCGGTGAGTAACATCCTTCAACCATTGACCATACTGCAGAGTCGACATTGCTGCTGGGGTTGTGAAATAACTTAGATTCGCATAAGATGACTGGCTTAGTTCACGAGGCATCTGATTTGATAAAGAAATAGGCAAGAAGGAAAACAGGACTCTAGCGGGTTTGCGTTTCCAGACGCATCAGGCTTCATTTTTTTCTCAGCAGCAGCAGCAGCTCCACATTCCCCTAATTTCTATCAGTCTCATATTGTCTCATATACACTTTCTCCAGTAATGGCTAAATTAGAAAACATATAAAATGGCAGCTGTAACACCTCATGTTTGACTGCTTTGTTGAACTACATATGTCACTTACGGTGACAGTCATCTATGCCAGCTCAGTCTTTTAAGTCCAAAGGCTACATCTGATTTGAATGAGTGGGAATTCCTGGGCCTCTTGTACTCTGTTGCCCCGGGACTACAGGAATCCAAAATGGAGCGGTCTCAGGATTACATTCCCCTCCTCCTCTTTTTTTGTTCCCCCCTTTTCCTCTTTCCTCCTGTTGGTTAAAGAAAAATAGGAAGAAGAAGAAGAAGAAGAGGGGAGGTGAATGTATGAGGGGGTACGGAGAGTTACAGAGCTTTACAAGATTTCCTACCAGCATAACAGTACAAGAGTTCAAATTATAGCTCAGTAATCCCCTTGGCGGGGAGGAGAGCAAAGTCCGAGTTTTTTTTTTGCTTCACTGTGGTGGCAAACTTATGCTTCTGATCTTCGTGAGATAGAGAGAAGGAGAAACTAGGTCAGCACGTTCAAGATCAGCTTCCTCGCAATTTCCTCCACATTCATGTGAGTTAGTCCTTAACTCTGAGATCCCTCTTTGTTGGTCCTGTCTGTCTGGACTGTACAGCCTCCCCCCCAAAGCTTGAGTCACTCTAAACACTGTGAGTCATAAGTGGGTGATGGGTGTCTTCAAAGAAACCTGGCAAAGGTTTGCAACAATCAGCACATTTCTGCAGGTTTCTCAACATGTCCTGATTTTATGTGATCCAGTTACGACCTCGTGAATTTTGTATTGCACAAGTTCCTTTTGTAGAATTGTGTTTTAATTATTTGTGTAGAAGTTCTAAAAATATTCCAGACTTCCTTGATTTGACTATTGAGTTTGACTTCCTCTTTCCTGTGTAGCCACCCTGATGTCATCAACTGCTTTGCGGACAATTATTTTGAAGTCTCAATTTTCTAATTTTGGCAAAAAAAAACCAACTAAGTGTTGTCTCAGGGGGAAAACTGAACTCCTATGAGTGTCTTTTTTTTTTTTATCTGAGCACAAAAAACTCGAGTCAACCCTAACAAGCTAAAGAGAGCACAACCATATAGCAAGCTGTGAAGATGAATGGTTCTGTTGTTATCATCAAGTCCTGAAAATTGGTCAATGGGGGTGTAAAAGTGTATTTTTTATAATGGGGATTTTATGTTGAAAAATAAAATCAAGTGGCGGTATAACCTTAACCATATAAATTTTGTCCAATCAGAAGCCTAGGGGGCAAAAAGTTGCTAGGCAAAAAAAGGAGGAAAAAGAAAGCACTGTGCAGGAGTCCTCCTGTTCTTTCCATTCATAATAAAGTCTTTGAGTTATCCAGTGGCTGCTTTAAAAAATGTCCTTGTTGTATTTTTCATTTCACAATGTGCCAAGTGTTTTCAGTTTGTGAAAGGTCTGGACTGCAGGAAGGCCAGTTGAGTGCTCTTCTAATGCAAAGCAATATTGCTGTAATGCATGGACAGTATGTAGTTTAGCATTGGCTTGCTGATATATGCAAGGCCTACCTTGAAAAAGACTGCATTGTGTGGATAGGAGCACATGTTGCTCTAAAGCTGTATATACCTTTCAGCATTAATGCTGCTTTTCCAGATGTGAATGCTGCCAGTTCCACACACGCTAATTCATCCTCCATACCATCAGAGATGCAGGCTTTTTAAATGAACATTAATAAGAAGCGTCCAGAGAAGATGGCAGCGTTTTTGGATTATACTCGAATAAAGTTTTAACCTGTCTAGTTTCAAGATCATTTCTTGAAGTGTCCTGAGCCCATGTGGTGATTTACATGACAATGCCATGGTCTCAGATTGTCTCATCCAATGTTTGTGAGTTTTTACTTTTAAATTTTGCACATTTAAACTTTGCATTTGGTTATTGTTTAAACTGTTTAATGTATTCTCTCCCTTAGTGTATTTACCCATTTTATTAGTTCTTAGTTGCTTTAGAGTAATTTTTTTCCCTCAGTGCTCCATCTTTTTGTGTCAAGTCTCCCGTACGTTCATTCATATTTTCCACGTTTAGATATCTCACTTCCTGCTTTATTTTGAAAGTTAGTTTTTTTCCTTGTGCTTTGCTTTTAGTTCCCTTGTCTTGGCTCTGCAATTTAGTTCAGATGTCTTCTTCTCCCCAGCTGTCTGCACTTCCTCTAATCACCCTTCTGTTTATGTATAGTTTCTGTCTCCACTTGTCCTTTGTCAGAGTGTCTGTTCCCCTTGGCCCAGTGTGTTTCTTAGTATTTTTTTTTTTTTTTAATGTTTTTAAATCCCCCCCCAAAAGTGCTCACGACAGACCGGTTACTCTCACTGAACCTGGTTCTGCCTGAGTTGAGGTTTTTCCTGTTAAAAGGGAGCTTTTCCTTCCCTTTGTCACCAAAGCGCTTGATCAGCACGGGGTCATCTGATTGTTGGGATTGTTAGACAGACAGAGAGGCCTGTTTAAAACTGGCGACGATGTTGGCGTCAGACTCTGGGCCACGAGAGTTCGTGTTGGATGTAGTACTTCATTCTCACGCCTGTCTTTCTAGACAGAGGAACAAAATTGCAGATATTAAGAATAACAAATGTATTGCAACAGTATTTTTGCCTGCACCTACCATTACAGGAAATTGTCTCATGAAAAAAACATTGCACATTATGATGTCAAAAAGAACATCATACCATTAATGTGGCTTGCCTTTAAGGGCATACCACATCAATGGTATGCCCTTAATGTGTCTCTGGAGGCTCCATTTTTAGTGATCTGATAAATGGAGATAACAGTTTACACGTAGGCTAAAAGCTAAAAGCTAAAAACCCAAAAATATCTGTGTATGTGTTGCCACAACCTTTAGTGACTGTAACTTCAAGTGTGCAAACTTAGATTGTTATCTTATCAGCTATCTGTCGCTGAAGTGTTCTTGTTTATCTGTGTAAAGAAAGGAAACCTGTTTTTGAGGTAATGTATTTTAAGATAGATGAATATCAAAGCAGAGTGGCATGGTAGTTATCACTGTTGCCGCACAGCAAGAAGGTTCTGAGTTCAATTCCACCATCAGGCCGGTGTGGAGTTTGCATGTTCTCCCTGTGTTTGCGTGGGTTTCTCCCACAGTCCAAAGACATGCAGTTAGTGAGGATTACCCACAGGTGTGAGTGTGAATGGTTGTTTGTCTCTGTGCGTTAGCCTTGCGACACACTGGCGACCTGTCCAGGGTGTACCTTGCCTCTCGCCCTATGATAGCTGGGATAGGCTCCCGCGACCCTGTAAAGGATAAGCAGAAGCGAATGGATAGCTGTAGAATATTATTTCTGAAATAAATGTGTCAGGGTTTTATTTCCAGTGTTGTCATGATCACAGAATATTTTTGAATAAGTTTTTTTTTTTTTATTGTGAAAAATCCGAAAGTTTTTTTTTTTAACTTTTGAACTCTCCGATGTATTTTCCCAGGTGCGCTGACCAAGGTGAAAGACTGCCCAAAGAAGGAAGGTGAGCTGCATGACCGCTGCAACATCATTTCTTTCGCCACGCTGGCAGAAATCCAGCACTTCCACCGCACACGTGTACGGGACTTCCGCTCACAGATGCAGTACCACCTACGCCAGCAGATCAGCTTCTTCCAGAAGATCACGGCCAAGCTTGAGGACGCACTGCAGATATATGACGATGACCAGTAGCACAAGAGTGAGACAAGGAAGAGAACAGACTACAAAGGCTTCAAAGAAATGGGTTGTGGTGGTGGTGTCATCCTCTCATAATCGAGAGCATCTTATTGTCCTTTAAAAGAAAAATCTTTTTTGTGATGATCCCTCGCTGTCTAGTTGGAGCATTGGAAGAAAAATACAGGCCATTTGACAACTTCTTGTATTATCTGAAGCTCTGATGAATGTACCATTAACAAGGATTTTGCTGACGCTCCAGACACATGTTGCAACTCAGCAGGATTGCAGCAGATATTTAAAACAGCTGCTCTCAGTATGACTGGAGCTGCGTTTGAGTCACAGTTTCAGGGTCACGTGACCGTCTCCACTGCCTCTTCATGGGAGCACTCGGTCGGGAAAGAACAATCAACAACAGCCCAAACAAAGACTGGAAAACTAACTAAATCGCTTGAACTGGATGTTTTAGCGCCTGAAAGATATAAATGTACTGATTTGTTTTAACTTGAATGACCTGCTCAGTATTGTTTTAACAAGACAGCGTATGAAAGGGAAGAGGGCACTGTCTACTTTCCAGAATCGGTTTCAAGTCTGGATTTCCATCACAGCTTGAAATCTGAGCTACCTGTGATGTCTGACTTCTTTCACATCACCCTCACCTTGTTTGCATTTGAAACTTTTTGTGGTTGAACATTTTCTCTTAAATGTTTTAATGGTGAAGCGGTACCGCAGTAATCTTAACTTCCAGATGTTTTATGAAAACCTAATGCTACATCTGTCTCTCACCCAATTCAGGGTAAGGTTAAAAGCTCTTTCGAATGCCAGCTATTTCTGGCATGGAAACAGTAAACCGAGAGCATGCAGGCAGTGATTGTGATTATAGCATATTTTACATGCTTTAGAGTGAAAGCTTTTTGTTTGAGAAACATGGCAGTCCTTGTGAAACTGATCAACTTGTACATCTCAGACATGCATCACTAACAGACCAATTCTTTTAATGCTATTTGGGGTTGGCATTGTTCAAATACTAGACATAACAGCTTTTCAACTCCCTTCTAACACGCCACCAAAATATGATCACAATGCCTCACGTGTACTGATATAATGAGCCCGATTCACCCAGAAGCTCCTTGGATTTAATCAGCATTGAGTTGCAGGCTGAGCTCTCTGAGAGATAGTTAGGATTTGTTTAATATTACTTATATTTTCCTTAAAAATGCAGAAAACTCAGAGATACAGTTCAGTGGAGTTGGTTACAGGGGTTTAAAGTATCAGCCACTGTAAGTCTGAGTTGTGGTATCAGGTGTGACTTCATTCCTTTCCTGTGATTTCACTTTACAAAGTTTATAATGGGACAAACCACCATCCTGGTTGTTTTTTAGCTGTTCACTTGGATCGCTAGCAAAAGTGAAAGTGATATACTTTCAATATAACATGATGGGAGAAAATAAAAAAATAAATAAAAGCAGAATTTATTTCAGTTCAGACTCTGTATTGTTGATCATTGGCATTTTTGCACAATATAGGCCCATTTTCTGCATATTTTAGGGTGTTTGTTTTGATGAATATTAATATATTTGTGATGATCACACACTATTCGGACAAAAGGTATTGTGCCACACTTCTTAATCTTTCATCTTTTTAGTGCCAAGGGTGTATAGAATCAGTTACCTAGCAGTTCAGCATGCCTTTGCAGTCATTTGTGAAAGAATAAGCTCACTGAATTCAAGTGCTGTAATAACACGCCACACTTTCAAAAAAATATATCCATAATCAGCTGTACCCGCTGAAAAAAAATGACGGTTGAAAATCAGAGAAAAGCCTATGAAACATCCAGAGTTGTCATTGTAGATGCGCTTAGTCAGTGTTATTATTCTTGTGTTAAACTTTCAGTTCAGTTTCAATTATATAGTCCCAAATCACAACACCAGTCACCTCAAGGCACTTTATATTGTAAAGTTAGGACCCTACAGTAATACAGAGAAAACCCAAACAACCAAATGACCCCCTATGAGCGAGCACCTGGCGACCCTGGCAAGGGAAAACTCCCTTTCAACAGGAAGAAACCTCTGACAGAACCCGGCTCAGAGAGAGGCAGCCATCTGCTGCAGACGGTTGGGGGTGGTCACACATTTTAAACCCTTTATCAGGTAAGAAACAATGTTTGGTGACTTCACTGGACATAAATTAGCCTAGTTTCCCCTTCTCCAGGAGGCCATAGAACCACTTGGATGTTTCCCACCACCCACCTTACCATATGGTAATTTATGTGGCTGCTTCACTGACCTTGATTTGGACCATGAAAATTACAAATGTGGAAACGTTATCAAAAAATAAAAAACTTGCAATATAGACCAACTTGAATTTCCAAACATTTCAATGAGTGACCTATAAAGGGTTATGCAAGGGTTGACGTACAGTGGGGCAAAAAAGTATTTAGTCAGCCACCGATTGTGCAAGTTCCCCCACTTAAAATGATGACAGAGGTCAGTAATTTGCACCAGAGGTACACTTCAACTGTGAGAGACAGAATGTGAAAAAAAAATCCATGAATTCACATGGTAGGATTTGTAAAAAATTTATTCGTAAATCAGGGTGGAAAATAAGTATTTGGTCACCTCAAACAAGGAAAATCTCTGGCTCTCACAGACCTGTAACGTCTTCTGTAAGAAGCTTTTCTGTCCCCCACTCGTTACCTGTATGAATGGCACCTGTTTGAACTCATCATCTGTATAAAAGACACCTGTCCACAGCCTCAAACAGTCAGACTCCAAACTCCGCCATGGCCAAGACCAAAGAGCTTTCGAAGGACACCAGGAAAAGTATTGTAGACCTGCACCAGACTGGGAAGAGTGAATCTACAATAGGCAAGCAGCTTGGTGTGAAAAAATCAACTGTGGGAGCAATCATCAGAAAATGGAAGACATACAAGACCACTGATAATCTCCCTCGATCTGAGGCTCCACGCAAGATCTCATCCCGTGGGGTCAAAATGATCATGAGAACGGTGAGCAAAGATCCCAGAACCACACGGGGGGACCTGGTGAATGACCTGCAGAGAGCTGGGACCAAAGTAACAAAGGTCACCATCAGTAACACACTACAACGGCAGGGAATCAAATCCCGCAGTGCCAGACGTGTTCCGCTGCTGAAGCCAGTGCATGTCCAGGCCCGTCTGAAGTTTGCCAGAGAGCACATGGATGATACAGCAGAGGATTGGGAGAATGTCATGTGGTCAGATGAAACCAAAGTAGAACTTTTTGGTATAAACTCAGCTCGTCGTGTTTGGAGGAAGAAGAATACTGAGTTGCATCCCAAGAACACCATACCTACTGTGAAGCATGGGGGTGGAAACATCATGCTATGGGGCTGTTTTTCTGCCAAGGGGACAGGACGACTGATCCGTGTTAAGGACAGAATGAATGGGGCCATGTATCGTGAGATTTTGAGCCAAAACCTCCTTCCATCAGTGAGAACTTTGAAGATGAAACGAGGCTGGGTCTTCCAACATGACAATGATCCAAAACACACCGCCCGGGCAACAAAGGAGTGGCTCCGTAAGAAGCATTTGAAAGTCCTGGAGTGGCCTAGCCAGTCTCCAGACCTCAACCCCATAGAAAATCTGTGGCGGGAGTTGAAAGTCCGTGTTGCTCGGCGACAGCCCCAAAACATCACTGCTCTCGAGAAGATCTGCATGGAGGAATGGGCCAAAATACCAGCTACTGTGTGTGCAAACCTGGTAAAGACCTATAGTAAACGTTTGACCTCTGTTATTGCCAACAAAGGTTATGTTACAAAGTATTGAGTTGTATTTTTGTTATTGACCAAATACTTATTTTCCACCCTGATTTACGAATAAATTCTTTACAAATCCTACCATGTGGATTCATGGATTTTTTTTTCACATTCTGTCTCTCACAGTTGAAGTGTACCTCTGGTGCAAATTACTGACCTCTGTCATCATTTTAGGTGGGGGAACTTGCACAATCGGTGGCTGACTAAATACTTTTTTGCCCCACTGTAAGTTCAAATGATGTAAAGTTCATTATCAGAGGGTGAACATGAGGCTCTGCCCAAACTGATTTCCACGTGACCTCTGAATTGGAACAATGCAGGCTTGTTTATGCAGACACTACTGTATGGTTACCCACTACCTGTGATTCTTTGAATCAGGCTACCAAATGGTGTAACTTAAACAACTTCTCATCCATGTTTTCTACAGCTGTCCATGTTCCTTTATCTGAAAGCCCGTGTAGCGTTCAGTTACACCAACATAGTGACTTCAGTATCAAAATTCAAATACAGTTAGAACAGAAAAAGCCAGAAAAGTACAGTCCACATTAACATTAAAACAGTAATCTATTACTTTACGTATTTACTCCCTGAAAAACTTTAGCTGCACTTCTCTTTGCACTTTTGCTTTAATCACCGAAGATACATTAAGACAGAGTTAACCAGAGGGTTAACATGCACATCACTGCATATCCACACTAATGACTGTGCTAAGGAGGGGACATATGTTGGCACTTTACTGTCACATTCTTGCCCGTTCATGGAACAGGTTCATACTAAATATCTCCTCCCATCAGAAGTATGTTTCTTTATGCACGTTACCTGACAGCTGTTGCACAAACAGGCATGAAAGAGCATGTTTGATTTGGTTTTTGTTTCTGTTCACTGATTATGCAAGACAAAAAAAAACAACAACACAATTGGCATAATTGCTTGATGAGTGCACTGAATTTACCAAATCTAATGTGATTAGAGTGATGTTACCCTTCCTAGAGAAAAGTCTCTCATCTCTTGTTTTCTCTGGTGAAGGGACCACTTCACTCCTTGCTATCTGACACCAGAGTTCAAAGACTGCAGATCAGGTTACTCCAACTGCAGGCCCTTCATTATTTAGACTGTCCTCTTTCTCCCCTCCACTCAGTCTTGATTTTACTTTGAAATTGTGCTTTGTTCAGAATGCGTTCAGACTTACCTGCAAAAGAAACAAACAAAAAAAACAAGACCTTTCTGGGGTACTGCTCTCTAAACGCTGCCTGATTCATTGAGTTTTAAAGGTCAGAGATGAGGGTTGTGGAGCGGTAATACAAAAAATTTGACTCACCCCAGATGTTATGCATGTGACCAGATTAAGAATCTACGTGGAATTCTACAGTGCAATGCATTCAGAATTTTTGGTGTATGTTATGGTGTTAACGCTTGTCACGTGCATGCCTGGCCACAGATATACATGTAGAGAAACAAGTTTTCTGCACTCATTCATGTTGTGTAATATCTTCTGTTGTCCAATTTTGGTGAGCCTCTGTGAATTGTCACCTCAGCTTCCTGTTTGTAACTGATGGGAGTGGCACCCAGTGTGGTCTTCTGCTGCTGCTGCCCATCTGCTCTTCAGAAATGCTTATCTGCATTCCTTGGTTATAACGAATGGTTCTTACTATTGCCTTCTGCTCAAAGCTGACTGGCATAAACAGTATTTTTCCCCCACAGAGATGCCTGCTGGATATTACCTCTTTTTTGCGACATCTGCTGATGCTCTGTTGGAACTCCAGCATGTTGTCTTGACCATGTCTACATAACTAAATGCAGTGATTTGCCGAACTGTAATTGACTGATTAGATATTTGCATTAACGAGCAGTTGAATCTGTGTACCTAATAAAGTCAGTCAGTTGTCTGTTGGGGTTTCATTCGTTTAAATAATCTGGTATTAAAATGGGCAACTTTATTGTCATAGATGCTTGGTGTTGGCCATTAACAAGGAAATAAAAGGAAAAAGAAATGCCACTAAAAAATAGCGTAACATGTTTAGATTTGCACAAACAGCATGGGTATTTAAGAAATATTTTTTTATTAAAAAAACTGTCACAGTGCGTGGCAAACAGATGCAGCCATACAAGGGGTCAGAATTGACAAGTACATCTTACAATGCATCATTATTGATCATAGAAGCAGTTACATAGCAGGAGTAGTAAGAAAAAGGACACAGGAAAGTACAGGACAGGGAATAATGCCTGTGTCTGTACATGTGGGATGAGTGTTATAGCTTACAGTACATTTAGTCGTATGTACAAACATGATGATCTACTGGCTGACGTAATATGTTTTAAAAAAGCAACACCTGACATCTGTACAGCGTGCAATAGCTGTGGGTGAGTGACTTCCATTACCAGTTATATGTGTGCTAACTCATAAATATAGCTGCTGTTAATGTGGTTCACATTAAATGAAATGAACCCCGGGCCACGTTTCACTTCCTCCTTCAGTATAAAATGTATTATTGCAACAACTCTTTGCTTTAAGGAAAATAAGATGTAATTTTCTTGAGAAGGACCCAGGGCAGTTTGTGTTCATTGCTTATAACTAGGAAATCTTTAAAAGAAAAGAAAAAGAAAAAAGGAAGAAGAGCTTTTTAAGCAATAATTTCCTCTGTCTTTACTCAGAAGAGTATTTCACATCTTAGAAACAAATGCTAAAAGTGGGTAACACCTCGCGGATTATGGGTATTTCAAGACAGTATTAATGGAACAAAGTCATATTTATTAGCAACGTAACTTAAATGTGATGGCCATTGCACATTTTACTGTCGTCTTTCCAAAAAGAACATGTTGGATGTGCCTTAGGTGACCATTGGTGTTCCCTGGAAAGCAGACACATATCTTATATATACACACACACACACTACAAACACACCTCTAAGGCACAGTTTTTTCAGCATTACTACCCTCAAACCCAGTACTGGCCCTCTTTTAGAGTTGGAGTCGGGGACCTAGATCTCACAGAGGTCCTGAATCCTGTAGTACGTGGAAGTGGATTGCTAGAAGTTTTATTATCTCTTTCATTACTGTTACAGCCTCTAATATTCCTATCACCACCAGCTAAATCAGCCTCAAATGGCCCCCAGAAGGTCATTCCAGGGGCCAGACTCCTCCGGGGACTTGTGGGCACCCTGGGAGAAGTTGGGCAGCTTGCAGAGCCGAGTGGGGTGACCATAACTGAGGGCATAGCCACACTCCGCTCTGGCCTGCCCAGATACGGGCTGTCCTCATTGGGAACCGGCACTGCAGCGAGTGCCTGGACAAGTCGAAGCCGAGCTTGTTTTTCCTTGCGATGGCGGAACACCAGGATCAAAACTATGAGTATTATAATGAGAAGCAAACAAGCTAGCAGCGGAAGGATAATGAGGAGGGGGTCCGACGCAGGACGAGGCAGAACCTCGACATGAATCAGCTGGGTGTCGGGAGGGTTCTCCGGACCGTGTTTCTCTGGGATGGAGGGAGTGTGGGGCTGGGGGGCATGGCTGTGACCTCCTCCTGCTCCCTCTACGCTGCTCTTTGACCTCCCTCCAGGACTCCCATTCCGTGTGTGGTTCCCCAGTCGGTTATGAGGCCTCAACTTGTGGTGTGTCCTGTTGTGGTGTGACAAAATGTGGGGGTGCAAACCCACAGTGACCTCACCGTGTGCTGTAGAGCCTCCTCGTCCACCTTCCCGTCCTGCTCTTCCGGCAGTTGTCCTGTTGTGTGCTGGTAGACGGGCTGTTGTGTGTTCGCGACCTATCTTGTCTATTTTATTGAAACCACCAGGACCGTGGCGCATCTGGTGATGAGGTAAGATGGTGAAGTGAAGCTCGCCCTTTGCTGGCTGGACGTTTCCAGACCTCACCAGGAAGCTGAAAGAGTCATTAAGAGGCGTGGCGGGAGCGTGGACTTGAGCTGTTGTGAGCGTGGATTCATTATTGTGGAGCTGGTTGTCGCTGTCACTAAGATTCTCCTCGATGGCAACTTGGCCTTGCACCACATCTCTGAATGTGAATGACTTCAGGACCTCTGACGCTCTGTTAGGATCATATGTTATCTACACAAACACACACACGAAAACACATAGCAGAGGAGAAAGTCAACAGCAAACCAATCAGACACGCGACATACTGTAGTTTTATGACATTGCAGTTGGAGAAAGGGACCGTCTAACCCCGACTCATTACAACAAATGGCTTTACCTTGACTAGTTTTCCATGTTTTGGTGGAGAGAGAACCTCAAAGACCGGGTTGGCTCGGCTGATTCTCGCCAGCTCTGAGGCATCAATCATGGCTTTTCCCAGTTTCACAGCGATACCACTGGGGACTCGAACTGGCTCTCTCAGGTAGATCAGAGGCCGCACGGTCACTTTCACCGTTGCTGTTACATTTCCATAATTAATGCCAGGTGACGAGGCTGACACTGACATTTGAAAGGTGTCCTCGGACTCGCTGAGATCAGTCATGTGATAGACGACGCGTCCAAACTGGAGGTCCTCGTGGCGGAATGTGGTGACCTCCTGGTCGTTAATAGCGATGCGTCCGTGGCGAGGGGGTGTGGTGACAGTGTAGGAGACAGTGGCCCGGCTCTGACCATTGGTTTGAGCTGCAAGCTGATTGGTTGTCAGGACCACCGCGGTCCGGCCTTGAATCAACGACAGGCCAGTGTTGTTCACAATGGACACCGAGGGCTTAATAACCTCCAAACTAAACAGCTTGTAGAGTGGACGGTGATGGCCGTCTGTTACGTTGAAGTAGAAAACTCCTGTTGAGGGGTCGCCCTAAGGGAGGAAACATTGAAAGGAAGAACAAAAGACACAATGCAGGAATTAGTAGTGGAAAAAACATAAACATGAACTTTATTCACTGCTTTGTTACCACAGAATAATGGCACCACTTAGCCAAAAATAAGGCATATTGAGCATTAACCATGTCCAGCACTTTTTAAATCTCTGCACAATCACAATTACAACAATGTAAGTCTGACGCTATTTTTTTTTTCTAAATACATAACACTGACACATGTTTAGGCTTCACTGCTGCAGTAAACCTTCTTCACCTGCTGTATAAAATGCAGCCGGCCGTGGTTGACGTCGTACTGGGTGAATGAGGTCACCGGCTCCGGTCTTTCCCCCAGCGTCAGGTAGCCATTGTTGGGCTTACTTATCACGAGGTAGTGCAGCTCCTCTGGAGGAGTATCATGGTCCTCCACCTCGACATGGAAAAAGTGAAGGATTAAGAAATGATGTAAAAGTTTTGTAGACGTAAAAATAAATTGCAGCTCTACCTAAATTTATACTTGTCCTTTTTGCACTTACTCACCTGAAGACTGCTGGGTCCAAGTACGACTCTCTCCCCCACTACCACCTTCATACTGGGAGCCCTACTTCTGATCAGTGGTGGCTGGTCATTGACTGGTGTTACTGTGATGTTGAACATCTCTGTCACCCCTGTGGTGTCTTTAACGTGATGATGAGAAACTGTGTCTAGTGATGAAAAGGGAGATGATGACGCAGAGTACAGAGAGGAAAAGGAGCTGGAAGAAGAGGAGGAGTCAGAGGAAAAAGCCGACAAGGATGATGAGGAGGAAGAAGAGGGGAGATCCAAAGGCGCCACCCAGGCCCGAAAAGTGAAGCTGTCACTTGTGGTCTCAGAGTCATCGTGGAAGTATGTGATGCCAAACTTGTTCAGGGTGACTTGTGAAAAATCTGGTTGGTTCCTGAGAAAAGACGATAACCCAAAAGCCATATTTGATACTTTTGTTCATATTTACATGGATGCATGTATTTATATATATAAATCAACACAAGAAGAGAATAATAAGTGGCGCTGAATGTTCTGCATTGTCTTTTAACTTGACAAGGCCGAGGCCTATTGACTTCTCCTAAGTGATCATGATTCACTATAAATTGTAATTTCTCTTTGCCAGCATAAAAAGGATTTGTTAGGCAGCAGTCACTGGACTCTGTGACAATGGAAAAATCCAAGGAACTCAATGAAGTTCTAAGTAGAAGAACTGTAGCTTTACACAAGTTGGGAAGGTCACTTGCAAAAAATCCCCCAAACAAACAACAAAGAAACCCACCTACAAGCTGCCAATGGAGAGACGCCAAACTGTGTTTCATTGTTCTGGTAAGAGTGACAATAAAGATCTATCTTATCTTATCTTGCAGCCATTTCTAAAAAACTTCAAAGTTCAAGATGATCAGTTCAAACAACTGTATGTAAGTATAAGTTCTTTGGATGTGTCACTACTTTGCCAAGGTCTGGATGAATACCCAAACTGTCACCCTCAAATGAGAGGTAATTGGTTAAAATGTTCAGGAACCACCAAGACTCAAGCCTGACATGAATGGAAACTGCTGAATGCCGACGTCGCTGCCCACAATGAGACAGTTTGGACTAAGAAGGTGTAGAGCAAGAAAGAAGCCCCTGCTCAAAAATCAACACCTTCAAGTTCAACTAACATTTGCATCTGTTCACATGGACATGCCAAATGGCTTCTGGTAAAAGGTTTTATGGTTAAATGAGACAAAGACTGAGCTATTTGTCCAAGAGCTATGTGTGGAAGAGTAAAGGCTGGGCTTTGAAACCTATGATTATGGTGCCAACTATCAAGCATGGTAGCAGTAGCGTCACACTGCCAGTGGCAATGATATAATTGGACAAAGAGGATGGCATGATGAAGGAGGAACACCTACAAAGTATTCAAGTTCACCTCAAATCAGTAGCTAGGGAGCTAAAACCTGGACGTGATTGGGTGGTTCTAACACGACAAATACACAAATACAGGATCCCAAACACCTCAAAACTGGTTTTAAAATTGATAAAGCAGGCTAACATTAAGGTTCTGGAATGACCTTCTCAAAGCCCCGACCTCAACCCGATTAAAATTTGTGGAAACCAAGGAATTTGAATGAACTTTACCAACTCTACCAAGAGGAGTGGTCAGATATTCAGTCAGAATTATACCAGAAGCTTGCTGATGGCTACCAGAAGCATCTGGCTGAGGTATAAAGGACATTTAACCCAATACAGGGGTGTATGTTCATGTTTAAGAGTATACATTTGACCCCATGTGGATTAGAGAAAATCCAAAATGATTTCAAATTAAAATTTTTATGGCCATGATATAGTATATGTAAACTAATCCCAGCTGTATAATGATATATATCTTTTATTGAATATATATATATTTACTTTTGCACTGTATATGGTATTACATTCCTTTGATTTTAATTTTGTTTTTCAGTTCATTTCATGACAAATAAGAGCAGCTATGTACCTGGTGAGATTGTGTCCTCGAATAGACAAAATCCCATAGCGAGGCAAAGAAATCACACGATACATGATGTGGTGGTCTTTCCGATGGGACTCTGGGATTTTTCCCAGGAGATTAGAGGCATCAAGCTTGGACCTGTCTATTGTCACCCTGCCTCCTTCAGCCACCACAGCACCTGAGTGATAAATACAGACATAAATGTAGTCACCCTTATATTATATTCTTCTTGCCACATGATATTTATTAGTTTGAAACATAGATAGTACCTGCATTGTTTATTAGTCTGGTCTTGTGCTGAGAGCTGTCATGATGTTCATTGGCTTGGTAGGAGATCAAGATGGTGAAGGTGTGTGGAGGAAGAGAAGCAGGAGGCAAAGACGCCGTGAAAGAAAAAGTGTCTGCAGCTGACCATCCCACTGACTCTGGCTTGTTCTGATCATACAGGATAACGCCATCATCCAACTAAGAGAGCCAAATAAATGAGGAGGGAAAAGAGAATTTCTTTCAGAAGTCAGTCCTCTTAGAAAAAGCGAACACTGACACATGGAGACACACACATCCCTACCATGCTCTGTGTAAAGGTGGAAACATTTCTTGTGGAGTTGTCCGGCATACGTCGGACCAGGCGGCCGAGTTTAGGAGGAGAGGTCACTGCAAAGACCACGGACTGGTTCCTCCTGATGTTGCCGTCAGCAATGTTAGTAACCGCCTGAAGCTCCTTGTCTGAGATTGGTGTCACAGAGCCTTCAGGATAAACAAAAAAAGTAATGCTAAGGAGTGAATCTACCGAGTTTAATGTATTAGTAGCAGGTGACGCCATGCGTCAACAATGCCAGAGTGTTTGGCCTTAACGTGACCAACATCTGCTGCTTTGCTGTACATTTCACTCAGGAGTAGTCTACACCTAATATGGGCCAGATGTCATGTGTGTTGTGGCATGAGCCCACACAATAACCCACGCCAAGCCCACCCCACACCTTTGTAGGGCGTGTTTAGTCTACAGACATCCTGTCACTGAGTCAAAGTGCCAAATGCAGCCAAGGTTCAAATATATTTGTCACCTGAGATCGAACATAACATTGTAAAACAAATATATCAAACAAAAATTTCATACTCGAATGTCTAACTGTGCTCATTCGTTCCTTTGACTGTCCATTGATTGTCAGCGGAAAAGTTGTAGCTAAGTAGTTCATATTGTTCTTAAAATAGCAACATAACCAAAAGAGAGATCAGGAGGAGATGTTTTACTTTTTCTTGAGCCACAAATTCTCTTTCCCCCCCAATAGTGCCACATTAGATCAAGTTCTTGCAGTTTTAACTGATGTGCTAGAAGCACTGTAACCGTTTAGCCTTTAACAGTAAATCTATATTCCCAGTTTCAACACCAATTTTCTCAACACGTTTTTTATAAACTGTTTTTTACTTGACTGCAAAATGTTGTAATTTTTCTCATCAAAGCAAGTAAAATAGTTGTGTGTGGTTATATATAAGAATAAATGCTGTACATATGAGTAGGTGTCACTGTACGCATGTGCTTTATAGGTTTTGGTGTGAACATAAGGCACTGTGGTTTAGAGTAGCGAGGCCACCCAGCGGCATTGCAGTGTATTACATCAGCGTGTCACTGTTGTGCCTTCAGAGCGGCCTTGATTCTTTGTGACACAGATTCACCACAGTGCTAGAAACATTTCTTAGAGATTTTTTTCTGAAAGTCCCGTTCCACCACATCTCAGAGGTGTTCTGCTGGATTGAGATGTGGTGACTGTGGAGTACAGAGGCCATTCAGAGGGTCTTTTTAACTTCAGGTCAAGATGTGACTTCAAAACCATCAGTCACTTTATTTATTTATCTAGTCATTTACTGATTTATTGAAGCTGGAAGAGCAGGTATACCTGGGTAGACTTCCATCGGGTGGTTTCTCTGCAGGGTGAGGATCAGAGAATGAGCAGTTGTGCTAAAGATCTGACGAGGAGCAAAGTTGAGGCCGTCATTCACTTGGAAATGAAAGCCACCCGACGGCGCCCCTGCAGACAGACAGAAACGTGGTCTACTCCTCTGCTGAATCAAAGGTCTTTTTAGAAAACAGAAACACATGCTTACCATTGTGCACAAACACCAGCTGCTTGCTTTCTATGTGACTTTGAGTGAAGTTCAGAATGTGTCTGGAGGGGGCGCTCTTCAAAGCCAAGTGGCCATTACTGGGTGGTGTCACTATGAACTCCAGCCCCTCAGGTGGAGTGTCAGTGTCCTCCGCACTGAGATCGCCTGTGGTTATCTCTGTAACAGAACCCACCCACACCTGAAGAGCAGAAAGGAAGCACGACAAGTCAGCTTGGCTCAGCATGACTATAAAGAGATATAGATATATAGTTACATAGATACATTTTGTTTGTTTTAATATGCACTAATAAAAAAGCTCTTTCATGACTTTTTGATTTAAGTGTGTCTTTGAAATAATTTTAGCTGAAAATAACAATTGTGTTGGCTCTTCTTATCAGTGTGTGGGCATTTCCAACCTTCAGTCCGTGGTTGGTTGTAATCACTGGGGTCTCATCATTGACAGGTGTGATGTTGATGTGAACGGCGCACGGCAGGCTGTGTTTCCTGGTTTCTGTCTGGTTTGCCACAATGGTGAAGTTGTCTCTCAGGGTGTCACTGCCGTCGTGGATGTAGGAAATGTACTCCCGTTCCACCTAAAAACAGATGTTGTGTGGAAAATGGAACAAACGAATCCAATGAAATGATAGCTCACATCATAGTATGAAGCATTTTATCACAAAGATGAGCGCTACATTTAATTTAAGGAAAAATCTGCCAGGTATTGTTGTAGGGTGATTGTGCTCAAGGTCAGCAGGTCAACGGAAAGTGTATCTTTTGTATATTTCATGTTAGATTTTATTTGCAAAATACATGACCTGATCAGGGATGTTTGACCTGAGTATCAGCCATGAAGATTATACAAGTTTTGTGAACAGGTAGAACATGGGTATAAGAAGAAAACATCTATTTTTTTCCACTTATCCAATACAACGTCATGGTTGGAATAGAGCCAATCAATGCGACCATAGGGCAAGAGACGCAGGATAACCACTCACACCTACAGCCAATGTAAAATCACCAGTTAACCCTATATGCATGTCTTCGGACTGTGAGAGAGTATGAGAGGACTCAGACAAACATAAAGGTCTCACTGGCTAGTGGACAAACCCAGGATGTTCATGCTGACAGGCAATGGTGCCAACCACTGCAGCACCATGTCACCCATGAGATGAACCCATTAAATGACCAACTGTTCCTGTGTCCTAGTTTACTCCATTTGTGAGAAATTATTTAAAAAAAAGAGCCTATTAAATGTTTTCAAAGTTGTAACACATGGTTGTGTTGATTGCCCTTCTAGTAAAAAAGGGTCTTTTCCTGCTTTTTGATGCCTCTGAGATGAACACATGGAGTCTTTCAGTCTTTAAGAGCTACGTGTGTAATCAAACTTGGTTTTTGAGTGGGTTCGGTCAAACCTCAGTGTGTGTGAAAGCTGTGATAGGCATCCCTGGAATGCGGCTGTGCTCCAAATGTCCATGTCGTGGTGGATTGATGACCTGATACAGGAAGTTCATCCCAGAGAAGTGATGGCTGGCGACTTTAATGATGTCAGAGGTCAGCGGCATAGAAGACCCCTCATCTAGAGTCAAGTCGGACACCTAAACAAAAAATGTGTAGAAGAAAGTAGTGACTGACTGCTTTCTGGTTTGGTAAGTTGACCTCCGTTTGACCTTTTTACCTGCAGAGGAAGCAGGATTGGGATGATATCAATCTCCAGCCTGATAGGTCCAACCTTTGTCACCCCATTGGTTGCTTCCAACAGAACAGAATCATTGGTGCTTCCTGTGGTCTGCTGTTGATAGATGACCAAGCCCTGGTTCAAGTCCTCCTGGGTGAATGTGGGTGTTGACTGCTTTTTGATACCCTGCATGGAGGGAGAAAGTGAACAGACCCCTTGACTGCAGCCTCATTGTGAGGCCGAAATATCACAAATCACCTACTGATTAGAAGGTTGGTTCGATCCCTGGCTCCCCCAGTCTGCATGCCAAGTATCCTTGGGCAAGATACTAACCCCAAGTTGCTCTCCGATGCGTCCATCGGAGTGTAAAGGTGTGTGAATGTTATTAGAAAAAGCACTCCGTTTAGAGTCAGAGCATGGGAGAATGGGTGTGATTGGGTGAATGTGGCATGTTATATAGAGCGCTTTGAGTACTGCGGGAGAGTAGAAAATCACTATATAAGAATCAGTCCATTTACCAAACACTAAGTGTCAGTGACTTTGTTTCTCAGCTGTACTTGAGCTCCTTTAGATTGTGCCATGATGTTGCTTTTTGAGATCTCTTAGCCTACTTTGTCAGACAGTTTCCATTTAAATGCCTCTTATGGAGGTACCTACTTTATAGTGCTGTCCTCCATTCATGCGTTGATGCTTGTTGTCAGTGGACAACCTCTGAATGATGCCAACTGTGGGAAGACTGTGCACAGTAAAAACTATCTCTGAGGGCTGACTGTCTTCATGGACCACCTGGTTAAAAAAAGAAAATCACAAAAGTGATGCTGAATATGAAACTAAACATATTTTATAATCAGAGAATTTACCTGCATATGTGAGGATCTTGGTTTTGCTTACCTCTAAGTTGTCCCTGCTTATAGAGATATTCTGTCCCTCTTCCACCACCACTGGCCGGTTGTTTCTGACTGTTGGTGGCCTCTGATGACTCTCCAGGTAAATCTTTACCGAAACTCCAATGTCTAGATGTACCTTCCTCTTCCCTCTTTCCACCTGCCTCTCTGTGCTCCGTTCTCTAGCTCTTGCTGTCACATTAAAGCTATCCGACAACTTGTGGCTGCCATCATGGCGATATACCAGGCGCCCTGCTATCAAGTCTCGCTGGGTGAATATTGAAATTGCATCTGCGTCTGTTATAATCCCACTCTCTCTGTCAATAAAGCAGATCACGCCATGTTTAGGTGGGATGAAGACCTCAAACGTCACTTCGTGTGGGTCTCTGATGTCAAGGTTGCTGAAGACACTGAGGTTAACAGAGGTCAGGGTCGTGATCCCACCCTGCTGGACCATGATGCCTGTGTTGTTCTCCACCTGCAGGTAAGGATCCTGCGCCATCACCTGCACCCCACAGCAAAAAGAAGACCAATCATGCTAACATGAACTTCATTATTTTCACACTAAAGTGTCTTCTCAAATAAACGGTATGAATAGAAATGAAATAAATCACATCACATAGGAATTTATAGTGAGTGCCTAATCTGAATCTTTGCCAGATTTCTACTGCTTGGTTTACTCAGCTTTTTTATATTTGTGCCAGTCATGGGCCTAATGGTTCAATCACAGTGAATCACATGACTCGGAAAAAATCAATAGTTGCCCGAATCAATAGTTCAGATTGCAAGTAAGCAACTGGTTTCCCAGAGGAAGTGCCTTTGTAATTTTGCAGTTAAAAATAATTTCTGTTTAATGTAGATTTCTGTGCTTGCGAACAGAAACAGATTTGAAAATAGATTGTGTGCAATTGCCAAATTGAAACCAATTGTCAGAGATTTACAGTTAACAAACAGTCAGGTGAATAAACAACAATGAGACACTTGTGTAGGTTAACGTGCTGCACGGGTGAAAAGCTCAGAGCAAATCACACCGAACTGAAGTATTCGTTTATTTTTATAGGTTACATCGTCAATATGCAAATATAATCACATTTCCTGTTACGCAGGTCCTGATGTCTGTCTGCATGCAAGCTGTGTGTGTGTGTGTCACAGAGTATGTGTGTTGCAGGTCAATTTCTAAGAATAATATAATGCAAGTCAACTTCTGCGGATATGTATTTCTGTACTGATCTCTTGTCAGCGTCACAGGGTCAGCTTCCTGTTTCAACAGAAAGCTGTGTCTGGTGAAATATGTATAACATAACATTTGAAGCATAATCAATTAAAACAATAAAAATTCCTTAACACCAATCAATTATAAACTGCTGGCAGACTGACTCAGTGTTATTGATGTTTTATCCCTGTCACTGTTGAAGTCAGCAACTGACTGCCAGTCACCGCAGACTTGGTCCTTGTCTTCAACACAACGATTTAATGGCAACAAGATCACATTGCACATGCTCGTAATAACTTTGTGGGCAACCAAGTTTCCTCAGCGTGACTGCAACATTACCCTTCCTGTCATTGTTATTAAACCAAAAAAACAAAACAAAAAAGAGAATAATCACCTCCAACAGCGTTGAAACATAATGCTTCCCATCAGATACGAAAAGCACAAAACGCCCAAAACTCACTCCTTTGTGGACAAACAGCACCTTTTTCTGAGATGAGAAAAAGCAGGAGGCCATCATGACCAACGATAAAAAAAAAAGCATTAGCAGGCTTTATAAAAAATATACAAACTATAAAAGATACCATTATTGCTCTTACCTGTTCGAGGTCTCGCTGTGTGAACTCATACAACTTGTGGCTAGGATCACTGGCCAGCACCAACTCTCCCATGGGGACCCCCCTCCGTGTGTACACCAACCAGCTGTCCTCGAAATCTGAGTCATCATCACGATAACGCAGGTCACTCAGTGTCACCAATCTCTGGCCCTCCCGTGCCACGTGGAAAACTTTATCCACAACCCTGAGGGGCCTCTGATCATTGACGAGCTGCACTGAGATGTTAAAGGTGTGCTGTTCTCCATTTCCGTCCTCTTTCTTGTTCGTGTGTTTGTGAGCTTTGTAAACCACTATCTGAAATGTGAAAGAATCCTGCTTAGTTTCACTGTCGTCGTGAACGTACATGATCCTTTCCTCAGTTATATCCTGATTCGTGAACGCCATAATGTTGTCGTTAATTGAAGTTGAGTTGGAGAGGTTGATCCGCCTTATGTGCCCATGCCTGGGGCTCTCTATAATGTTGTAGAGGACCTCCCGGTTACTCGCTGTGTGAGTGAACAGAATATCTCTGGTGATTACTTTACTCCCTCCTTCCATGACTGAGAGACCTTTGCTTATCATAGTGACGGTGGTCGACTCGGCTTTGATGTTGATTCTGAAGTCGTAAGTTGTTGAGTTGGAGTGAGCTGAAAACACCTGGAAGCTGAACGTGTCTCTCGTGTCGTCATGTTGCCGGTTGATTAGCTCGTACCTTACCAAACCATCACTGATGTTCCTCTGGCTGAAGGTTGAGTTCCTTTGTAGGGCCTTGTTGTTGAGGAGAAGCTGACCTTTCTTGGGTACCGTTACCATCCTGAAATGGAGGTCACTCTCACTGAGCTTAACACCCTTAGAAATCACATGGAGGTCCTCGGGAGTGAGAACAGCAGCCTGAACGCCATTGAGCTCCATCTTACTCCGTGTGATCTTGAAGTGAATCCATCGTACCGCGATGGGGAAAACAGCCTCTTGTTTAGCCAGGGAACCGATACTGACTTTAAATTTAAAGTGGTCTGTGATGTTATTCTGCATCTGTAAGCCACGGTAGGTGCTGAGGTATCGAATCCGTTCTTTTTCCAGAAGTTTCTGGGAGAAAGAGGTCGCTGGCTTCCATTCGCCGCTTGAGTGTAACCTCTGGAGCTCGCCATATTGTGGGAACTCTGTAACATTATACCAGATTTCTACTGTGGGGTCAGCCACATTAACTTGTACTGCAAGGTGATTGGTGGTGATGACTGAAGCTTCGCCTTGGTTCACCTCCAGTCCGGTGTTGTTCACCAGTTTATCTTCGAGTGGCACGGTTATTATCCTCAAAACTACTGTGTTGCTTACCTGACAAAGGGAGAGGGAAGAGGCAAAATACCATCTGAGAGGATAAGACATAAGATGAGAAAAAAAGACAAGCTGCTATTTTACTCACCTTCTGCCCGTCACTAACCCTAAGAGCCAGCCTAGAAGTTGAGACCCCTGTGTGGATAAAGCTGATCTTACCCTCCTCTAGATCGTTTAGGGAGAACAAGTTGATGGGCCTGGAAGATAAGAAGGTGAAAACCTTGGAGGTCAAAACAAACAACAAAAAATGTTTTAGTTAAAAGTTGTAGAAAGATGAAAACTACGGGAAAAAATTAGAATAATACTGCTTACTAACTCAAATGACTTCATCCAAGACAAGTGGATGAAACAAATTGGTTCAATTCGTTTTTGTCACTTGGTGCAATGTCTGTGAAAAAATCCTACCAACAAACACTTTACCAGATGAGGGGCTTGGCCCAGCTTTGAAGAAATACTCTCCACATCTGGGCTCAGGAATTTTTGGAAGGACTCTTTAACACAAAATCCCATCATCAGAAAAACAAAATTTGGGAGACATGTTCTCAATAATCAGCACTGATATAATTTTAGTTTTGCCAGTTTGGTCAAATTTGTCAAGACACAAGAGAGAGTGCAAATGCAAGATGTGACTGAAGGGCAGGCTTTCAGCCTTAATGCAAGGGGTAACACAAAAGTATTACATTAACTGTTTAGGAATGACTTAAATGTTTATGTAATGCTGCAAAATATACTGATGTATAAAGTGACCACACTAATTATACACAAACAGCCACTTCCACAAAAGAGCTCAGTATCTGGATCTAAAAAGATTTGCAATGCCCCATTAAAGCTTTATAAGCCGTAACACCAACCTGCCAGGGTAATCCTGATGCTCAAGGTATCCAGCCTCAGTGTTGAGGTTTCCCAGGGAGCTGAAAACAAGCTCCTCAGGACTGCTGTCAGGGTCTAGCGCTCTCAGCACATCTGTAGTCAGCTGGGGGAATTGCGAATGCATTAATTTTGATCTTTGCACGTATAATTACTCAGACATTTTGCTGTACCTACCTGTCGTCTGGACTTCTCGAGTAGAGTAAAATAGTTTCCCTCTGGCAGGCTGAGCACAGGGGCATCGTTCACAGCACTGATGCTAATTTCGAACTGGTGCAGACGGTTGCCCTTGAGAAACACAGGAAGCTCCTTCTTATTGCTGGAGAAGACTGAAAATGTGAAGAAGTCACTCTGGTCCTCTGAGCCGCTGTGAACGTACATCACCCTGCCCTGCCAGAGGTCCAGCATACTGAACGTCCGGTCCTTCTCCTCAATTCCTATCGTGATGGTCCTCTCCTGGCCCTCGTCCAAAATCCTGTCGGGGTCTGGACTCAGGTCCAACCGGAGCTGGCCATGAACAGGCTGTTCCTCAACGCGGAACATAAACTGGGATGGATGAATGCCCAGTTTACGGAAGTCCAAATTCACCTGGCAAAGAGTCCAAAGAGAATTATATATCGGTGCTGCTTATTTTTATTTTCACAATTACTTAAAAAACACTAAACTCAAAAGACAGATCAGCACTACCTTTATGTGTTTTGGTTCAAGAGGTGCCCGGCCTCCCTCAGATACTTCTAGTTTCCTCAGCATCAGGAAGTTAGGGCTCCTCTTCGCGTTAGTCTGTGCAGTTGAGATATCAACCCCAGGAAGATCTGTTGGGCTGGTGAGACTTGCTCTCTGTGGAGCCTGCCCTGTCCTACAGCCAACAGTGACATCCTTGGTGACTGTGGCATGAGGTAGGCCTGTTTTTTGAGTGTTCACCCTGATTTCACTGAGGCAGCCTTTAAAGGAGCCTCCTCCTTCTCCTCCAGATGGAACAGAAATCAGTCGAGCTCGCCTTGCTTGTCCCCGAGCTGCTTCATCCAGCCCTCCTACGAAGAGAGGCCCCGTGAGCTGGAGGACCTGAATCTCTGGGCTCAGACTGGCCTTCACCAGCTCTTTGCCTACCTTCAGCTGAACACTGTGAGGCAACAAGTGAAGCTGGATGGTGTACCAGGTGTGGTTGCTGTTTACATTTGTTAAAGAATGCAGCTCAGTTTTACTCCCCTCTCCACCTCCTACCGAAGCTACCAGATGACCACGTACGATCTCAATGGCAACAAACCCTCCTTGATTGTCAGAGCTATAAAGGACAATGCCGTCTTCTTCTTCTTTTGCAGCAGGATGTAGTTCACATTCAAACACTCCCTCTTGAAGCACATCCCACGGTGGGAGTGACATGAACGCTTCTGAGCTGAAAAAACTGACAGGATCTTCTTCTGTTGCAGAAAACTGTGGACTACAGCCCAGAGATACCTCATGGACGGTCTTGTACCCAGAATGTGGCCTGAGACTGGACAGTAAGTCATGTTGATTGAAGACGACTTCGTCCATGCAACCTCTAAACCCAGAGGAGATGTTGTGAAGATAGAGATGTTTTAATCCAGCTGTCCCGCCAACAAGGAGTCCATCCTCCACACCGAGCTCCAGATCTGGTCCCTGTATTTGTAGGCCGGTGTAGGAGTTCTGGTCCACAGTCATAGTGATATTATGGCGGGTGTGGGTGAGATCCACAGTGTGCCACGCCAGGTCACTGAGATGGATGCCCTTTTCTGAGTGCAACGAATGCTCACCTGAGCCCAGATCAAGACGCACCTGAGGATTAAGGGGGAAGGTGAAAAAGGAAAAAGTTCATAAACTCAAAAAAGTTGCAAGGAAAGCCGAAATATCACACATCACATGTTAAATACAGTGGGGCAAAAAAGTATTTAGTCAGCCACCGATTGTGCAAGTTCCCCCACCTAAAATGATGACAGAGGTCAGTAATTTGCACCAGAGGTACACTTCAACTGTGAGAGACAGAATGTGAAAAAAAAATCCATGAATCCACATGGTAGGATTTGTAAAGAATTTATTCGTGAATCAGGGTGGAAAATAAGTATTTGGTCAATAACAAAAATACAACTCAATACTTTGTAACATAACCATCCATCCATCCATCCATCCATCCATCGTCATCGGCTTTGTCAGGGGTCGGGTCGCGGGGGCAGCAGCCTAAGCAAAGAGGCCCAGACCTCCCTCTCCCCAGCCACCTCCTCCAGCTTGTCCGGGGGAATACCAAGGCGTTCCCAGGCCAGCCGAGAGATATAATCTCTCCAGCGTGTCCTGGGTCTGCCCCGGGGCCTCCTCCCGGTGGGACATGCCTGGAACACCTCACCCAGGAGGCGCCCAGGGGGCATCCTTGTCAGATGCCCGAACCACCTCAGCTGGCTCCTTTCGATGTGGAGCAGCAGCTGCTCTACTCTGAGCCCCTCCCGGATGGCCGAACTTCTCACCCTATCTCTAAGGGAGAGGCCAGCCACCCTTCGGAGGAAGCTCATTTCTGCCGCTTGTATCCGCGATCTCGTTCTTTCGGTCACTACCCACAGCTCGTGGCCATAGGTGAGGGTAGGGACGTAGACCGACCGGTAAATTGAGAGCTTTGCTTTTACACTCAGCTCCCTCTTCACCACGACGGACCGGTGCAGCGTCCGCATTACTGCAGCTGCAGCCCCAATCTGTCTGTCGATCTCCGGCTCCCTTCTCCCATCACTCGCGAACAAGACCCCGAGATACTTGAACTCCTCCACTTGGGGCAGGAACTCATCCCCGACCCGGAGTGGGCACTCCACCCTTTTCCGGCTGAGAACCATGGCCTCAGATTTGGAGGTGCTGATCCTCATTCCCGCTGCTTCACACTCGGCTGCGAACCGTTCCAGTGCGAGCTGGAGGCCTTCACCCGATGAAGCCAACAGAACCACATCATCTGCAAAAATCAGAGATGAGATTCTGAGGCCACCAAAGCGAAAGCCCTCCGCCACTTGGCTGCGCCTAGAAATCCTGTCCATAAAAATTATGAACAGAACCGGAGACAAAGGGCAGCCCTGGCGAAGCCCATCACCCACCGGGAACGAGTCCGACTTATTGCCAGCAATGCGAAGCAAGCTCTTGCAACGGTTGTATAGGGATCGAATGGCCCGTAGCAATGGGCCAGACACCCCATATTCCCGCAACACCTCCCACAGGACACCCCGAGGGACACGGTCGAATGCCTTCTCCAAGTCCACAAAACACATGTAGACTGGTTGGGCAAACTCCCATGCACCCTCAAGTATCCTGGAGAGGATAAAGAGCTGGTCCAGTGTTCCGCGACCAGGACGAAAACCGCATTGTTCCTCCTGTATCCGAGGTTCGACTAACGGACGAACTCTCCTTTCCAGCACCCTGGCATAGACTTTCCCAGGGAGGCTGAGGAGTGTGATCCCCCTGTAGTTGGAACACACCCTCCGGTCCCCTTTCTTAAAGATGGGGACCACCACCCCGGTCTGCCAGTCCACAGGTACTGCCCCTGATCTCCACGCAACATTGCAGAGGCGTGTCAACCAGGACAGCCCTACAACGTCCAGAGCCTTCAGGAACTCGGGGCGGACCTCATCAACACCAGGGGCTCTGCCACCAAGGAGTTGTTTAACTGCCTCAGTGACCTCGCCCCCGGAAATTGGCGGGTCATTCCCCTCATCCCCAGACTCTGCTTCCTCCTCGGAAGACGTGTCAGTGGGATTAAGGAGGTCCTCGAAGTATTCCTTCCACCGCCTGACAATTTTCTCAGTCGACGTCAGCAGCGCTCCGCCAGCACTATACACAGTGCAGGTAGAGCACCGCTTTCCCCTCCTGAGACGTCTGACGGTTTGCCAGAATCTCTTCGAGGCAGTCCGAAAGTCTTTTTCCATGGCCTCTCCGAACTCCTCCCACACCCGAGTTTTTGCTTCAGCCACTGCCCGAGCCGCATTCCGCTTGGCCTGTCGATACCTGTCGGCTGCCTCCGGAGTCCCACAGGCTAACCAAGCCCGATAGGACTCCTTCTTCAGCCTGGTGGCTCCCTTCACCTCTGGTGTCCACCATTTGGTTCGGGGATTACCACCACGGCAGGCACCCACCACCTTGCGGCCGCAGCTCAATGCAGCAGCTTCGGCAATGGAGACGCTGAACATGGTCCATTCGGACTCAATGTCCCCAGTCTCCCTCGGAATGCTGTTGAAGCTCTGCCGGAGGTGTGCGTTGAAGATCTCGCGGACTGGGGCCTCTGCTAGACGTTCCCAGCACACCCTCACTACGCGTTTAGGTGCACCAGGTCTGTCCAGCGTCCTCCCCCGCCACCTGATCCAACTCACCACCAGGTGGTGATCAGTTGACAGCTCAGCCCCTCTCTTTACCCGAGTGTCCAGAACATATGGTCGCAGGTCTGCTGATACGATTACAAAATCGATCATCGACCTACGGCCTAGAGCGTCCTGGTGCCACGTGCACTTATGGACACTCTTATGTTCGAACAGGGTGTTCGTTATGGCCAAACTGTGGTTAGCACAGAAGTCCAATAACAGAGCACCGCTCGGGTTGCGGGTGGCGGGGGAGGACGTTCCTCCCAATCATGCCCCTCCAGGTCTCGCTGTCGTTACCCACGTGAGCATTGAAGTCTCCCAGCAGGACAACAGAGTCTCCAGGTGGAGCATGTAACATAACCTTTGTTGGCAATAACAGAGGTCAAACGTTTACTATAGGTCTTTACCAGGTTTGGACACACAGTAGCTGGTATTTTGGCCCATTCCTCCATGCAGATCTTCTCGAGAGCAGTGATGTTTTGGGGCTGTCGCCAAGCAACACGGACTTTCAACTCCCGCCACAGATTTTCTATGGGGTTGAGGTCTGGAGACCGGCTAGGCCACTCCAGGACTTTCAAATGCTTCTTACGGAGCCACTCCTTTGTTGCCCGGGCAGTGTGTTTTGGATCATTGTCATGTTGGAAGACCCAGCCTCGTTTCATCTTCAAAGTTCTCACTGATGGAAGGAGGTTTTGGCTCAAAATCTCACGATACATGGCCCCATTCATTCTGTCCTTAACACGGATCAGTCGTCCTGTCCCCTTGGCAGAAAAACAGCCCCATAGCATGATGTTTCCACCCCCATGCTTCACAGTAGGTATGGTGTTCTTGGGATGCAACTCAGTATTCTTCTTCCTCCAAACACGACGAGTTGAGTTTATACCAAAAAGTTCTACTTTGGTTTCATCTGACCACATGACATTCTCCCAATCCTCTGCTGTATCATCCATGTGCTCTCTGGCAAACTTCAGACGGGCCTGGACATGCACTGGCTTCAGCAGCGGAACACGTCTGGCACTGCGGGATTTGATTCCCTGCCGTTGTAGTGTGTTACTGATGGTGACCTTTGTTACTTTGGTCCCAGCTCTCTGCAGGTCATTCACCAGGTCCCCCCGTGTGGTTCTGGGATCTTTGCTCACCGTTCTCATGATCATTTTGACCCCACGGGATGAGATCTTGCGTGGAGCCCCAGATCGAGGGAGATTATCAGTGGTCTTGTATGTCTTCCATTTTCTGATGATTGCTCCCACAGTTGATTTTTTCACACCAAGCTGCTTGCCTATTGTAGATTCACTCTTCCCAGTCTGGTGCAGGTCTACAATACTTTTCCTGGTGTCCTTCGAAAGCTCTTTGGTCTTGGCCATGGCGGAGTTTGGAGTCTGACTGTTTGAGGCTGTGGACAGGTGTCTTTTATACAGATGATGAGTTCAAACAGGTGCCATTCATACAGGTAACGAGTGGGGGACAGAAAAGCGTCTTACAGAAGACGTTACAGGTCTGTGAGAGCCAGAGATTTTCCATGTTTGAGGTGACCAAATACTTATTTTCCACCCTAATTTACGAATAAATTCTTTACAAATCCTACCATGTGGATTCATGGATTTTTTTTTCACATTCTGTCTCTCACAGTTGAAGTGTACCTCTGGTGCAAATTACTGACCTCTGTCATCATTTTAAGTGGGGGAACTTGCACAATCGGTGGCTGACTAAATACTTTTTTGCCCCACTGTATGTGTGTACATAAAAAACAAAATGAAGAAAATGAAGGCTTTTCCACAAATAGAAATGCAACTGAGATCTCTCTAACAGCACCAGTGACTTGTACTTGGTATTTTTATTAAGCTATTGTGGTTTTCTGTCTTAACCTCACTCGTGTATGAACTTGTCTGGAATTAAAGCAGTGCCGGGGGGGTTACTTTTCCCCCCACTCGCTGAGCAATTTGACGCCAAGATTTCTGGGTTTAATCTTCTGGCTGGTCTTCTTCTGGATAGTAAATTCCAGCATATTTAATGAGCTAAAATGGCCCGAGGGACAATTTTTACCCTTTTTTCCCTTTTTTTACGTCGGCCCCTGGACAGTTTTCACTAATCCGTAGCCATTTTATTGAAATGGATATAGCCTTTATCTTACCTTGTCTCACAGTGATACACTTTGTCTCACATTTTTTGTGTCTTTGAGATAAAGAAGATTAGTTTCTTCTGTGTTATAACCTCCTACCTGCAGGTACCCAGAGATCAGCTCCAGAAGCATGAAGTCTGTGTGTCCTGCTGCCAAAAGCAGCAGCCCTGACTGACTGGAGGTTCGAAATCGAACATGGATTAACGTCTGTATGGACGTCTCAACTGTCCGCAGGTAGATGTAGCCATCTCCGTAGAATGAAACTGCAGCAGTGCAACAACAACAACAAAAAAGACAGATATAAATTGAAGCCTGAGCTGTCACGAAATCACTAAAACATCGTGTAGTTAATCAAAGATGCTCTGACAGCCATGTTTCAGGATTAAGCTTAATTTCATTTGCTACCATACAGGAAGCCCTCATAGCGATCTGGTGGTGATTATAGACCTTCTACCAGGAAAAAACTCTTCCATTAACCTGCATTGACTGATCTGTCACTATGTGCACTCTGTACCTGCTATCTGAAGTCAATTAATGACAACTAATGCATTCTGTAGGGGTTCATTAGACGTCATTAGACCCCACCATTGACCCAGATGACGCAGATTGGTCTTTTAGTTCAAAATACATACCATTAACTTCAATGGGAAACTATGGGAAAAATATACACTAGAAGGAGTTTTAATCAAGGCAATATGTGCACTATATTGCATGACAGATGTCAAAAAGACAAAGTGAGGCATGACTGTGGCTTAGTAAATCTGTACTTATACAGCAGAGCACATGCTAGGATTTTCACATTTTAGCATGATAGCATGATTATATTTGCACTAAACACAGTAAAGCATAGTGTTAAAGCAGAAGTTCATCTTTTTAAAAGGCATCACAGTATTTTCTAATGATAAAAACCATCTCCGTGGCCATTCATACTACACCAAAGTTATTATAGATAAATTAAATGACAGTAAAAGGAAAAAAAAAGATTTTCCAAAGAAATTCCTGGGTTTTTTTGTTTTTTGAGGTTTTTGTTTTTTGAGGTTTTTATTTACTTATTTTTTAATAATTTCTAAATAGTTATTTCTGTGAATGACAAAAACTGCTTTATAATTACAAGACAGTCCATGCAATACACTATTTTGTAATTTTACCCACAATTTTAAACATTTGTTTCTTACAGTTTAAACCCAAACAGTTGTGGTGGCAGATCTCTTTCAATTACAACATCAGCATTTTATATAGATCATATATAAAGTATTTGATATTCATGAGCCATGAATTAGTGCTGACAAAAATTCAAGAAGCATTTCCATTACTTCTGTTTTTATTCACCTGTAGTCCAATGATCTTTATAATTAAATACAGAGGATGCTTGCCCGTCTCTGGCTTTATAAGCATGTAATTACAGCATACTTTTATCTATCAATGAGGCCAGCATATCTACCACTAACTATAAATGAGCACCAAAAAAGTACGAGTGTCTTTAGCATCATCGATTTGATCTACAAAGCAGCGACACGCTCTCTGACTGTCCATTTGTGCAAACTGTGACGTTCAATGGATAGAGGTCAGAGCCATGTGTCTGGATGCATGCAGCTGCAGTTTGGTGACACTAAAAATGATTCAAAGCTCTGTAAAAGCAGACAGCACAACACTGCAGAAGCAGTGACCACAAAATGGAAATAAAGGGACAATTTATATGACAAAAAAGGGTGGCAAAAAAATCAATGCATTTTAAAGGTGAATTAAAGTTTGTTTGTTTCCACATCGCACAGGAAAAATATTAACAATCCAGGCCTGTATAATCTTAACTATTAATTAGTTAAGATTAACAAATCTATTAGACTACCTGTCATAACAACAAATCTATCAAAACTTTGTTTAAACTTATAACTTGTGTTTATTAAGCAAATAACAAACTAATTTCACTTTTTATAGGCAAATTTGAGCTGACACACTGGAATTCTTAGAAAAGTCAAAAATTGATCAAGCACAACATTCAACCACTAAAATGAATTTGTTTCTGTTACAGCAATACAAGTAAAAACTGTAATTTGGTATCTAAATTTGAAAAAATAATAAGAATGCTCTTCACTATTTCTTTCAGCTTTTTTGTAAAATGTTTGAAAAAAACAATAATTATATTTTACTGGTGGACTAACAGTTACAGACACATTCAAAAATGATTTTGGTGAGTGCTAATGCTAATGTTAATTTAGGCATAAATCTTACTCTGGGTGGTGGTCTATTAACTTTGTTAAGACGTGTATTTGGTCTCTAAACATATTTTTGTGCTTTTGGTTACACATCTAACATTTAGGTGTTTTTGCGCGTGCTTGCTGTAAATAACTTTAACACAGAATTTATTTTTTTCATGTATATTTTGTAAATGTAGGGAAATTGTAATGTTGGTACAAAATTTTAGAATGAGAAAAAGTATTTACATTTATGTGTCTGCACTGTAACATATGTCACAGTGGCTTAATATTTTTTTCTTAAAATCCCTTCTTATCTCTGAGTGGGAAAACTTTGCTATGAAAGCTTTTATTGACTATACGTGCTGCAGTGTGAAGTACTCAGTCAGCAGACTGGCCCAGCATGCTGCTCTGCATAAAGCCTATAAGCCCGCTGTCAGTATAACCCACGTCTGTCCATGCATCCCTAATCTGCCTCTATGATAGCAGTGAACATTGGATTATTAATAATCTTCCTACACTCGCAGACATCTCCAATGTGAATGCAAGTCACTTATGTGCTCTGACAAGCAGGTGTGGTACAGAGACATGTGTAACTGCCCGAGGCAAAGCTGGTGACCATTAGAAAGTTTTGCACGCATACAAAAACTTTCCAAATGTTGTTAAGTGTTTATATTTAAGTGGCAGATACCTGTAGTGGAGAAAATGACATATTGTTTTCTTGGACAAAGAAATGCATTGCAGAGAAGAGCTTAAGAGTTAAGATCAAAGCTGTATTTGCGAGGATTACCACCACCAAAAATGTAAAATTCCTGGCATCAGCTCAACTAACCATGTTGCCGCAAATTCATAAGGGCAAGCATTCTCCCCCAAATATAATCCATCATAATGCCATATGTCACCAGTCTGCAATGTTAGACAGGATTAGATAATAAGCAACCAACTGCCAGATCCATTTGAAGTAAATCAAAGGTTGTAAAAAAAATAAACAGGCCTAAATAACACCAGCAAAACCTTCTTTTGTCTCTATAATGATGGAAATCATTTCAGCGCAGCAGTAATGTATAAAATACACGCCAAGAACCCTTAAGAATTATTTTTCACATGCATCTAAAGGTGAAAGTTTTCTCACGTTGCTATAATGTATCACGTTGCTATAATGTATTGAAACAAATGCCAGGTTTAACTTTTACATCTAGTTTAAGACAAGGAGTATTTTTTTCCTCTGCAGGAACCTACCTCCATAAACGTGTCCGGTGGAGACCAGCAGCAGCAGAAAAACATCAGCCAAAACACTCCCCATGGTTATGTAGGCTCCTAAAATCTATTTTGCATCTTGGTTAAGCGAAACATCTGGATGCATGACTATGCAGCCGATTATCTTTACTGCCCATGTCACTCCCAACACTGACAACGTCAGGAAAATCTCTTCATGCTCTGCTGCTGGCCTTGGATTACAGACTTGGCTCCAAAAAAACCCCAAAAAAACAAAAAACCATACCTGTGTCTGTGAGCAGAGCGCAGAGAGGTGGAGCTCCACCCTCGGATCCTCCCCTCAAATTCAGGAGACCTGTGTGTGTAAGTATCAGTCGGGAACACAAGGGGGAGTTGTTGCAGCATATGGAGACAGAGATGGAGGGGGGAAATGAGAAGGTACTTTCAGAAGATGGGGCAACCTCAAGAGCCGAAAAATGAGACCAATGTGCAAGTGGGGAAAACTGCAGTACCTCTAGGCGCCACTTACGGCTCCCATGTTTAAATGCCCGACTTTACATCATTAAAAAGCATGTTTCCATTGCAAATCCAGTTTGGCCTCTGTTGATAATTTTCTTCACAACAACTCGGAATGGGGTGACTTAAAAAACACCAACAACACCAACAACAAAAAACCTCTTTGACCAGGATAACTGAGTTATAGTTGTGCGGCCTTATTTTTTTTAAGATGTCCTGATACAGTCGCTAGAGTTCATGGAAATCTTCAAGGCACCATCATAGACAATATAAAACACTGACTATCTTCTGAAAAAATGAAGCCAGTGCTAAAGTAAGTGAACATAACATTTAAAGATATCACAAAGTGCTTCACAACAGAAATGCTAAAACTTATTTATACAAGTTAGCCAAAAGCAATCTTATAAAAAAATGTAACTGCTTTTTAAAAGGGATCACTGAGCCCACAGAAATCAGGCTGGGGGCTCAGTTAGCTACAGTGTGACATGTGAGTATTTATAAGACTTAGTCAGAAGCCTCGCAGAATCATTGTGAACAACCTGCAGACGTTCCAAAGACGTTTTGTGAACACAAGTGAACAATGAATTATAATAACTGAGGTGTGATTAAATAAAAGCATGAATAACAATTTACATGTCAGAGTGTGACACACTGGAAGTTAACTTAGTGATAAAAACAAGAGCAAACCAGAAATCTTTAACATGAGCATCCCGAGTGAGGATGAGTCAGGAGTTACTCTAAGGCTCATGACAGAAGATTTGGCAAAAGTGGAAGAAATCCATTGGGGACACAAAGACTTCAGTTTTTTTCTTCATTAAGTTGGAGAAAATTGTAAGCTTTTCAACTTTTAATGGAGTCTAAGCAGGTATAATAGATATGTAGCTAATAAATATCTTAAAAAGAAGTACAACTTAATGTCATTTGTATAGCAGTGATAAGAATTGTGCTTAAAATGTGTGGAAGAGAGAGCAGATAGCAGAAACCATAAAGGTCCCAAAATAGAAACTTGTGGCACACCGTAGGCAAGAGAAGTGGAAAAGGACCTGAACTTAGAAGCAGCAGCAGAAAAGGTTAACTTAGATAGAACCACGACCCTTTCTAAAATCATAGCAATAAAAAGTAATTTTGAGATTGGGCTGTAAGTGCTAAGAAGAGAAGAGTCAAGCTAAAGTGCCGTAAAGCTGCATTTTATCTGAAGGCCACCAGATGGCGACAGTTGCAGTTACAAAAATACTTCTGGTCCTATACAAGTCTATGGGCTGTTTGTTTGACTAATGTAAAGACTCCTGATGAGATTATGGGCTCATATGGGCTTTTGTAAAATTATGTTATATTTTGACTCAAAAATCAAGATTATTCTCGGTCCAGTCTTTGGGTAAAGACTTGTGACTTGTGACAGAGAGCATGAATGAGCTCTCTGTCTTAGCCTTGCAATAGACTAGCAACCTGTCCACGTATCTCTCCCCAGATTGGATAATTGGCAGAAAATTCCCAGGTTCCCAAGGTTTAATTCCCAGCAGACTGAATAATACATTCTGCAGCCTGGTTTCTTAAACCGAAAGGGTCACAACCAAAGTGGGTCACAGTTCAGGACAGGAGAAGTGGACTATTTTAATGAGCCTGGATCCCACGCTGAGAGGATTACTGTCTTGTCTTTTAGGTTGTAAAGGTTTTTAAAGCTCAGCTAGCAGACAGCAGATCAAACCAGTCTTTATTTTTGTCTAATTTCACACTTTTTGCTAAACTTAATGAAGCTGATGACAGGAAAAAATCTTTTAAAAACAAAAAAACTGGGAAAAGTTTATTAAAGTTCATTAACATCACTATTAACTGAGATATATTTTAGCAGGAGTATCACAAACTGATTCACTGTCTATTTGCTCAGGAGCATAAAGAACTCTTGAGCAAAGATAAAGGGTCATGTGGGCTGAGGAGTCCAGATTTACCCTGTTTCAGACTGATTGGCGCATCACGCCATCATCCTCAATCCTATTTGTTTTTAACCACACAGCTTTTCTTTTGGTAAATGTAACATTTTTTTCTGACTGCACTAAAAGTTTCACTAATCTATATTCAGAAATCAAAGCAACAATCAAAATTGAGTTACCATATTTGCGTTATATGCAGTTTTACAAATCAAAACAGATGTTGTGCGTTTCGTTTTCACTTTTACAAAGATGATTTACACAACTCGGCACGCCGGGGATTTGTCATAGTGCAAACTCAGTTGTTTTTCCCTGCTGGAGTCAATCAAAGGACTGGGACAAACTGTGGTGTTGTGGGAGGAGAAGTGCTCGAATAAAGACAAAAAGTACAAATAACGGCAAAAGATTATCTTTAATACAAAAGAGATTAGCTGAAAAATAAACTCAATTCAGTCTTCCGCTGCTCGCAGTAAAGCAGGCAACATGTCGTACAAATATTTCATATAAATCTATCTTAAGGACCTGAAATGTGGGCGGTTTTCTGAGATTGAACAGCTACATAACTGTACTGCACAAGTTAGAGAACAGGAACCACCTGGTTCCAAGCTAAACAGCATGGAGCTGGAAGAGATAGAGGATTGGGACTGATTTAACCCCAAAAGCAACTAAAACAACAAAAACACATCACACATCTGGGTGGAAGAGACTCAAACCCTGCTTCTTACGCAGTCACCACTTTGTTTATAAATGAACATGTAAAGAAAACAGAAAGTTGCCATGTGTGTTCGTGCTTGCACTTGTATTGGTTTCTGCTTGCATGGGGACAATCTACTACAAGAGAAGAAAAAGTGCAGCACATTATGCACCTATGCAGGGAAGATAAATGACTCACTGTTTTGATACCGGAGTAAAAATAAAGTTAATGGAAGGAAGCTTAAAACCTTGTGTGGGCTCTGGTGTAAACCTTGGCCTGAGCCATTCGCCCATTTCCAGTATGAAAACAATAATTGAGTGACACATCCATTTTGTATTCATGAACAGGTTGCATAAGAAGGGAGAGAAAGAAAAGATGAATGCTGGGGAAAATTAGCGACAGAAGGAGATTTAGAAGGTCGGGATTCTTTCGCTCAGACAGGAGGTGGATAATTAACAACCTGCAGGGTTTTTTCCTGTTCTCTGGGCAGTTTGCTTGAAATATCATGGCATTTCTAACAAAACTTAACAAAACACAGCTCAGGTGTGATGGTGTGTGTGTGGGGGATAGACTAGAGCTCGATCAGTCATTTATTATGGTAAGTGCTCTCTCTCCATCATTGGCTCATATAATATACCACACTATTAACACACTTTGCTTGTGTGTGTGCTGTGCATGTGTGTGTGTGTGTGTGTGTGTGTGTGTGTGTGTGTGTGTGTGTGTGTGTGTGTGTGTATTCCATGTCTAAAGGCACCTCTTCAAATGTTTAGGGGAACTTTTAAGATATTTGATATTTCTTTGCCAAAACATGCAACTTGATGCTGAGACCAGCTGCTGCCTTTGCTCGGGGACACCTTAGAGTCTTTGTGTGTGTGTGTGTGTGTGTGTGTGTGTGTGTGTGTGTGTGTGTGTGCATGTGTGTGAAAGTGAAGTGAGGTGTGACTTACAGAGAAGAAAGTACATCATAAAACACAGGCATTGATAGCAGTGATCAAAGATGGGAAAATGAATGTAAGACAATCAAGGATACTGTTAATAAGGAACTACAACTCTAATATTCTAATATTATGCTAATGCACAGTAACTGAACCACTTTTTACAAGCAAGATATGCAGAAGATCATCTCCGAACACAAAACCCCCATTAATCCTTGGACCAGATGGGCGACAGCAGCACCTGTTAGCTGAGAACAGGAAACTGGGCTCACCAATATTGGACAACTGAAGATTGGAAAAACCTTGTTTTTTTGGTTTTGCTGTGCAGCAGGAATAAGGTTCAGTTCCTGCTGCTATATTCAGATGGTAGAGCTTTGTGCAAACAATATGAAAACAAGGATCCATCCACGCTTGTATCAAAAGTTGATGGTGATGTAATAATATAGGAGATGTTGTCTTGGAACTCTTTGGGCCCCTTAACACCAGTTAGGCATCATCTAAACACCACAGCTTGCTTGAGTATCGTCACCGTCCATGTCCACCACAGTATACCCATTTTCTAATGGCTGCTCCCACCATGATAAAACATCATGCCCAAAAACTCAAATCATCTTAAACTGATTTGTTTAAGACGACGGTGAGTTCACTGTACTCGAATGGCCCCCACAGTCACCAGATATCAATCCAGTAGAGCACCTTTGGGATGTGGTGGAACGGGAGATTGACATCATGGCAGCAACTGTGTGATGCTGTCTTGTCAATATGGACCAAAATGTCAGGTGAATTTTTCCAGCACCTTTTGAATCTGTGCCGTGAAGAATTAAAGCAGTTCTGAAGGTAAAATGGGGCCCAAGGCAGTACTAGCAAGGTGCACCTATGCTTCTCGATAGTTTTAACATTTAAAATGAACAGACTTGAGTTCCAGCTTGAGGCCCAGCTATCCCACCTTACAAGTGCTTTCCTCTCAAAGTCCTGAGAAAATAAAGATGGGCAACATCTGCCGGATCAGCGCTCAAAGTGATGAGTGATGGGAAGGGAAATTGTAGAGGAGGAAGGATGGGATGGGATGAGAGGAAATGAGCGTACATTTTTTTTTCCAAAATGGTAAGAAAGTTGAAGAAATGGAACAAACGTGCTCATGCAAGGGGACATTTTGGTCATCTGTGTTGTTTATTTTTTCCATGTTCAGCTTTATAAACTGCCATGTGAAAGGAGATTTGGTGCTTGCTTTTACAAAAAAGCCCATTAGAAAACATTGAAGCACAGGTATACACTTTTAGAGCTGCATGCGTGCAGAAATTTACATAAATGGCTTATGGTCCACATGCACCTCTTTGCTCTTTCTCTTTCTATGTTATTTTGTCACTCACTGAAACACACACACACACACACACACACACACACACACACACACACACACACACACACACACACACACACACACACACACACACACACACACACACACACGTAGGCGCCGCTTGTTTCCCAAACACAATTTCACACTTTCAGACGAGGACTGTTTTGCTCTCATTTTAACTCTTCCTCTCCATCACTGTGACAAAGGTCACACTCCAAACACAATGGCTGCTGGCAGCTGCTCGCCTGACTCACTGCCACCAGTTGACCCTGCAGCTGATCAGATAATTTAACTTTGTTAAAAGACTTCTAAGCAAAACATAGTCTGCTTCTGCTTTTGCACAAAGGCAGGAGCTGGACTCTGTCACTAGTAGACACGGAGCATCGCTTTATCTCACCGAGCAAACATTTACGATAACATAAAATACTCGAACATGTGATCGATGACACGTACAGGACACTGCAGCTCAACAGTGTGACGTGCTGCCACAGTTTTGCTGCTGGTTGGCTTTCAGTCACTTGTGTTGTAGCCTGGAGTCTGTAAAAACAAACAAGACTTGTTTGTGAGTTTAAAAGAAGGAAATGCATTACATGTGAAGTTAACATCAGATTTCTTTCAGTGAAACTTTCCTCTGATCTTTTCTTTAGCTACGGTGATACATTTTCTCAGCAAATGATTCTGATTCAAAAGCTATTTTTACACAAGTGGCTGCTGAAAACCTTCCCAAAATACTAAACAAGCTAAAACTGAATTTAGCACATAATGTGGAGGGGGCTAGAGAAATTGAAAGTGAATGTTCCCCTCAAGATACAGTCATGATTTTTAATCAGTGTATGACTACATTGCAAAGAAGAAACATAGTAAAGTAGGCATACTTAAAGAAAATAAATGCACCATCAAAAAGATTAACAGTACTGTATGCATCAACGAATGCACAAAGCTCTTCACTATGCATTAACACAAGCTCCATCACCCACTGTTTTTTAGACCTTCCTTTAACAGATTCCTTTATCTCCACCTAAACCAGCACAACTAGTACAACAGCTCCGTGGTGTCGCATCTTTTTTTGAAAAACAACACTGAGCTTGGGAAGACAGCGAGGGCCTCGGTATGAAAGAGCCAATTGTAAAGTTGAACTAATTAGGAGGCCACGACTGAGAATCTGAGACAAAAAGTGGGGTCAGAAGGTCAAACTGAACCAAGAAAGTAAGTGAGTTAGATATGAATCAGCTATTGTTGTCTGCAGAGTGGTCTAATTTCATGTTTACAACTGGGTTTCGTGAAAATTATTCACATTTTGATGCTCTCCATGAACCAGAAGTTGTATTCTGATAACTGTTGTATCCTTAGTTCTACTCCAAAGTGAATTTTGGTGCACCTCAGCAGCACTTTAATTTACTAAAATATTAACAGAAGCAAAACTTAAATGCAACATTTTCACTTGAACGTTATTTCCTCTGCCAAGGAGGTTATTTGATTGGTTTGGTTTTGTTTGTCTGTCCAAAATTTATGGATGAGGCAGAGTCTGGCACAGCTAAGGCGTCATGGAGTCAATCCTAATCTAGATCCAGGAATTTTTGGAAGCTTTCTTTGCCATTTTGCAATACATCTTCACAATATATCATCTTCATGTTCTTAAGAAAATATGACAAACTAATCCAGATCCAGATATCCTGGATCCAGGGATTTGTTTCACTTTAAAAGAAATTTCCAGCCTTGGCAGAGCATGCGGCCCTGGACCGGTCTTGTTTTTAAATGTAAGCCATGCCCAAAGCAGATTCAAAGATCGCATTCAGCTCTTGTGCGGTCAACCAAATGTTGGTGATCTGCTGTTGTTTTAATTCCTTAAGTCACAAATTTTGCCTCTCTCTTGTCACTCAGCAGCGTGTGTTTGGCACAGAGTGGTTTGTATTATTTATATGAGGGAATTAGTGAGAGCTGCTGGGACTCCATCAGACAAATGAGTGACTGACCACAGCTATGAGCTAAACAGCACTGTGTATTGTAAAGCTGATCCTCAATAATCTGGGAGTCATTTGATTTATTTTTTTATTTAAAAAAATGTCACTGTGTTGCCTCGTCAAACTGTCATTTTATTGCGCTGACTGTGCCATCGCTGCTCCGGATTTGTCTTAAATGTGATAAACGGCTGTGTGGTTGGCAGGATTTGGATGTGAATGCAGGACTCGGGAGACAGGGAATGAACTCCAAATTCAGCCCTGTTGCTGGTATTTCACAGGAAAAGAGCGAAACAAAAAAATCAGAGCAGGGAGACACACAATCATGAGAGAGAACATGTAGAAGGGAAATGGGCAACACAGACAATTTATACAAATGTAATGAGGTGACGGGTACACAGCTGTGCAATGCGACACTGCAAATTGTGGTATCAATATGATACCAAGTAAATACAGGGTTAGTATTGCCAATACCAATACTGAGCAAAAAGGTTCAGATATTTTTCATGTTCATGTTTGAGGTATATCAATTCACACACAATTCAGTGAGCTATATGAACTTAGAGGATAGAAACAAAGCATCGATTCTACCACGTTAATATTGGTCCCATCCCAATACCACCATTAGTAACAATACTAACGATATTTGGATCAATCTGCCTGCCTCTAGGAAACACAAAGAGTTGGCGACACAAAGAAGACAAATCAGGACAAACGAGACAAAGAAAATTAAACTGGAAAGCCCAAGGCACAAAAGGCCAGCAAATTAGAACAGGAAGTAACTAAACAGATGACAGACATGTAAAATTGACATGGAAAGACAGAAAGACAAGACTAGGCAAACATAGCGAACCTATCATCTAAAGCAAAGAACTTTGGGTAAAAAATGCACCAGAAAATATGAAACATTATAAACAGAAGACCAAAATCATAAATCGTGACAAACAAACTCTGGTTTCAAGACCCGAGGACCATGATATTAAAGGTTCTCTGACATTAGGGTCATAATATAGATGCAGGCATCTGTTTGCTATGTAATGGTGCAGTGGGGACCCATTTAAGGATGATGTCAGCCAGTATAAGTTCAAGCTTCTTTGTTGCATGACGCTCTGTCCGGTCCCTCAGTGTTAGTGCATGTTTATAGTGTTAACATGGGTTAACATTAGAAAAAAATGATGAAGCTTCAAAACAGGATTTCTCTAACCAAAGGGTGACATCACACTGTGACCATCATCTATATACAGTCTGCGGTCTCTGTGCTTACCACATAGATTCCAGGAGCTTTGACAACAGCAGTGTTCAGAAACCTGAGAATGAAAAGGGACTGCTACATATGCTCTTTGTGAAAGAGTCTTTCATTTTGTTTTCCTGGTCTAGTCTGGCCTGTTTGTTTCCCCGGCTCCGTGAAGCAGAATGAGACACAAGGGAAGTAACATTAGTCGAGTTCCAACACATTCAATGTATTTAAAATGCTAATGGTTGGATTAATGATTGAAGAGTATTTTGCTGGTTTTCTTGGACAGGCGAAATGTGGCTGGCAATGACATTGTAAGTTGCTGACTAATGTAGTAGTAAAAACATTTGTTTTTATGATGTGAAACATTGTGGAAATGCCCCACTTGTTACAAAAAATGTTGATTTTTGTACACGTTATTGTTTTTTGCCCTATTAAAGCCAATAATAGCAAGCGTCGCTGTTATGCAATAATTTAATAGGTTCGCTTCACCTCTAAAGGTTGTGCAAATGCTAAATAGCTCAGTTATAATTTGATTTCCCCACTCTCTCTTTCTTTCCCGTCCCACTTCTGTGTCTGTCTTTTGCTACAGGAACGAATCACTGCCATGAGTGGAGCTGAAGTGGCACTTCACTCCAAAAACAAGCAAATCCTTCCCACCCTTTGGTGCTGGCGTTAAAAGAAGAGCTGTTTACGGTCCAGATTCAGGTCACAAATCACTGCTGATGTATGAAAACCTTATGTACATTTGTACAGCTATCCATGTGAAAACTATTAAACCTAACCAAAGGATTACAGACTCACTTAAGAACTGACGCTATCTTCGCTCTTATGAAACACTTTTGAATCTAGTTGGATAAAGTCGGAGACTCTTGGCAGTCTTGGCGGAATTTATTTTTTTCCTTATTGAAATCTTGACAATAATGTTTCCACCAGACATGGAGGATATATTTCTGTTATGAAACAGCTACGGTCAAACTGCAAAATTGATTAACCCACAAACAGTCTCTTATTTTTGTATTAGTTACTACAGATTTGCACAAACCCTGTGCAGATGCCAAACCTTCTTCTTTTTCTTTTTTGAAACGTTTTCTAAGGTCAAACTCAGGCAAAAACTATTTCAGGTATTCCTTATGTTGTGCAGGAGTCAGTGACAAACACTGACTTTCAAAACTGGAAAACATCACAGACAAACAAACACATGACCCCTCCCACAACAAACTGCCTCGAGACGCGTTTTAAATCTAGCACGGCGGGAGTAAGTGGACAGCAAACAAAATGCAGACGCACTGGAATGCTTGCTGTGACTCGTTAGTGACGCACTATTTGTTGTCGTGCAGCGCTGCAGTGCACTTACTGTTAAACACTTTGCACGTGTTGGTGGAGGGGTTGAGGGGAAGGGACAGAGAGAAAGGTTTTGTTGTGTGGCCGAGAGGGTGTTCTCCTTTCCTTTCCTCTCTTCCCTGAAAAGCCCACCCGTCACTCTCCCGGTCTCCCTCCCTCTCCTCTCCCAACACCCTTGTTGCTCCTAACGTCTTTCCTGTGCAGGGGAACGATCTGTTCCCACAATGTGCAGGACATGCCTCTTTCTCAAACACGCACACAGACCGCCAAGTCATTGTGAATATTAATTATTAAAAGGAGATCACATTTCAGTAATAAGCTCACCCTCTTCTTTGAAATAAGATTGTTTGTTTCTGTGGTTTTAAGCTGTTTTTTGCAGATTTGAAACTCTCGGGTTTGTTATTGCTTCATACTCTTTTCCAGAGAACTTCCTACAACACTACAAAGGCTTGCGTCATCACACATCAACAAGTCCAAGGAGGACAGGTGTCCCATATCTAATGAACAACAAACTGAAAGAAGGGATTTTTTATATAAGGAGCCAATTCCTGAATAACTGATGGCACTTTGCCCAGAGCTCCCACTAATTAGTAACTCAGATCTGCACTCACATAAGTCTGAGTGAAGCTAAAAATTTGGTCAGTTACAGATTTTAGTGCTTTAGTAAGTTGATATCTCCCACTAGTGTTTGTTATGTAAGCTCCTGGCAAAGCCCACAAAATACCCTGGAAAAACACAAAGTTTGGAATAAACCTTTCGTGTGCACCAAGGAGCAAGCAGGAACACAAAGCTCGTTTCCTGTTTGTGTCACACTCAGACCCCTCCCCTCCATTTCCTTCCCCGGGGTTTGATTGTGAACCTGCACCTGCAACTTAAGGCCAGCACAAACGCTTTTAGCTGGACTCAGCTGGACACTGAATTCATCTGCAGCACAACAACATATGGAGAAACAATACAGCCCCTGCTTGAAAATATGTTTGTTTTTCACTGATCCATGGTGGTACACAATGGAAAGTCCAGAATGCCCTCAGATTCCTTTGCATTCTTCCCGGTTAGTGTAGACAATGTACATTTGGTCACTACAATGAATATAGCCATCTTATTATGTAGAAGAATGTGAGGAATGTGAGCAGCCGTCCTACTTTCTTCAAAGTATAAAGATTCTGGGTCACGGTGACGAAAGTGGCCAAAGAAAAATGTGCATTAATACAACAAATCATTTTAACTTTTTTTATTTGAAAATGCTGTAGCATAAAACAAAATGAATCCAGCTTATTACGTTCAACATCACAAGAAACAAACACACTAATATATCAGCATCACTGATAAATATATATTTTAATTTCCAGACTCTGGTAGAATACATTGCATGAATATGCTTTGCATCTCTTTCAAGAGTATGACAGCAATAAGGAAAATCATAATCAGCCCACTTTAAACGCTGCTATTGGTCTCTTTTTAAAAATATTTTTTCTGGCTTTATTTGATACAGTAAAGAGTGCCAGGAAACTAGAGAGGGGAAGACACGTGGCAAAGGACCGGGGTCAAACCCTTGCCTGCCACTTTTAGCCATGCAACATACTGTCACCTGCTCCTCCCAGTGAGCTAAACTGCCATCACTGTTACTGGACTCTACCACCAAATTATTTTATTCTTGAACTCCACGATGCATCACAATGACTCCTGCAAATTCTCTCTTTGCAAAACAATCACCACAAGACGGTTTCACACACTCCAAAAATTTTATTTTTGCAATTTGGGAGTCAGAGATAGGACCGCCAGGGCCCTGCTTCTGACTGTCACCGAGTCGACGAGGCACCAAACCCTCTGTGGTCCCTCCTGTGGTTGGTAAGCTCACAGGAGAGCAGACCTATGCTACTTCACTCTACTATGCCTGGTGGGGCCTCATGGGCTAAGGCCCACCCACCAGGTGCTCGCTCAGAAGCCCGGGCCTTTGCTCCTGGGTGGGACCCTGGTTACACTGTCCTGGGCAGAGTAGTCCCTTGGTCTAACGGTCATTGTGTGGGGGGGTTTTGAACCACTTTTTGTCTGGCTCCTCACCCAGGACCAAATTGCCTTGGGAGACCCCACTAGGAGCAAACTGCCCCAGATGGGACCACTGAAACAAACCCCTCATCCACCAAAGGTGGTGCTTCACAAAGGGGATCTGTTGTGCTTAGCATAAAAGCAAAGATGTTGATTTACGTTTTTACCCTCACCTATTGTCACGAACTCTGTGTAATGACCCAAAAAATTTGATTTGGGGCCCAAGTGATGGAAATGAGTTTCCTACAAAATGGCTGGGCTCTCTTTTGAAGATAGGGTGAGGAGCTCTGTCATCTGGACTAAAGAGGCTGCTCCTCAAAGAAGACAGGTAATGTGGTTCAGGCATCTGAATAAGATGCCTCCTGAGCCTACAACATAACCTACACAAGTGGCCAGAGCTGTTAGCAGCATCCATGCTTGTCCATGGTGAATTCTTTGTTAAATACCTTGTGGCTGTGAATCTGTGGCTTTCTAGCAGCCATTTGTTTCTATCTTGCCAGCCAAGATAGAAACAAATGAAATGCTGGGACTCTTTCCCCCCCTCTTGGGTCCCTTCTCTTTGTTGTGCTCAGTTTTTGTATCTAATTCAAACATAATTGTCCCACAAGTTTTTCCAGTTCTCTGAAGAGTCTCTCATGTCTGTTCTGATAGGTTTGGCAAACTCTCTGCGGGAATTTGCTGACATGTCAGAGACTTTGGTTATTATTATTTATATATGGGCAATGAGTATTATTCTTTCACTGATTAACTGAAAAACTGAAACGATGAAGTAGCTGGAGATGCATAGGAGGAATCAACAACACTGATGAGGAAGGCCCATGCGAGGTTAGTGTGTACATTATGTCCTAGGGTCTCACAGGGGTTTGCATTTACAACATACCTACAGAGGTATAAATCCCATGTGAGGGTTTGTGAGATCCCCCACACCACCTGAAACCAAAGAAACAAAAGCTTTACTTGTTCTGGCTGCTGACAGTTTGTTTCTTTTTTTAATGTGCTGTCACACTCATAATTCTGACCATCTAACAACAGCAATGGACTCCCCTTCACAGAGTTAAAAAAGAAGAAGAAAAAAAGATTTATTTACTGACAACTAGTGTGTACTGATATACATTTTTTATTATAAATGTAATTCCTAACTTTAATATTGTCCATGTGAAATATTTAAGACTGTTGGAGTATGCAATCTGATATCCAGGTAATGTGATTAACATAATGAGTGTGCGTGTGTGATGAGAGACAATGAACAAACAGGAGAATCCACTTTAAGTGTGACTTATTTGTACAGACTGACACCGGCTGATGCTGGTTTGAAACGCAGTTTTTCACTCAGTCAAACAGTTGTTTTAGCTTAAAGGCCAAAGTTCTGCTGCAGGCAGGTGAGAGTGCTTCACACCTGAACTCACTCCTGTTTAAAAGGTGTGATCAAGTCTGCTCTGCACAATAGTGTAGCTGTCACAAAATCCCTTCACTTACCTAATGGTTCGCCATTTCCCCTCGACCACTCCATTTGGGAACCACTGACATAGACAGTGTCCCTGGCTGTTTGCTCTCAAAGCATGAAAGGAGTTCATTTTCATGTTCACCAAAGGGACTGGGGTTTGTTTGTTTTTCCATTTTAAGTGCTGATTGTTTGCTTTTGTTCTTCTCACTAACATTACTAAGGAACAGTTTGTAATGTGGGTTCAATAGAGCCTATTTTAAACATTAAAGCTTGATTTCTGAAAATGAACTATGTGGAGACTTCTTTTGCCTGTCCCGTTTGGATCTTTAGCCATCAGAATTGTTGTCTGAAGGCCAACAAAGATGCCAAGTGGATTTACTTTACCAAGTGGATCATCGTGGACTTGCCATATTGGTCCATTTGATTGACCTTTGTTATAATTATGTATTTTTTTTATTTGATTTTCGGTTGTTACAGATGGGACAGACATGACTGGGGGATAGGACAGGGAGAAAGAATGAAAGAAAGAGAGGGAGAGAAAGAAAAATAGAGGGGAGAAGAGGTGGTGAGAAAGGGGGGAAGAGAAAAAAAAAGAAAAACAAACAAAACACCTGGATCACCTGTATGGAGATAAGAAAAAACAGAAGAGAAAACAAACAAAAAGGAGCAACATGGTAAATACAATACCATCACAATAAACTAGCTAACAGTAGATAACAGTAGATACTAAATATTACATGTTATTGTGCAGCACGCAAGATGGACATAATAGAATAGTCCAGACTGCTGGACTCTTCTTTATTTCAAAACATGACTATATTCTGCATAGCTCCTCTGAAGCTCTTCGAGGTCAGAGTTCAGTGAGTCTACAGGTCGTTTTTAGAGTATCTGAGTCACTGTGACTGATTCATAATCCCATGTAGTAAATTCAGTTTTAGTTAAAAACACTCTGAAAACAGAAAATTCCTCAGAATCCTATTTAGTTTGAACATGAAGCAAAGCACACACACACACACACTCACTACAGACATTTATTCCCTCCCACTAAATCCAGTGCCACATCTGCAGACAGTGTAGGAGTGGTTTACAGTAAAACCACCAGAGCTACAGTGAAATTACAGAAGTAAATCAAACCATTCACAGACTGTGCTCACTCCCAGATGTATCTTTACTTTTGTTTTTAGTAAGAGCGTGGGCAGCTTACAACCCACCTCAGACCTCTATTGGGTTAACAGTTTATTGGTAAGATGAGGAGGTAGTGGAGTGGGCACTTTGTGCCGATATGGAGCTGAAAGAAAAGCAGAAGTGCCTACGCTGTGTATTTAAAAAAGGTTACTTGAATATGTGTTTACTGCCTCCTTTTAAATATTTAGGCTTCATGGGTCGTCAGCTTTAATTAGATAGTAAACAGGGACATGAGAGGAGGGATAATTGAGAGCAAGCAAACCAAGTAGAGAAAGTGAGTGAGTGGAGAGAAATGTGACCTCCTTCAGAGTGCAGAATAAAGCCACAACTAACTTTCTTTGAAAACAAAGCTGTATTACTCTGTTATTTTTATACATTTCTTCTTGTTGTTGCAAAATTCCCCAAATAAGATTCCAAAGAAATGCAAATCAGTGCTGTTTGTCATGGTCACACGGAAAACCTAATGACAAAGCACTTTAAGAAAGAAGAGGCATCGTCAACACTGAGAATGTTATCTTACCTATCTGTAGTGGAAAAACAGACAGTAAGGTCAGTGTAAGGTCAGCTGTGCAAAAGTCTTGAGACACTCCTCATTTCTTTATATTTTACTCCCAAGCAGCCAGATTTTCTTGTAATCTTTTAAAACTGGTCTTGAGCTCTCAGAGCTTTCAAAATGTTTTCACTCATTTTCAGTCCAGTCCTGACCATTTTCAGAAGAATGGGTTTTTTTTGTTTGTTTGTTTGTCAGGCCACTTATCACTGATGTCTGAATCATTCACCCATGAATGATTCAAGCAGAAAATGTTAGGGTACCTGGGTTGTTGACCCAGTGGTTTCAGTTTTGTACCTTTTTATTGGTGTTCTCATCTTAGTTTGTTTTTGTGAAGGTTTTGGTTTCTGTTTTGCATTTCTAATTTTTCCCCAGTTCTTCTTGATGTTTGATTATGTAGTTCTCAGGTTTGGGTTTCCATACTCCTTCTATTCTGTGTCCAGTCAATGTCTGTGTCTGCCCTGTTCCCACGTCTCTGTTACAGTGCCTGCTTGTGAGTCTGTGTCTCTAAGTTCAGTCTGTTTCCTGTTTTATTTTGAAGGTCCATGTCTTATGTTAATGTATCTGGTTTTGCTTCCCCTGTTTGGTTAGGCCTGAGTTGCCCCAGCTGTGTTTCCCTCCTGTTACTCATTCCCTGATTTCTCTGTGTCTGTGTTGTGATCTGCCCTTTTCTTGCTGTGTGTTCTGTCTGTGTACGTTTATTTGCAAATTTGTTACCTTTTGAGTTTAGCAATAAATCTGAGTTGGAGTTACTGTCCACCTCTGAGTGTCTGCACAATGGGTCCTCCTACTACCACTCCTGCCTGCACACAGCCTTCACATGACAGAAAAAAGGAGCAACTCAATGGATGAAGCAGTGTTGTGTCCACACAAAACAAACAGCTTAACAAAAAACCAATTTTAAACTATATCTTTAGGCACTTTGTTATGAGCAGACTGTCACAAAAACATAATTTGTTCCCATTTCTTTAGCTGAATCAATTAAAAAACGCCAAAGATAAAACTGTTTGACAGGCAACAAATTGTTATTTTGTACCAACAAAGTGAGTCCCAAAGTTCTATTAGCCAGTTCTGGTGTATCTTAGCAGTGTGTGCTGTGTGTTTTTAAAAATGTTGAGGAAACTGGTCAAGAAAGCCAAAAGAAGCAGCGGCAGATCTAGAAAACTATCAACAGCAGATGAACAATATCTGAAAGTCACGTCCTTAAAAAGTAAGAACTAGAGCAGCAAAGATCTAACAGGGCACTTGAAAGATGCTTCTGGTCCTTCAGTTGATCCATCTACTGTTCACTACAGTCTCATCAGGAATGGTCTCAGTGGTAGGATGGCTGTCAAGACGTAGTTCTTAAGGGAGGGAAATGGGAGAAAAAGCTGAGGTATACAAAACTACACAACAACTAAATTAACATCAAGGGGTCTCTTAGAGCGATGAATCCAAATTCAAAATCTTTGGTTCAAATGTTAATCAATATGTATGCTGGACATCAGGAAGAAGGTCCCACAGTGAGTGTCTGTCGCAGGGGTCTCAAACTTAAATGAGCTGTGGGCCACTGCTGGCACACTCGTCTCATTGGAGGGTGACTTTAGTGTTCAAGTAGTACAAAAAAACTAATTAACAAACAAGAAAGCACCCACAAATATTTCAGAAAATAGTTTTTTTTTAAAATTTCAAATATTGTATAACAAGACAAAACTGCAAATACAATTTTTTTTCTCACTCTTAACTAACTGAACCCTTTCATTGAACAACCAAATAAACACATTGGTACTCTCTTTCTGGCCAGACACATGGCAGCACTTCTGCTATAATTTTGTTCTTGGGCGATTGTGGCTCAAGAGTTGGGAGTTCGCCTTGTAATCGGAAGGTTGACGGTTCGAGCCCCGGCTTGGACAGTCTCGGTTGTTGTGTCCTTGGGCAAGACACTTCACCCGTTGCCTCCTGGTGGTGGTCAGAGGGCCCGGTGGCGCCAGTGTCCGGCAGCCTCGCCTCTGTCAGTGCGCCCCAGGGTGGCTGTGGCTACAATGTAGCTGCCATCACCTGTGTGTGAATGGGTGGATGACAGGTTGTGTAAAGCGCTTTGGGGTCCTTAGGGACTAGAAAAGCGCTATATAAATACAGGCCATTTACCATATTTAACAAAATAAAAATGCAGACACACGTACACATACATTTTTGACTGCTAGTGAAAATTTTCTTTACAAATCACTGAACTAACACAGTCATTTCCTCAACATGTTTGTATCTCTGCTCATATCACCTTCATATTAAAGAATTTTCTGCTTTTTAAAAATTTTATTTTAACATTGCACTCAACAGCAAACAAATTCTCCCTAACAGAAAAAGTAACTTCAAGGGCCAAATTGCATTATAGTTTTTCATGTCAATATATGGGGCGCAAATAGGGGCGACGTGGGCCGCAAATGGTCCCCGAGCCGTAAGTTTGAGACCCCTGGTCTACAGCCATCTGTAAAACAGAGTGAAAGCTCTGTCAAGGTTTGGGGCCCCTTTTCAGCCAGTGGTGTTGGGGATTTTTTCAAAATTGGTGGAATTTTGAATGCAGAAAAGTACCGTCAGACTTTGATCCTACCATCTGGAAAGCATCAGAGCGAACGGAACAAGAGGCAGCCAAAATCCAAGGAAGAGCTTTGCAATGTCCTTCAAGAAGCCTGGAGAACTATTCCTGAAGACTGCTTAAAGAAAAATTATAGATTTCTCAGGCTGTGTTGAACAATGAAGGTGATTAAACCACATATTGATATTCAAGCTTGCTAAAATTGTACAGACCTGTTTTTGCCCTAAATGCTGTATTTCCATGTGCGTTTGCACATGTTTCAATGAACCACTGCACCCATTTCCCATTAAACCAAATATTAAGAAACAAATGGTGGCTCAAGTCTGTTGCACATTTCATATAATTATCTGTGCACTGATTTACTTTTTCGTTGTAGCTTTTGGCAGAACGTTTTACCTGATGAGAATTATGTAACGTGGGTTCATCCGCTTTTCCCATGTCTTTTCACAGGTACATGCTGTGTTTTTATAAGCTGCCTAAAATGTGTGCACACGCATATTATGAATGATTTGTTATGTTCACAGACATTTTATCAGACACTTGTGGTATACAATAACAACAATAAGCAAATGTAGGTCAGCGTAAGGATATTAACTTCTCTACTGAAAAAGGATGTAAGGTGCGCCTGTGTGGACATGGGTCATGTGTTTAAATGTGTACCTCCCATCCTAGGAGGATATCTGTGTGTGTGACATGGAAGTTGAGGGCACATCCAGGAAACAGTCCCTCTGTCTTTATACCATCCATCAGCAGAGAGTTCCACAGAAAGAGCCAGACAGGTCAAAAGAGAAAGATGGGGGAGTCTCATTGAAAGATCAGGCAATTTACCCCTCAAATTTGCTGCTTTATCTTTAATTTAAGCAACTTAAAACAGTTGATTCACACTAAGGATGGAAATGCACCAACTAAATTTTGGTTTCCTCTTTTTTGCATGGGTTATATAACCAGGTGACAACAAAACTCCTTTTTTTCTCATGAGCTGTTGTGTATTTTCAAACAGTGAGAACAAAATCCGTGCCAAGTGTAGAAAACGCCAAAAACACAAAAAGTTAGGGGAATGAGGGGACAGTCATTTTCCTTTCTCTTGATTTAATGCCTCATCGGGCATTTGTAACTGTGCTCGACAGCAGGAGAAAGCACACACAGATGACGACTGACGTTTGAACCTTAGTCATCCGTTACATAATCAAACACCTGCATTTCCCTTGTTCTTTCAATATTTAAAGGCCAATAAAAAAAATATGAACAGAAGAATGAGACATTACATATGCTGCAAAAGTTGGCATGTTTCCATAGATCGGCCATGTGACTCATAATGGAGTCTCTGATCAGCAGGTTCTGTCATTACTGTTCCCGTGGGTGAAAATGATCCCCTTTCTCTCGTCTCAGCGTCGCTATAGGAACGCTGTTTGAAGGTCACAAGGTCTAAGAGAAAGACGGATCACTTCAAGGAAAGGACGGCGCAGTATGAGAGAGGGGTGGGACAATGAGCCCATGCAGGACTTGTGGCAGGGAGGGGGTGCATGCATTAGGGTTTTGTTTCTCTTCTTTTTATAGGACTGGGGAATGATGAAGAGTGAATCAGCTCACTAAACGGTGACTCACATACTCATGTGCTTTCTAGAAGTCAAAACATCATTAAAACCGATTTGAGGCCTGTTGATTTGGCTGATTGACAAAAGCATACAATCGGTGTTGTTCTTCATTATCTGTGCGCAAAGGACAAGAAACTAAAACACTGGTGTCCTGAGGGGTTTGCTTTGGGATTTCGTGCTGTTGGGGCTGATATACAATCACAGTAAGAATGTGGTCAAACTTGTACGGTTTTCTACGTACGCCCTCGGACAAAGGTTTTCTTTTTGCTGATTATGTGGTCCTATTGTCTTCACTGAGCAATGAAGGCAATCAGTTTCCAGCTGAGTGCAGCGTTGCTGGGATGTGCATCAGCACCTCTGAGCACGAGCCCATGGTTCTCAGACGGAAATGGGTGTATTGCCTGCTCCACCCGGCTTAAGGAGGAGTTGTTTCCTCAAGTCAAGCATTTCAAGTACATCAGAGGTCTTGAGATTGAACATACGGCAGATCCAAGGAGCGTCTGCAAAGACACCGTACGGGTTTTTGTGTTGACAGCAGCGCTGAACCCAGCAGCAAACCTGTCGATTGACTAGTTGATCAACATTCACCAGTGCTTTCACCAGTGGCCTCAGGCTGTGGGGCGGTTCCCAAAACAAGCAGCAGATATCAGCTTCCCCTGAAGGGTGTCTGGGGTGACCTTTAGTGACAAGGTGAGAAGATCAGGCATCTAGAGGGGACTTATTTTAGATCTGCAGCAGGAGAAGTGGTTCAGGGATCTGATGGGGATGCCTCCCAGGTGAGGTGTTTCAGACATTTCAATGGGGAGGAGACATATCCAGGATTCACTGATAGATTATATCTCAATGCTGGCTTGGGAACTTGGTGGTAAAAACAGCTGAAGAGAGTGGTGGTACAGCTCTGCAGAGACTGCCGGCCCTGTGACTTGGAACTGGATAAGCAGCAGAAAATGAACAGCTTCATGGATGGATGTGCACTCTCCACAGTTTACAAGATTCTACACACTTCTGAAGCCAGAAAAGGGAAAGTAGTGAAATCTGTAGTTTAGCTTACATATTTACTGCTGCACTGTTTTTCTGCCTTTTTTCCTTTGGCATACTTAAAAACACAGATAATTGGAAAACATATTGTCTCCAGACAGGGTCAAGGGGCTTCCAGTAGCTGAGTCAGACCTCTTACTGGAAGCCTATGAGTAACCCGTCTCCCCCCCCCCCCCCCCCCCCCCCAATCCACTCCTCTGTCGCTTCCCCTCCCCTCATATAGTCTACATATCACCACTATTTATAACCTCTGCTGTCTTCAAGCTTGCTTGTCACAAGCATAAGTGCAAAACACAGACAGGACGTGTTTAAAATTCTTTTCTTCTTCACTGAACTCCTGCTTTTTATATATCTGCAGCATACAACTCCACACATTCCTCAGAGAAAGAATGTCACCATAAAAGCTTCCCACCCATTTGCCCCCAAGACCCATTATACTCAACCCCTCCCCCAGTTTTTGAGCTCTCCCCTTTCTTTATTCCCCCCTTTCCCGAACAGTAATGATCTCACCCAGCTGTCACTGCGTAATCACACCCACACTCAGTGCGACACACAGGTTTGCTTCTGGTGGCGGCTGACATCACTTGTTTTGAACCCTGTCACCGTTTCCCCGAAATCCAAAACACGATGTTTTTTTGAACACACGTGTTTAAATGATTTAATCTTAAATAATATTCTCTTGGTCACATTTGAAGGTGGTTATTATAGCTTTTGTAAAAGTTTGTGTTGTAAAAGTTGTACAAATAAGCAGGATTAAATCGGATTTAAGGGTAAATTGAGACTATTTAGTGAAATTACTCCCAGGTCACACAGAACTGTGCCCTAGAAAACTCTGTATGAACCTTTACATGAAATGAGGGCCTCACCTGTAAGACGTGCAATCCAATCTTTTCATTTTACCTTTGCCTGTTCTCCTAATCATGATTTTGATGTCAATGTGATGTGAGGAACATCTGTTGCTTTGTCTGCCTACATGTCATGGCAAGTAATTTTCTTGAAGCCCATGGATGACATCCACTTTATTTATGCATTTGATGTATCTTCCCATGTGTTAACATGTTCAAACAAACCACTGCAGATCATTTATTGGGCCAATAATGCCCAATAAATGATCTGCAGGCCTAAGTCTGGCCCTGCAGCTCATTTGCATCCCGCTTGTCCGCTCACACTGTCACTTACTTTTAGACAGTTAGGTAACTAAAATCAGTGTATGTAAAACAGAAAGACATTTGTGACGTTATGATCAGATGCCAGGATACATGGCTGCCAGTTTACTGAATAATCAAATCCTGAACACTTTATAACCACTTCTTCAGGTTAATCGTATTTGCATTGACGTCGTCCACTCTGACAGGAAGTCTTCCTTAACAACACTCCAGCATCAGTGGGCGTCAAGTAGTCAACTGCAAAGCCAAATCTAATGAGAGCTGTCACTGAGCAATGCAAAGGTCAAGTATCAAGGCAAAAAGATGCATGTGCACACACATGCATGAGAGCGTAGTTGTGCTTCAGTCTCAGATGAACTGATGAGCCGGAAGCGGTGCACTTGGGTGCCTGGTGTAGGAGTTGGGTTATTGAAATGAGAAGACCCCGCAGCCTGAAAGACTCAGCTATTCTTGCCTGAATGGTGATGTGTCAGAATGTAAGAGGCGTCAGTGATCAAAAAATGAGCGCCACCCACAACCCGAAGGCCCGGCTGTGCTGCAAGTCTAAAGCTGGTGTTTATGTAATTTGACGTTTATGCAATGAAAATGATCGGACTGAGCTGAGGTGGATGCAGCAGTGCCTCGAGGGGGTGGCTGTGGAGTGCACCCACCTTGCTTTAATTACCATATTTCAGAGGAAATTTGACCGTTTGAGGGCGAGTAGTATATATATTTAGAGTATATTCTAAACATTTAGAAAAAGAGAAGAAGGTGCACTCTGTTGAAGTCTGAATTTTGTTTTCTTTGACCGTGCTGCATGTGGTATTCCTGTTGTTACATCACAATGTTATTTTTCTTGTTTTCTCTTCAATTTAAGGATAACTTTGTGCCATGGGTTGAGTAATGTCTCCAATCTTTTGTGGGTTGTGAAATTCTTTCAAAATCTTATTGTATGAGATTGAGTAAATACTACCACTGAGTGTCAACAACTGTGTTTAGTTTAAATTTAGTCAATTCAGCTGCAGTTTAAGGGCTTTGCAGAACTGCAGGTTTGGCTTTTGTGTCGAGTAAAAGTAAAAGTGGTCTCATTATAACACCTTTACATGCATGATAATGATTAAAAGAGGCATTAAAGGTTAGTAGCTAGACTAATGCTAGAACATAAGAACAAAAGTTACCCAAAAGTGAGTTTACAAAGATGAGTTTTTAGCTGATTTTTAAAAGTGATCACTGAGTAATTGTAAACTTTGACATGTACTCTGCCCTTGTATCTTGCACAGCCAGCAGGCCATGATCACCATGACCTCAGGGACCTGCTAAGGATGTATAAATGTAAAACTTCACTGATGTATGCTGGTGCTTGTCCATGCGAAGCTCTAATAGCTAAAAACCAGAAACTTAAAATGGACTCTCAAGTAAATGGGAACAAAGTGAACCTGAATTAGCAATTCTGTGACATGTGAGTTCTTAGAAAACTGAGTCAGAAGCCTCGCAGTAGTGTTTTGAAAAACCTGCAGACGTTCCAAGGAAGCTTTTTTAAGACAAGCGAACAATGAACCACAATGACTGAGGTGTGATGAAATAAAGGCATGAATAACAATTTCCATTTCAGAGCGTGACGTGTTGGAAATCAACTTGCCAGTATTTCTTAAATGATAAAAGCAAGAGTGAACCAGAAATTTAATTTTAAACCTGAACATCCAGAGTGAAAGGTGAAAACAAAAGCTACTCCAAGGTTCCTGACAGAAGATTTGGCAAAAGTGGAACGAATCTGTCAGGTACACAAGTAAGGACTTCTGTTTTCTCTTCATGAAGTTGGAGAAAACTTCTTGAATGTAAATGTCTTTAAAAGGACTCAGAATGGGCTGAAGAGGGAGCAGATATAACATAAAAAACGAGGTCCCCGAAACAGAACCTTGTGGCACACCATAAGCAAAAAAAGTGGAAGAGGACTTGCACCTAAAAGCAGCCACAGAAAAGGATTGTTCAGACCGATATGAAGAGACCCACTCCAAGGTAAAAAGTATCAAAGGCAGAGATCAGATCCAGCATCGCTAAAACAGAACATTTTTCTGCATCATTTCACATCAAGATGTCTAAGAAAAGGTGTTTCAGTGGAACAAGCAGTGGAATGTATTTGTATAGAGCAAATGAAAGCTGCTTTTTAGCTGTTTTTTAAAATCTTAGGGGGGAAAAAGACTCATTTTGAAATTGGTCTGCAACTGCTAAGACGTGAAGGGTAAAGCTTGTTTGTTTGTTTTTAAACTGGGTGGATAACCATATTCTTAAAATAAGCAGGGAGTTGACTAGACACCAGTGTTACGTATATTACAGCACACAGGGACCTATGAACAAGAATTCAGGTGAAATGTCGCAACAGTAGAAAGATGCTTTTATCAAGTCAAATAATTTGACCAGATCAGCTAAGTAAGAAAGTTTGCAACATTCCTTTGAAGAAAATGAGAAAAGCAGGTAGACCAGAAGCGACAATACCACTGATAGAGTCAAATAACACATTTGGGTTACCTCTGCTCTTTGAAACCAAGTTTGACAATTCTTTCATCTCTTAGTGAAGTGCTGACAGAAACTAAAATATCCTTTAAATGAACGACATGAACACTTTAAACAGAGAATAGTCTCATATACCCCAGGAGAAGGTTTAAAATAGGGGCTAATCAAATTTTAAAGAACATATTTCATCTCAAACAGAAAGACAGTGATCAGTAACAAAAGTTTTCGAGAGATCAACATTGTTATTAATTGTTAATAAGTCCCCCTCTCAGCCACATTGCCACACACTTTTGCAGTTTTCTTCTCTCTTTTGTTTTTTTTTGCAAAAGATTACATAATGCTGCTTGTTACAGATCATATGTACAAGTAGTCCATGTCAGCTTATTTGACAAATATTTATACATTATCCTATTGTACCCAGCTATTAAATAAACACAAATGTTGATTATGGTTCACAAAAATGAAATTAACAGAATATTGTTACAATGCCAGTGATTTTTTTTTCCTCCTTTGCTGTAGGGAGGAGCCAAGATTTTCCTCCATGCAGGAAAATCCCTGGTTTTGCTTCCAAGATGCCAGATGAAGAATCGAAAGTATCAAACTACAGAGAATTGGTAATACAGGAGCCAATGTCAGCAAACAATCTGACCACTCCACACAGATTTCCGTACAGTGCTGAAATAAATGGCAACATTTGGCAGGTAGGAAAAAGTGAAACCAAGTGCTCTGAGTAACACATACTATCCAATTCATGAAATATATAAGCCCTACAGAAACACAAACAAAACACTATTCAGGGATTTTTTGTCTTATATTTTAAGTCACTAAGACCAGCATAAAGCCACACACACTAACACATTCCCGACGGAAACCGTATACCTTCCATATTTCAGCTCTCCAACAAAAACACTCGCTGCAAGGCTTCACTCGAAAAGACAGAACTTAGATGGAGAGGGAGTCAGCCAATCAGAACTTGGGAGATTTTTGATTTTTTGACCCCTTTTCTGTGATTGGGCCTAGTCGCCACCCGCCCCCTTGCGTTGATTGGTCAGTTTTCCCGGCTCTGTGGAAGTCATTTGAATACGTCTGGCTTTGTGGGTTATTGCGAGCTTTTGCTTGTTCAAATACTCAATGAAGCAAGAGCGGAGACAGACAGTGGAGAAGAGCACTGCATGGACTCACAGCAGCTAAAAGATTTCCCTGTTTGTTACACGTTTAGCGTCTCCTCGACGTGAGAAAGACTCGAAGTAGCGTGGAAAACCTTTTTCCTTTTAATTTTCTCAAAGGTTACTGGCAGAGACACAGTATTTGGACGCTGAGTAGCACCGTTTCAGAGGTGAGTTGTTTGGAGTGTTGCTTATGTGGATTTTTCGAGAAACGATATACTACTATTTATTCATTTTGTGATAATAAAACCATTTTTGCTATTGAAATATAAATAGATAACTTTCGCATAGGCATAATCGAGTTATAGAAATGCCTTTTCTTGCGCAAAAGTTGATTAAAGTTTCCTAGTTTTTTTATTATTATTTTAAAAACGTATTTACTTCACCTAATATTTTAAAGTGATCTATATCTGATGAACTATTTTCTCTCTAAACGCCCAGTTTCACTCCCGACCTGTTGTTGTTGTTGTTGTTGTTGTTGTGCCACCCATAGGAGTATATAATTAGGCTGGTTGTCAGACTGAAACGAGCATTACTCACCAGCACCTGCGATGGGACCATGCTTGCACAGCATGACTTTTTCACAGTCAGCTTTTACTTTTAGTGTGTTATGACTCAGTCTGAACCCCATCATGCTAACCAGGCATGCTGGGCTGGTTTATATGTGTGTGTGTGTGTAACAGATTGTGTGAGTGTGTCTGTAGGGAAAAGAAGAAAGAATGGCAGAAAAAAAATGTGTGTGCTGCTGGCCAAGGAAAAAGCCTCCACACACTTCTACACAAACCCACAGGCACTTAAAAGAATGTCAGTACTCTGTGAGCTTGTGAAGCTGCTTAAATAAATCTCACATTAAATAGCTAAACTAATTTAATTATTAACCGAGGCGGTCTGAAGGGTGCCAGCAACATTTGAGTCTTTGGAACTACCTCAAAGTCAACTTACTCCAAGTTAAAATTAAATGCTGACATCTGTGTGTTGTGCAGAGGTTGGAAGTCAACCCCTCCATCCCCAAACAAGCTTAGGTTTAATATAGCTTTGTAGTAGTGTTTATCCTTTCTGGCTGTAGGTTAATACTGTACTAGCCTACCAGATGATACGGGAGACAGGTGTGTGTATTTGTATGAAAGTGCATCCCTGAATCCATTGTGTTTGGAAATAAAAGAAGACAACAGGCTCATAAGTGGTTGAGCCCTGTTGTGCGTATCTCTCCTGTCGATCTGAGTCTGGTATTTTTGTCTGGCTCTGTTTGCCTATCTATCAGATTTTTAAACCAGGCACCGGGTCCCAGCCTCTGGTGTTTTGCTGTGGGCCTCCCCTGACCTGCACACTTCCTTGCGCCACATTTGTTTGGACACTAGGGCTGTTTCCTCCTACTTTGGTTTGGCAATTTGGTTGGTACTTTGATGACGTGTGACTTTGCTTTCCTGCACTCAGAATGCAATCCTGAAGCATTATAGGTTGGAGCTTCTGATGCTTGGACGGCCAAGCAGAACAAAACAACATCTGGACAAAGATATAAAGAATTTCATCAAGTAGGCTTTTTCTGTAATTGAAAAACCCCCCAAAGTCAATGTGTCAGACAATTTTTACCTAAAGGGATTTGAAAATCTATTTCATACCCAAAAAACAGATCTATCCTCCCTTTAAAATCACTGCATGTGTCTTGATTTTCACTACTGATGTATCCTAAGTCCTTGTCATGTCCCCATGAACACATTTAAAAAATTTTCCTGCGCAGAACACATGAAGGCATCTTGGTCCATTGGCATGCTGCATTTATGGGGCTGTTTGAAAATTAAAATCTGACATGGAGGAGCAGTAGAATGTTCTTCACACCGAATGTATTGCTGCAGGGGAGACCTGCAGCAATACATTTTGTATTTTATTTCAACTTATTTCAACATCTGTCCAGTCTTATAATCTTTAAAAGGTTCAGTTTGCTGACTTCTGAGGTGCTCAATCATAAAAAATTAAAAGAAGCATTAAATCATTAGAGAGCCATCTTATTTTTCTACGATATTATGTTATGAGGTGAAGTTACTAGTCCTCCCACGTAAATCGACAAATCATCAGTGACATCATTGTACAGCGTCTCTTTAAAAGGTTAACTCTTGTACACGCAAGCCACAAATAAGTGTCATGAGCACAGTCTGAACTTTGGCCTCATTATTGATAACGATAATCCCGGCTGTCAGGAGTTTCCTCCAGACTGTCATGCTTCTCTCACTCACCCACCTTGTCTGTTGTAGCTCATTAGTGTCAAGGTACATTGGGTACAAAGTAGAAGTAAGATAGCATTGCAGTACATTGACATCTTAACACTCTCACAAATAGTTTTATGGATCCTCTTATCAGGCGCAGGCTCTGCCTTCAGCTTACTCCGCTGCTCCTCTCATGAAACCATTTTTATGGGTATACACTTTATGGGTATATAAACTTTGCAGAAGACAAGGTGCTAATTTAGAAAACGTGACTGTTGTTTTCTTGCTACTGACCAGCTGCTTAAAGTCTTTGAATTTTATTAGATGTTTTTTTTTTTTTTTTTAAAAAAGCAGGAGTCAAACAAACCCCTGTCTCATCTAAGCTAAGGCAGTTGGTCCAGGCTGTTCTGAGGTCAGTATCTTGTAGCTTTTATTTTGTATGAATAAAGCGATCTCTACTAAGGTCAGTAAATGGGTTTCAATATGCTCTTTTATTGAAGTCATAAACAAAAAGTCTTGTCCTTGTTTAAGCCTGGCAGATTATTATTTGTGACTTCGCTATAATAAGAGGTCCCACCTTAGAGAAGAATGAGTAAAGTCTGCTTTTCTGGTTTGACTGATGTAAAAATGATCCCAGGCTCGGCTCACGCAGAGGCTGGGCGTCGTATAACCTGACAGCGGAGACCAGAGTGTGTGAAAGCTGCTGTGTGTGTCTGATCTGCTGGGATCTGCTCTGATCTCTTCCTGTGGGTCTTTGTGTGGTTGTTAATGCCATGACAGGATAGATAATGCTTCTATTGTTGAAGACCTCCTCCCCTGCCCCGTCCCCCTCCTCCTGTAGGGCACAGCATTGCTAGGTGTACTCTTTAAAACCACATTAAATGGTTTTAGAAAAAAGTATTCTGACAACGCCTTCAGATTCATTAAAAGCCAGACATGGGCAGCTTTCATGTACAGAAGACCTTTTTAAATCCGCCGAATTGGCTTGTCTTGTTGATGCAGCGCGAGCACGTTTTATTGGTGTAAATCCATTAGTGGATGAGATTTTCCTGCTGCACCATCAAAAGTTCAATTTGTTTTAACCATTTCATGACATTTTAGCCAATGGGCGCTGCAGTCTTGTTTCGATGCCAGCTGGTAAGAAAATGCACAGACGTGCAAGCCCTTAGGATTTTTAACGGTCTAGTACAAAAGTGGTTTTCTTGGTAAAAATGTTCTTACATCACTGTACATTTTTTGCTTTTTCCTGTATTATTATATTCACATCAGTCTGCTTCTTAAGCCTGCAATCTTCAAAGTTTACAAACAAGAGAATATAAACAATGCTTTTAATATGAAATTATACTCCCAATGCCATCATTAAGTCATTCACGGAGAGTCCAACCTATGATTTAGAAAGAGTGCAATTGCAGTGCAGCAGCGGGGAAACCGCAACTATTCAAAGGGTCAACTTTTCAGGAAGTCCGTGTGGAAAAACACAGGATTGTTTTCCAATTTCTTAGTTTTCCCCCTTTGCACAAGGTCACCTTCCAATGCAAACAGAAGGACAAAAGGCATCTACACTGGAGTAAATATTACTCAGAGGACTCTTATCTCAACTTCACCACCGCAGCCATGCTTTTCCAGATTGCGTTTGTAATTCGAGGAAGGTAAAGACACCGTAATCTCTAACTAAGTTAGAAGAAGAACAGCAGGCTGAGATCACAGAGTTCAAAAGATGGTTTGGCACTGGACTGGCTTACACTGGCAACATGCCAAACGCTGTGGTATATGTGTGCGTGTGTGCGTGTGTGTGTGTGTGTGTGTGTGTGTGTGTGTGCATCGTTCAAGCCATCATTTGTTTGTGTGTGTGTTTGGATTATACCGGCATGGGGCTAGGCGCCATTGTGGACAAGGGTGTGTGTGTGCGTAAGATGTTGGCTCAGGCAGACACTCCTCTGTCGGCACTGTGATGGACAAACAAAAGTCTGCTGGATTCCTGCAGGGTTTTGTTTCTGGCACAGTATATGTGCATTGCTCATATGTAACTGTGTGTGGCTCGCTTATGCTGACATGTGGTGCCAAGACAGACAACAGTAGCAGGATAAAAATGGCTCCAGAGTTAAAGCACGCCTCGGTGGTGATCTGGGATCAGCTTACCCAACTCAAATCCAATTATATTAACCATTAAGACAAAGGGCGGGGGGATCACTGCTGTTGTGTCATCTGGCAGGTTGTTGTTGTGAGTATAAGCTGATTTGTAGAAATTTTCACCAACAAATGACTTTCTCCAAGCTGTAAATTTCCAAAGGAGAAATGTTTGTGTTCAGAACCAGAAAGTATAGACAGAGGAGGGATAAAATTATGTGATTAAGTATAATTCTTTTCACAGACATCCCTAAGTCTTTCCTTTGCGTGATGGAGTTGCTTAAACGTATTTTCACAACACTCGGCTTCCCAGAGAGACGGGCAGGCTAACGCAGTAAGACGCTGCAAGAGACACTAGTCACGATTTTGTGACTTCAAGTTGACTATAAAAGGATTGGTCTGTTGACAACTGTTGGGAAACCTTTGGGAAATCATGGATTAGCTGATCAACGAAAGAAACTGCATCATAATTATTCTTTAAAACTGGCTTGTGCAATGGAGTTATAATTTTTGATGGTTGATTGGACTTAGACACTGCAGTAAGGGTAAGGAGAAAGAAAATGAAAACAAAGATCTGCTTTAATTCAATCACAGAAGCCTTTCTACTTCATTCAACACCTACATGTCTGGTATTATAACTTGTCAGGATTTGTTTGAATAATGCAAAGTGTCACTTTGAAAGCCTCTGTTTCTACAAACTAAATGCAATGTTTTATTTTTATTGGGCCTCTTCCTGTGCCGTCCACTGTTTCAGATACCCGGGGAAACCTACTGATTGTTGCTCTTTTCCTGTTTAGGCTGTGCAATCATCTCTTAATTTTCCTGGGATATTTCATACCCAGTTCCAGAAAGATTGGCTTTAGAATGAGGTTTCAGGAAGCAAATCTAAATTATCTTTTAAAAAAAAAGAAAAAAAAGAAACCCTCCCTGTTGCCTGTTTATCATATCTGGCTTATTGGGAATCTTTAAATTGGCTGGAAGATGTATCTTCATGTGAATTATGAAAAACATTTATTCAAGATTGCATGTTATCCATCATGTATTTCTCAGCTGACTGAGAAAATGTATTATCATGTCATGAAATTGCATATAAATAGTCTGTTAATCTTTATTTCTCAACCCTAACCTACTCCTTGTATGTTTTGTAAAGGTCATCATGCCTCCAACAACGCCATATGCTGGGAAGTTCAGCTCCTGCGTCCCTTACAGCAGCAATGCCAACCACCAACAACCTACGAGCCCGTACCGGAGCAGCACTGTCCCGAAACCTGCGAGGGAGAACATCTACAACGGCGCCTACTCGGTTGGAGAGAACCCCTACGACATACCTCAGCCTCACAGCGGGGCTTATCGGAGCGCCTCTGTCTCCTCTGTGAATGCGAAGGAGCATCATTACACCAGCTGCGCTCTGTCTGAAAACCCATACTCCTCGCCGCAGCCTTACAGCCCTCGCCAGCACAGCACTTCCTGTCCAGGCCGCGCACATCGCCACACGAGCGGCAGCAGCGGCAGCAGCAGCGACCAGTCCTGTCGTAACAACAACAACGTAGCTGCGGCGAAAGCGCGGTTTTACGGACACGGCGTCACCACCAGCTACGGGGAGATGTGTTACCATGACAATAGCTTGGTGTCTGCATCTCTTGAGGCTCTGATCCAGCACCTGGTTCCCACAGTGGACTACTACCCTGACGTACGTTACAGGAAACATGGTCTTTTTGTGAGAAACGGAGTGGTCTAGAATAGACGAGTCTGAGAAAAGAGGTCGGCTGTCCTGGCTGTGTTGACCTTTCTCTTCTTGTTCTTTCCTCCTCATCAGAGGTCGTATGTGTTCACTTTCCTGCTGAGTTCACGCCTCTTCCTCCCCCCCTACGAGCTCATGACGAGGGTTTGTCACCTGTGTGTGGAGCAGCAGCGGTCTGGAGATGCCCTGCTGGATAAGGTGGGCTGGCAACACACACACACACACACAGGGCTATAATTTGCTTCTCTTCTCGTCACACTCACTCTCTGCTCCCACACAACCTTCCACCCACTATAAAATCCACAAGCTCGCTCACCCACATGCTTCTTTCTGAGAGAAAGTATTTATCTGTTTGTTTGTTTTTGCCCAAGCAAATAAAATCCAGGCAAGGGAACACTCGGAAACAGAAACTGCAAAGATAAAATAAATAATGGCAGAATATGCTCTTAGAAAAACAGCGAGCTGTGGCTACTCTTGCGTGTTTTAAAAGATATGAGGGCCATGCCGTTTAGATTATTGACCAGAGAGAGATTTACTCATAAGATAAATCAAATCATGCCTGCCTGAGTGTCACTTAGTGCGCCATCTGATGGTTTTCAGATTCGTTTCCGTGAGGTGGCCCCTAAGCTGGTGCAGCTGCTGACCGAGTGGACTGAGACGTTTCCATACGACTTCAGGGACGACAGGATGATGCGCTGCCTGAAAGACATGACGCTTCACGTGGCCCGAGGGGACGAGGTTAGCGTTCAGAGCTCCTGTAGTTAAAACTTCTCATGCAATGAATTTGCAGTAATTCAACATAAATATCTCAAGTTCATTCTCACCTCCCTGTCATAGTTTTCATTATTTGTGCTGTCTGTGTCACGCTGCAGTACTCTTGGCGAGCCATGCAGCAGATGACCCAGCGTCTTATCAAACGCCTCTCTGCCCTCGGCCAATACGAGGAGGCTGTGGCAGCGCTCAATGTGGTGGCAATGGAGCGTCCCGCTTCCTTGAAGAGCAAGCAAGCATCGGCTCAGCGGAGCGACGTACTGAGCGTGTGCGACGATCCCTTCGTCCTCGCCCAGCAGCTTACACACATTGAACTGGTAGGAAGTTGGCGTTAAAACTTGGGTGCCTGTGCTTATTATCGGATTCTGTAGAGAGAAATTTTTTTCACTCCTTCAAAGCACGTCTGTAGATTATATTAATGAGCTTTTATGATTGTCTGTCTTATGCTATTGTCATTGTCTTAATTGTTTTTATGTTCTGTTTTCTGCCCTCAGGACCGACTGAGTTTTATTGGTCCCGAGGAGTTCATCCAGACGTTTGCCATGAAGGATCCTCTGGAGAACCATAAGGTACAATTGAGTTTGAATGAAAAAACGCTTAGCTTAGCTCTACCTCCAGCGTTTTAGATCGAGTTTTGGACAAACAGCTCACAAAAATTCCCATCTTCTCACTCAGGAACTTGCAGGCTCAGGTTTACTTTTCATTTCATTATTTGCTTTTTTCCTTTTGAACTTCTACATGATAAAACTGGAGACATGAGGAGCTTGTGCAAAGTCATATAAATGAATCTCATTCCAGTCACAATTAGCAGATAGATCTAACAGCTACGGCTTGCTGCGTGCAGTTTTACTGTGTAAAGACGGCTTGAAAATACAGTAACATGACCTCTTTATAATTATCAGCATCAAAGGACTGCAGACGATTGCAGTTATTTTGAGTCAATTTTTATTGTTTTGATTTGAAGTATATTCTAGGCCTGCTTTGGGTGTAATTTGTGGTCTGCTTCAGTTGAAGTAAATATGCTTTGGAAACCACATCAGAGAATCTACTGGCAGATAGATAACAATTTGTGCAGTGTTATTTTTAACATAGCTCAGACACAGTATGAAAAAGTCCTTTTGCATATGTCTAAGTGAATCTGAGGGACCTGTAAGTGAGCTGAAGGGTCGTATTCAATCACTGCTGCTGGGAACAAGTGCTCACCCACTGTTTGTAGCCGTGCTCCAACCAGTGCTGTGCCAGTTATATAAGACCCACTTTGTATAAAAGAGCAGTTGAGTCAGTGAAAGGGGTCCTGAAGTGTAGAAGGGGAAGTTTGGAGTGGAGTGGGCTGTCGCTGTTGTGTAAGCATTTAATAGAGCCATGAATCTCTGAGATTACATCATCACGGACAAGTCAAATTTATTTATACAGAGCTTTTATAATGTTTGTTTACATAAAAGGGCCTCTGAGAAACAAGTTCTCCACAGAGTGTCCTTATAAAAAAACAAAAAAACAAAAGGCACCAAAGTAGATGTAAATGAGATGAAAATAACAAGCAGACACGTCACAGGCTTCAGTGCAGGTCCAGAGGTTGTGTGGGTGTGAAGGCTAACAGGATCCATTAGCAAAGGAAATTATAGAGGAGCAGCAGTCTGTCTCCTTCTATTTCTGATTTATAAAATAATTTATTGGCTAACCTTAAGAAGATTATGCCGATGATGCTGAATCTCAGGGAACAAATATTAATAGAAGACCAACAAGTAGCCAAAAGGTACATGGAAACATTAGCTTGACTGATATGAGGAAAAAGTAAAACAAAGCGGAAATTAAAACCTAATTAAAGAATTGAGCAGACCTACCTCCGAGCAGAAACCTCAATAACAAAAGGGTATTTTATTAGATAATTAAAATAGATAAGATCTATAGAAAACATATATTTGAAAGATTGTTAAGTTTGTCTGTAGTTGAAGTTGTTGGCTATCTGTGGATAAACATTGTCAGTAAAAGAAAAACAGATACACAGTAACCAATTACTTTAGAAGCATGGAAAAAGCTGGAAAGTGTTAGCTATGGCAGTATAACTAGCTTAGCGTATGAGTTGAATTATTAGCTAAAGATAATAGATAAACACTGGATATAGCTCGCTAAGATTATGCTAAAAGGTGGAGATTACTAGCTAAATGGAAACTTAAATAGCTAGGTAAAATCTAGTATAAGAGATTGTTGGTTAAAGCTGTGGATAACCTGTTGAAATTTTCAGTTACAGAAATTGATAAAATGCAAATGTTAATCATGCCTTAAATTTAAACAGAGGGCAAACATTAAAATAATAAGCCAAAAGCTTTGGTTAAATGCCGCGGACCGTTTGCTAGCTAAAAATGATAGATGATGAGCTGAAAGTAGTACAGATATAATTTAACCTCCTAGGACCTGGCATCCACATATGTGGACATCACATTTTGGGTTATTTAGACCAAAATACAAAATTTTGCTCTACAAGGGCCTGATATCCACTTATGAGGACATTATACTGCTAGTGTTCTATCGAAATTTTAAACGAATATCCTCATATGTGGCTCTGATTTTTCTTAGAAGGAAAAATCTGGTAATACTTTGTTTTTACATTCATCGGGTTCCAATCAGCCCAAATATCAAAGAGAAATTAAAAATGCATGCTGTGGAAGAGTTCGGGTCTTAGGAGGTTAATGTAAGTTCACATTTGAACGTGAGTGATGGAATTTATGAAGGTGTCAGAGCTTTAGGGGTCCATAAAATGAAAGAGATCTAAGTTCTAAGATCTCATTTAATTTCGAAATGGTCCTTTCTGTGACTCACAGTTTTAAATGTTTAACTTCTTTCAAAAATAATGAAATACAGACAAAAATGCACTCAGATCTAGACTTGTTCTTTGTTTTAATTATGCCATAATTTGTGTTTCAGGGTTTCTTTCGGAAACGTAAAACTAGCAACCTGGAAGCTTACGTCAGCTGGTTCAACAGACTGAGCTATCTTGTGGCCACTGAGATCTGTATGGTAAGTTGTTGTGATTCGTTTTGGACCAAGGAACGCCTTTGAATGCACAGCTGAACTACAAACCACTCTTAGATTCTTACTACACTCCAAAGGTGCATAATTTTGTACATATATTGAATTTGTACTGACCTGCTCTGTTTGTTCTCTCATTTAAGCCGATGAAGAAGAAACACAGAGCGCGGATCATAGAGTTCTTCATCGATGTTGCTCAGGAGTGTTTCAACATTGGAAACTTCAACTCTCTCATGGCCATCATCAGTGAGTATTTGACGGCACACATACAGCTCGTTGGCTCGATCTGACCCCGTAAGTGCTCTGCATTTACTCACCCTTTCTCTGTGTCCAGCTGGGATGAACATGAGTCCTGTCGCCAGACTGAAGAAAACCTGGAATAAAGTCAACACGGACAAGTTTGAAATTCTGGAGGTAAGGACAATTGGCATGCAGCAGTGAATCCTGTGTAGTGTAATGTAAACTTAAGATTTCAAGTTGCTCAGGATTTCAAACCCTCACCATGTGCAAACTCATGCCTACACGGATTTGCGTTTGATGGCCGTCTCCTGTGTGTGCTCTCATTCAGCACCAGATGGACCCATCCAGTAACTTCAGTAACTACCGCACTGCGCTCCGCGGTGCTACCCAGAGGTCTGAGACCGCACACAGCAGCCAGGAGAAGGTGAGAGAGCACCTGGGATTTACTCTGAAAATAAAAAGCTCCAGGTGGTGAATGTGTACGTAAATGAGCTGGTGTGTTTCTCCTCCAGATTGTGATTCCTTTCTTCAGTCTCCTCATTAAAGACATCTACTTCCTGAATGAAGGCTGTGCCAGCAGGCTGCCCAATGGACACATCAACTTTGAGGTTAGGACACATTTCAGAAGATTATGTTGTTTAAAGGATTAAAAACGGTCAGATTTGTAGCAGTACAAGTTCAGGCTTTTACATGTGATGTTGTGACTCCCCCTTGTGGCTAAAAAGATCAATGCATTTTCCTTAATGATGCTTTTCTTTCATCTGCCCATTATAATCGATTGTACAATCTGTCTCCACAGAAACTCTGGGAGCTTGCAAAACAGGTGAGCGAGTTCCTGGTTTGGCGTCAGGTTGTTTGTCCGTTCGACAGAGAGCGGCGAATCCTTCAGTACCTTGTCACAACACCCATTTTCACCGAAGACGGTCAGTATTCAGTCTCCCCTGCGTTTTGGAGATGTCAATCATACAAATGTTTGCTATAGTTTGTCAGCTTTAGGAAACAAACAAAGCCATTATTGTTTATCTTATTGTTGCAGAGCTGCATCTGGCTTCATATGAGAGCGAAGGACCAGAGAACAACATGGAGAAAGACAGTCGCAGGTCACTTCGGTAGGTGTAGACATATGTGCACACACCCACATATCCCAAACATTGTACTAATGCAAAAAAGGGCAATTTTTGAGTGTAATAACACTGGTTACTTATCTTGTGTATTTTAGATCTTCGCTTCTCCATCGAGAGAATCGGACCTAAGGCCAGGGAAATCTCTGCTTTAAAGACTGAAATTGAATCAGGTGTCTTAAAGCTACAGGTTTCTCCATTTTATAATATGGACACAGAAGATTCTTATGGTCACAGTTAAGATGTTGGACTTAAAACAAGCTGGGACCACATCCTGCCTATATTACTGTATTTGGGCTTTGAGATCACAAGGAGCACTCCACAGAACTCATTCCATAAAATTCATCCAGTGCCAAAGAAGCCCATTTTATGTTATTATTGTAACCTCTTTTCCAACAAGTCTTCATGGATTTAAATCATTTATGAAGCCAATGATTCTCAAGAAGAGCCTGGATCAGCTGTGCTGCTTCTGTAAAATCAGCTCTGTCCAAGGCGCTCAGAGAATATCAGACGACTGGCCAGAGGTCTGCAGACTGGGTTTATACCTCCAGCGGTTGCCACACTGGCCTCATATTGTGGATTGACTTACACGCTGAAGGGAAGGTTTCATCTCTAAACGAAGTCATCGTGGACCTAAATGAGTTTCAAAGCTACATTAACGCTCCTTGCCTGCAGATGTCCTTGCTGAGGACCACAGAGATTTGAAATCTCAAAGGAAAGGACTGACTTGCATCGATTTGCGTTATAAATAACGGGCTAACAGCTGCTTTTAAAAGTGGTGTTGCTGCTTGTCTTGTTGGATGCCTCAGTTTTAATGCTAACACCTCGAGCAGAACCTGCACCACATCCACTCCATTAGCTCCCACTTTGCACTGTCATTTGTTATCTTTGTGTAATGGAAGCTCATAATACGAGGCAGTACATCAGCAACATTATTCCAGCGTGCATTGACACGGTGCTTTTATCAACCACGTGTTATTCAGTGCTAAGCATTTTGTGATGTGCACACTTTGACTCTGGTGGTGATGCAAAACTGTGTAAGTGACAGCAACATAATAACCATGCAGACTACAACAAATGCACTTCAGTGTGTTCTTGTGTAATATAGGCAACTTTCTATGCTATAGTATTAAGTCGTATTTTGTATCAAAAGGCTTTTTTTTTTTTTTTTTAAATGTACTTTATTTGATGTTCTGCCAGGAGCTTGTTTTTTTTGGCTGGTTTTGTGTTAAGCTATCAAACACCAGTTTACATATTAAAAAAAACACTATTATGAGTGCAAACTGATGTGTGTGTGTGTGTGTGTGTGTGTGTGTGTGTGTGTGTGTGTGTGTGTGTGTGTGTGTGTGTGTGTGTGTGTGTGTGTGTGTGTGTGTACAGAAACAGGAATTTTTATTCTTCTCATCTCAGCTGTGTTGATGTGTGTGTGTGTGTGATATGCGATGTGGTTCTTTGAAATCCACTTGTGAGTGCTGTGTTTTGTCATTTTATTTGTCATATATGCTACTTTTTTGTGTATCTTTTGTGTCATCAGTCAGGGTACTTGTACTGAAGGTCTTTGTGTAAAGAGAATGATCTATTTTCTTTCAAATAAAAGAATCATGAAAACACTGCTCCTTTTCATGCATGGAGACTCCTTTAGTTTGGGTTTTTTAGTAAAATACAGATTACAAATAGTAGGGTTAATCAATTTGTGTTCTAGTAGCTTTAATTTTAGTGTTGTACGAACACCTTGCAGCATTTAAGGACAAAACATTTAAGAAAAACTTCTGCAGCCGAATACAAATTCTGGTGACTATGTCAGGCACACAGCTTGTGCTGCTGTGCTTCATTTGGAGCTGTTTGTGAAATGAGGCTCAGCAGGTTGCATACGTACAGAATTTCTTCGGCAGAGACTCTATATCACACTTACAGCATAATGTAAATAAAAGGTTTTGTGAAAACGAAGCACTTCCGGTCAATTTTTAACAATGACTTGGAACATAACCAGCTTCTGACCCGGTTATGTGCTCAGCATAGGTTACCACGGTAAAAAGAGAGCCAACTGTGACGCCACAATGTACATAAAGAGGTTTATTTACAATACAAAGTAATTCTTCATGTTGGATCACACATGTTTGTCATCTTTGGCAAAACTGGCATGAAAACGGGAAAACTGAGCCTCGTGTTTGAACATCAGTGATTCTGAACTCTGGTGAAGTTGATGCAGCGGCCCTGGAGAAAACAAAGGAGACACGCCATAGTCCGATTTAAACATTTAACCGCAGTCAAGTGGGAATGTAAAGTGATTTTAAATTCAACATGCTGTAAAAAAGCACAACTTATTTATCCCACCCAAGCCTTGATGCACCACTAAAGACAAAAACTGCTTTAAAATAAAGTGGAATACTCTACAATAAACCTTTCATAACACATCCATTATTAAGCTCTGAGCCCACTGGGAGGTTTTTAAAACCGTGAACTCAAAGCCCCCAAAATTTATGATGAAAAGGCCCAAGTTGCTTCTAGCTCTCCCAGCAGCTCAGCTGACGGAGGATCGATACAGTAAATCCACGTGAAGTCTCAAAATAAGACTTAAACTAAACCATTAAGCAGCCTGTAGCTCATGTGTGCTGTTTCATGACACACTCTGGAGGCGTTGGCATTTAAACTGTTATTTATAACAAGCGAGTTGATACAGCAAGCTGTTATCTATCTGTTGTGCACAAAAAAAACCCAGCAAGATTGGCACTATATTATTATTATCTGTTATCTAATCAAATCACTGGGGGATCAAGAGGGTGGATCACTGATCTAACCAATTTGATGGTTGAATACTTTTGGCAAAACTCAGACTGGTGACAGTCCAGCTGGATGTAATGAGATTTTTTTTATATGATAACATGCTGAATTGATAGCCGTGTTTCTCGTAAGCTTTTTTAATAATGCTGCTGATATTTCTTGCCTTGTCCTGAGGTGTTGGCCTCATGATTGCCACTCTGTCATATTGTCTTCTCAGTAACGCCAGCAGCGCATCAATACGTCCCTGAAGGCAAAGACATTCAAAAACATTACAAAACAGGCAACTTACAAAGGACCTAAATATTAAAGAGATCGTTATCTCACCTTGATGGGGGTGTACCATTTGGAGTGCGATGAGGGGTTGTAAACCGGAGGAGGCCTTGGTGGGGGTCGAGGAATGATGGGCTCCTCCACTTCCTCTGGCATAGTGACCACAGCATTTCTGGCCTTCTCTAGCCGGGATCCCTCCTCTGTGGACCCCTTCTGGCCCCAGCGCACCTGCAACATGTGGGCACAACTGACTGATACAGCTAACATTACTGCATCTTCACTATAGCAACATTAGCAAATCAACAACAAAAGCTTAGCAGTAAAACCTTTTTTTTTTTTTTAATTTACCTCCATGCGTTTGATGCCTCCAGCACCCCTGCCGCCGTAGTATGAAGCATCCACTGTAGGCCACCTGTGTTTGGGCAAAGGGTCTTCTTCTGGCTCCTTAAACACAAAGTTTTTTAAAATATTTGAATAAAGTTTTATTATATTCAAAATACAAAATTATATAATACTATTCTAAAACATTCCTTTGCTAAATACTTTATATTGAGCTAAAGAGCAACAGTGTAGCCACTGGAAGAAAAAAAAACTGCCAACCATGAGACAAAATTTTAGGTTAGTATCTTGAAATTTCGCCTTAATAACTCAGAATTACTCAGAAGTTTGAGAAAATAACTTGAAATTTTGAGTACATACGAGATAATATAATTTTTTTGATAATAACTCCAAGTTTGGACTTGGAATCTACCCGCATGATACATTTCTTCTCAAAATTCACACAGGAAAACATTTATGCCACCATGATTGGAAATGATTGGATTCGATGAAGTACATGAATGTAGTCAGTAGATGCTTATCCACAAAGAGAGCCTGAAGACTTTTATGTAATAAGCATAAAAGCTTCGTTGTAATAAGTACTTCCATTTTTTTTAAATCAAGCAATTAAAAACAGAGAGAAAGGTTTTGTGTTGCTGATCAGTCTATAATCTATAGATCCAGTGGATTTACACCAAAGGTTCAGCTGCAGTGGTGGGATATTTGTCATGCAAAAACATAACTGCATTTTTTAATTTATTTATTTTACAATGAGGGAACTTTGCCTTCTGACTCATGCTCGATGAATAAAATCTGCCACCAAACCACTTCTGTCGGCTCCTTCTCCCCAGCTCCACCTACGCTCCTTCTGTATTTGCCCAAAATTGGATTTTCTCACTGCTTTTACTGCCAAAATGGCAACGGGTGGTAAAAAAATCAAAGCGTCCCTTCAGTGATATGAAGTCCTTGGAAAAAGAAAATATGGCTTTAAAAAAAACAGTCAGTGGAGTACTCACAATCACAGGGGGGGGAGGAGGGGGGCGAGAGGGAGGGGGGTCTCTGATGACCTGCGAGAAACGAAACATAAATCTTATACAAAACAATAATGACATATATCTTTGACAGAAAGCAGTCTATCTGCTGAAAGACTTGCAGACTTTGTCACGGCGGTGTGCGTCGGTGTGAAGATGAGGTAGACCCACGAGCAGACACGGTGGAGACAGAACTAGGTTTCCAAAAATAAAGCGAGCCTTTATTGTGGCTGATGGCATGACAAAAACACCAGGGAACACTGAAACTGGGAAAACTAAGGGGACTAAGAACACTGTGTAAACTAAAAAGACTATGACACTCTGTGAAAGAACCATGAAAAAACTATGAACACAGAGTAACTAGGCAGGCTGTGAAACACAGTGACACAATAACGGAAACTATGAAAACATGAGGTGAGGATAACAGACGATCTGACACTGACTGAGCGGAAACACACAGACTAAATAGACATAAGGAATGATCATGGGAAGAGTCACATGGGGAAAACAGCTGACAACAATTAACATAATGACAGGACAGGGGACGTGAAAGTAAATACAATAAACAAAAAACACAAGGCTCTTTCAAAATAAAACGGGAAACATAACGAGTCCCAGACTTGACTCGAACTTGACAAACAAAGAAAACTTGGACATGAAACATGACAGATAAACACACGAAGACTTAACATGACAATCTGACACAGAAAACTTCACACAGGGATGAGACAGATGGGGAGCTTGATAAATCATGAACTAAAACTGTAACCTAGGCATGACAGAATGTAACTAGACTGAAACGAATAACAAAAACATCAAGAAACTCAGAATACTGGGTCACATGACCCAGGACATGGACAGACTTGTTAACACTGATGTCTGTTTATTTGTGTTTGGTGCTTATGGCCACCAAACACAAATAAACAGACATCAGGTGTGATTTACTCTTTATGCGACATCTCATCGCTGTGATCTTTTGCATTTAACCTGCCGAGGGACTGCAGATGCAAATGAGCTTTAAGCTTATTCAGTGCACCAAATAATAACATGTATGGTTATAGTGCACACGGCCCCATTTCAAACTGGTGCCTTTCACTTTACATTCATTGGACATTCAATTCCACAACAATTCATAATTGCAGTATCCGACTCAAACACCTCACTACATTTACTAGTTCCTGTGTCCTTCTGTATTTCTTTTTTTATATGCTGCTTTTAAAACGACTGCCTTCAAAATGAGTTTTGTTGTACAAAAATGCACAAGGACAAAGCTCACCACGGTGCAGCAGAGAGGCCAGAACCACCAGAGCAAACCCAGGCCCAGCAACAGCAACAAAGCCAACAGGAACCAGAGCACCCAGGTCCCATCTGACTGCAGAAAACACACAACACAACATTATTTGATCTTATTCTGTAATCTATCACAGTTACGTCAGTATGCTCTCCTGTACCTACACAAAAAAGTGTTGTATCTAAATTAAATAACAGAGGGCAGTGTGACATCATACATGCAGGTAACTCCTTCAAAACTGTTCGTGTTATACAGAATTAATGTTACTCACACATGTTGTGGCATAGATGCTCATGGGACTGTAGATGTAGGACTTTCCATGGTTTAAGCTGACCAGCACTTCAACTGATCTGTGAATAAACAGAATCACAGAACACATCATGAGATCTAGTCCCTGTTCAGAGCTCAGTGTGACACTATTGGCACTTTTACAGTTAGAATCATAGTAAAACGTGTGTGGGGTAGTCTCAAATGGATTGATTTAAATATAATTATAGTGTCAAATCATCAAATTATTATAAAGAACCAGGAGTTGCTGCAATAGGGAGTCACCATCATTTATATTCTTATCAAGTTTTGACCAGACTCCCTTATTTCTAAAGGTTGTTTGCTTTTGCAAATGCTTTTTTAACTTCATGTTCAACCCAACTGAGACTTTTCCAGCTGTGAGGGCTGAGGAGGAGAAGTAGAGAGAGAGGGATTGACTGTTTGAAGTGTAGAAGTCAAATCAACCACTCACTCTTTAAATGCCACGCTGGTCAGCCCGACTTCTGTCCATCCAACACTTTGACACAGTTTTACTGTAAACATTGTGCCTGTTTGCATTTTCAGAGAACAAATCTCAACATCAGTCAGATGAAGAAATGCTGATGAACTACAGTCTTGTAAAAAACTAAGTACACGTCGTGATTCTTAACAACAAACATTTGTACAACCACTTTTAGCAGCAATGACAAATTCTTATCTGTATTATGTTATCGGTCTCTCACATTGTTGTGGAAGAATTCTGACCCACACTTCTTTACAACATTGCTTCATTTAAAGTTTTGGGGGCATTTGTTTAAGCACAGTCTTCTTAAGGTCCCAACACAGCATGCCACTCAAGTCTGAACACCTTGAGCTTTTTCTTTTGCTGCTTTTCTTGCAATCATTGACCCAATTTCAGCCGAGCTTTAGCTCTTGGACAGACGGCTTTAACGTTGACTCTGGAATGTTCTGGTATAACGAGGAGTTAATGGTTGACTCAGTGACTGCAAGATGCCATGGTCCAGTGCCCAAACCATCATTCCTCCACCACTATCCTTGCTTGACAGTGAGTAAGAGGTGTTTGTGCTGATATGCTGTGTTTGATTTTCGCCAGACGTGGTTCTGCGCATTACAGCCAAACATCTCCACTTTGGTCTCATCTGTCCAAAGCACATTCTTCCAGAAATCTTGTGGTTTGTCCAGATGCAACTTTGCTAACCTAAGCAGAGCTGGCATGTTGTTATTGTAGACAAAGGCATTTCTCCTGGCAACGAGCCCCAATCGCTTAGTCTTTTTCTAACTGAGCTGTCATTATTGCACAGTCTGACATTGGGGTGAATATACTGGGACATCCACTCATCTCAGGATTTTGACCTTTGTGTTGACACACACCTTCAGACTAGCAAACTTGCAGAACTTCTAGCACTAATAATCAGTTAATCAAGTGCATTTGATTATCACCTGACTGCTACTTACCCTTCTTAATTACATTAATTAAATGAATGCAAAAATTAAGGATGTACTGTAAGTCTTGTTCTTACCATTTAAAGTGCCTTGAGGTGACATGCACAAGTTTATGAACACATGTTAGCGTTCATAATGAGGCTTTATGCATCAGCTTTTGAAAATGTTGCCACACCTACAGTGAACCTATTACATTCATGTGTAGAACCATATTTATAATCCTGGGACTTTTCTACATTATAGCTTTGCATGTTTCAAAATACAAAATAATTGTCATTTATCTAATACGGGACCTTTTGTGCTGCCTCATAGTTCATCATATAACAGAAACAAGTTATTTTAGCCCCCTTTGCTTTCTATCGAACACTTTAGCTCTGTCCACTCTCTGTGATGTCATACTATCATGTTTGTATCTGTTGATTTTCCTCCTGCCCCACTGTTGTTTTATTTCTTAAGATATCCTTGTTTTCATTGTTACATTCAGTCGTCAGTACCATTCATATTTTCTTTAATCTCCTGTGTGTGTGTGTGTGTGTGTGTGTGTGTGTGTGTGTGTGTGTGTGTGTGTGTGTGTGTGGTCTTGCCTTTCCCCTCGTCAGTTATCAGATGATCTGTCTGCCCACCTTCTCTTCCCTGTGCTTCTCATGCCCTATTTTGGAATCCTGTTTAGTCTTTTCTTACCCTTCCAACTCAGAGTTTCTCTTAAAGATTCAGTATTTGTTTATTTTCTGTGCCTCTGCATCCTGTATTTGGGCCTCTGCGTCAGGCTGCGACACACACAGAGATAAGTGCAGGAAAAACTGCCTGAAAAGCCTCTGTTTATTTAAATCGCATATAACCAGAAAAAAACATATAAATAAATCTAATAAAGAAGGAAACTAAAAAACCCTCCCAGTTCCCCCTTAAATTATTTTCCTGATATGGCACTTTTGATGACAGTTTCTCTTCTTTTTAATTAAAAGTCAAAATCAAGCTGCTTTCAGAGAAACTCTGAGGTACACATCATACGAAACAACACCCAGAGAAGGATTTTTCTTTCTTGGCTTTTTAAGGCAATCACAGGTACCAATAGGCTCCGTTTTTTGTTACACACACTGTGTTTGTGCTCACGTGTGTGTTGACTTACTGTCCGACCTCTTCTAGACGAACGGCTGGACAGAGCAGATACCCATCTCTCACTACTGTTGGCTTTTCAACTGAAAGGAAGAGGAGGCAAAGATGAACTCTGCAAGCCCACACAGGTGGAGGAAAAAGGTCCGTACTTTTCTACTTCAATTAGCTGCTTTGGTTTCTTGTAGCAGAGACACATCATTTAATTCATCGTTTAATTTTACATATGGCAAATTAGAAAAAAAATTAATCTTAATGTTATTGTGCAACTTCTTTGGTATGTACACAGGTTGAGAGACGCTACAAACAGAAGAAGCATTAAGCTTCTTGGCTGTTTTCTGTGACAAACTGACTGAATAAATTCAATTTAAATTTGTAATTCGACTGCAAAAAGAAGTAAACACAAGAGATCCAGATACAGTTTTGTGTTATCTCCTCATGTCCTCTCAGTAACTCCACCCTGTGCCATTGATCTGGTAATGGACTAATGAGACAGATCATCTCCCTCCTCGTCCCTCCCTCTGCTCATGAGCACTCTGCTCTCATAATATCTCCTCTGTTCTCCAACTGAAGTCAATAAATAGCAGCCACTGTTTGCTTCTGGACGTCATGACTCTGATTTTCCACTGCAGCCCCCAGAGATCTGCGCACTATACCACATTTTCACTTCAGAATTTCACTTTAATCCTCGAGTGCTTTACAGTATCAGCGTGCAGTGAACCTGTGATACTGTTTCACTTCTTTAGCAATGCAAAGACTGAATCCTTAGCATTGGCATCTAAATGCTAGCTATGCATCAGGTGTGTGAATCATAAGTGTGTGTACTTTACTGACTGTGGGTCACTTGATTGATGGTGAGGGAACAGAGTACATTGTCCATCCTTTTGGATCCGCTGAAGCCACTTCCCCTCAGGACCACGTTGAAAGACTCTGGGAAACATCAGGTAGATCACATTACTCTGACAGTGCACTTGAATGGCAGCAAAGCAAAACAATAATTATTAAACATGAAACATTGTGATCAAAGTAAAGTGACTCTGTGAGGCGATGCTTTCAGCCACATCCTGGGTCCTGGATTTCTTTCTTGAGTCTTCTGGTTTCATTATTATTCTTGGAACATTTTCCTTAAGATTTTGTTCACTTCAGGTTCCAAAGAGCGGTACTACCACGAAAACTAAGTTGGATTTGTAATTATCCAGGTTGACAGTGAAGGAAGTTCACTTCTTACCAAGATATGCTTTTATCCAGTGCCTACTGACAAAGTAATTCTCCATTAATAATCTTTTTTTTTTTTTTTTTTAAATCAGTGAAATTGGTGTTGCAAGCAGACCTGTCCATGTTTGTGATTGGTGAAATTAGTTAAATATGATAAACACATTTGTGTGGATGCTTAGCCAGACTACTGATCACATGAGTGACTCCAGATCATGGAAAAAGATCCTGGGTATGTTGAAGTTGCTTCATAGTAAAGGTGCTTGAGTATTTGTGTGTTTTTAATGCCTGCTGAGTTCCTTCAGTGTTTCCCTGTTTTGCCTCCCTCTGTGCTGTCTATGCTGTAATGCTTTTTGTCCTCTCTCTTCTTGTTTTTTGTTCTTTCTGTGCCTTTTGGTTATTTCTCATTTCACTTTAAAAAATATGTTTTCTCTTGTGTCTCATTCAAGTTGTACTCTTGCTTCTTTTCCCTCCTTTGTGACTGTCGGCTCCCTGCTTTTCTGCTCCCTCCTGTGCCTTGTTGTTTACCTAGCTCCCAGCTTATATATACACCCATCAGGCTTAACTTTACGACCACCTGCCTAACAATGTGATGTTCCCCCTTTTGCTGCAAAAACAGCCTTGACCTGTTGAGCCATAGATGCCAATCTCTGAAAGTGTGCTGTAGTATCTGGCATGTAGATGTTAGCAGTCCTGTAAGTTGCGAGGGGGGGCTTTCATGGATCAGACTTGTTTGTCCAGCACAGATTGCTCGAATGGATTGAGATCTTGGGAATTTGGAGGCCAAGTCAACACCTGAACTCGTTTTTCTCCTTAAACCATTCTTGAAACCAGTTTTGCTTTGTGGTTGGGCACATTATCCTGCTGAAAAAGGCAAGAGCCTGCAACAATGCTTAGCTAGGTGCTACGTGTGAAAGTAACATCTACATGGCTGAACCAAAGGTTTACAAACAGAACATTGCCCAAAGCATCACACTGTCTCCTTCAGCTTGCCTTCTTCCCATAGCGCATCCTAGTAAGCACCTGCACCCAACCGCTGATGTGATATAAAAGGAACAATTCAGAAGCTCGTCTGTTGCATGGTACGCCACGGGCCACCCTTCGGTCTACATGTGCTGTGACCCGCAGTGGTCTCTGGACTATCATTTTTAACTGAGGTTGTTAAGTAATGTAAGATTAAAGATCCTACTGTTGTAGACTTTGTTATTTTTCCTTTATTATTCCATATATATATATATACATATATATATTCTTCATGCAACTCTATATGTTTGGACAAAAATAACAAACTCATTGGGTTTCATCATTACGAAACCACAAACACCTGTTCAAAATGACATGATAAAATTACATGAAGTTTTAAGACATTAAGACTACTTTGATTAAACTTACCATTCACACAAACACTCAGTGGCTCAATTGTGAAAACCTCAGAGCAAGTTTTCTTCAGGACCTGTGAGATACAGAGATACAGGACTCTGCATAAGCTCGCCATGCCACAGCCTGCACGTGAACGTTACTGCATGTCGCTGCATGGAGCGTAACCTCACCGAGTTCACCATGTCTTTGAGAGCATGAAAGCCGGACACAACTGGAAAGACTTGCTCTCTGCCGTCGGCTATTTCAGCAAGCTGTGGCCAAAGTGGAAACAGCAAAAGATTACTGATACAAAAAGCATTTCAAATTTCTGTTCTCATGTCTTTCTGCTTCTCAGGGAGGTTTTTGGCTTGTGCTTGGGCATTTAGGGAGGCAAAGTCTGCTACTAGGAGATTAAAGCTTTGGGGAGCTGGCTGAAGCTTTCATCTGCTGCTTTAACGATCGCAGGACAGGAAGTTTACCTGGCCTTATTCAATTAGAGAATGATGTAATTACTTCCTCCTTTAGACCACAGATCGTCGGTCAGTCAGCGGGCAGAAAATCAGCCATGCCCTCTGACTGCTGAAGACATTACAGATCATATGTTATGTAAACTTAAGCACTTTAAATATGTATTAGTTCATGTTACACAAATTAAGAATGTCATTCAGACTGCTGAAACATCAACCAGAAATAAACAGGGCTGGGGATGTTCAGCAACAGATGCCACATTAATTGAAATATTGTTTAGATCATTTTATGATTCTCAGCAAATGTAATTATAGATTTTGCATTGGACTGTAAATCTTATTAGCACGAAAAAAAAACCACAACAGAACAGCAGCTTTCCTCCCTCCTTTGTATTGCTTACAGTCACTGCAGTCAGTAGAAGAGTTTGCAGCTGCATAAGATTTCCTGCTTTTTCTTTTCCACCACAATCGTCTCTTTCAACCGCTCAATACTTGCACAGGAAGAAATCACAGCCTATCCCAACAAATAATAACTTCACATAAGCTGCCTGAGAAAATGTATTCAGTGTTTTTTGTTTTTTTTTACAAGAACAAATGTATCATGAACCACAAACTACAAATCCCTGACAGCTGCTTGCTGTTCAGCCCTTTGGAGGTTTTTGGATTGACACGAACAGATAAGCAAAAGGGGTCGAGGTGTGTCGATAAATCTGGGCCAGAAACAACAGCCCACTGAAGCTTTCGCACACTGACATGTATATTTACTCAGAAAGACAAATAAAAGGTGTTTAAACAAGAAACAATATCAGCAACAGTATCAAGGCCTTGAGAGTGTTCTCTTTTCCCAGTGCTGTATGGAAGAGGTAGAAAATGAAGCCCCCACACCTACCTGGCTATGGTCAAAGTCCATGACCCCGATACAGTACACTCTGGCTCCAAACTCTCTGGCTTTCATAGCCTGGGAATCACAAGAGGAAAACTTAAGCCATGATTCTACAGACATACAGTGAATCCATGTGACTTATAAAACATCAGAGTAGTGTTTTTTATTGTTACAGCTCAGCCGCAGCAAATGCTGTATATTTTAAATTACGATTAAGATTTCACAGCAAACAGTTTTGTTTGTCCAGCCAGCAGCAGCTTGTCCGGTTCATGCAACACGATACAAACGGAACAAACTGAGCCTTTCAACTTTTCTTTGGTTGAGATTTGTAACAGAGTAAAACAGAGAAGAGGGTATGAGAAGTATGTGAATTTGTGTGTTTCTTCAAACAGCCATGCTATCAAAGCTGCTTTAGGCTACTCCCTTATTCGCAAGGGGGGGTCCCCACCACAGAGGATGGCTCTGCATATCTGATATGGCTTTTTTGTTTTTTTACCGGATGCCCTTCCTGACACAACCCCAGCCCCAAAGGATTTCACTGCACTCACAAACTGTGCTATATGCTCACAACCCACATTTTGAGATGATATAGCACAAAAACAGCACATCAAGTGTCTTCAAATCCTTCCTGCGTGAAAGAACATTTGGTATTCTCAGGAAAAATTCAACAGGATGCTCATCATGACCTTCAACATAATATGGTTCTCAAATTTCATCCAGCTCCTCATTTACAGCATCTTCCACTAAGCCATTAGTGTGTGTGTGTGTGTGTGTGTGTGTGTGTGTGTGTGTGTGTGTGTGTGTGTGTGTGTGTGTGTGTGTGTGTGTGTGTGTGTGTGTGTGTGTTACCTCTTGTACACTCAGTTCATACGGGTAGATGTTCAGCTTGCCATCAGTAAGAACTATGATAATACTGGATGATGGTGAAGTTTGTGACTTCATTTGCTGTGATACCTGCCAAAAATACAGATTATTTAAATTAAAAAAAGCCCCAAAATAACAAACAACAATGAAAGGAAGCATCTGTAAGGAAAACAATGCATGGCAGGAAGTTGCAATACTAGAAAGGAGCGCGTACCGCTTTCAAACCTTCGTGCATGAACGTTTCACCGGCAGGTGTGATTTGGCTCAGCTTCTCCAGGCCTTCATCTATCTTAGATCTGAAACAAAAGCAATTCAATTTCAAAAAAAAGGAAAAGAAAGAAAGATTTACTGTCTGAGTGAAGCGGAGGAGAAGGATTATAAGGAAAAGGGAAATATATACCTGTCTCCAGTTAGTGGGAGAATTACAACAGCTCTAGCTGAAAAGACGATATAAGAAACCCTCATCCTGGGGCTGGAACACACACACAAACACACTTTGTGAATACACAAATGTATATTACATGTTAGCATCATATCATGATTATGCATTCCAGTCTTGCTTAAAATAAAAACACATCGGTATCAGTGCAAGCACTTTCTTACATTTTGTATGCTCACATGCTATCATGCAGTGACACATGATACACATGCTGTCAAACAAAAATTTAACAGTCAATTAAAACAGCATTGAGTCACTTTATAAGACGTCGCACAGAAAACCACAAAGATGGTGACAAAGCAGACACAGAGTCTCGCATTAATATCAATCCGTGACATTAGTTAACAAAACAGGGACTTGCACACCAGCCACAAGGCCAACGAGATGTCTCACCACACCCTTCTTTGACAATACTATATAATGAAACGGGGTAGCAGTTTGAGTTTATTGGATGACTGGTGGAGAGAGGAGGAGAAAAGATTTTTCAGCAGCTTCAGTACTCGTGGGTTTGCCATCTTTTTACTAATCAAGTGTCAGAGCAGGTTGTTCACTGATGACAGGGTTAGCCCTTTACACGCAAAACTGGTCTTCGGCAAGACGAAGAACGCACAACAGTCCCAATGACAAACCAGACAATTTACCATTACGCACGCTAAGTTTTGCAGCTGCGAAGCTTCATGTAGCCTGTGTTGATGAAATCTGTCCACACCGATCCTGATTTAAACACCTGCCAAAGTACACAAACTATTTTGTGCTACAGTAGATGTCTCCGGGACCACGTTATGCTATGATGACAGACGGGGAAAGCGGTTTGTGCCACAGTGGTGCAGCTGGTTGATACAAAAAAAAACATCAGTTAATAAATGTTAATAACATGGGAGAGTTTTGAGATGGGGAAGTGAGCCATTATCCCTGTGCCTTGTTCTACTGTGAAAGGGGGACAGGACTGCCGGTTGTGGTTGGCACCACCTTCAACATCTGCTGCATGTTTGGTTCTTATATTTAGCAGTCTGCTATTAAACTTAAAGATATCACACACACCCTCAGTGCTATTGCCCAGAGGGGTTTTGGAGCAGTTGGTTGCCTTGTGTGATGTCTAGTGCCTGAAATAGGCATGCCCTAGTTTCTGCTAGCCACTACTGTTTGAACCACTGACTCTGTTTCCTCTGTTCAACTTCTTGTATGTGCTTGAAGGGCACTCGAAAGCTTCCTTTAAATGTTCTACATTAAGTGTTTTTTTTACTATTTTCTGTAAGTTTTTATACAGAGAATGAGGAGATATTAATTCATTTGCTATTAATACTGGCAGAAAACAGCTACTCACCTAACAAACCTCCTGGTGAGCTGCTCCACAAATCCATAGATCTCATCCCAGTGTCCCCACACGCTGCCTGACCTGCAAAAACAGGCAGTGGCCGAGTGAAAAATCAAATGCACCCAAACAATGTGCTAAAATATCACTTCATTTAGCATTATTTAGCTTTATTACCAAGGATTCACAACTGCACTAGAGTTATATGAAAATACTTGGGGAGCTCCATCAATTAATCAATAAATCAGAAATTATTTATGTGCTTTATATTTTCTGCATAAGACACATATATAGTTTGATTCTGCATTTTGTGTAGTATTTTACTCCATAAACATATGAATTACAAACAGAAATAAAAATACAGTTAATAGAAATCTATTATTGTGCAAGTCTTTGCACCATTGCTCTTTTCTGTATATTCTACTAGGAAAATGTTTCAATACAGTATAAAACGCAGTTCTAACAAACTTGAAGTCGATATTTAGTGTGACCATCTTTATTCTAAAACACAGCCTGAGTTGTTCTTAGTCAGGCTGTCTGATCATTTCTTGAAGTAGTCTTCAGGATTAGTTCTCCAGGCTTCTTTAAAGAGCATTTAAAGCTCTTCTTTGGATGTTGGCTGCCTTCTGTTTTGTTCTCTGTGAAGATGATTCCACGCTGCTTGAATAATGTTGAGGTCCAGGCTCTGGGGAAGCCAATCCATGGCTTATACTGTTACACTGTGTTTTCCTCTGTCCAGGTATAATTCTACTCCACTGGCTATGTGTTTGGGATCTTTGTCATGCTGAAAAGTGAAGCTGTTGCTGATAAGATGCTTTCTAGGTGGCATTTTGTGGTCGCTCAAAATCTGATGGTGTTTTTCTTTGTTCATAATTCAATCAATTTTGGAAAGATCTCCAACACCACAAGCTGCAATGCAGCTCCAAACCATGACAGAGACTACATCGACTTTTACAGATGGCTGTAGACACTCTGTGTTGTGCCTCTCACCTGACCTCCTCTGTACAGTGGGGCAAAAAAGTATTTAGTCAGCCACCGATTGTGCAAGTTCCCCCACTTAAAATGATGACAGAGGTCAGTAATTTGCACCAGAGGTACACTTCAACTGTGAGAGACAGAATGTGAAAAAAAAATCCATGAATTCACATGGTAGGATTTGTAAAGAATTTATTCGTAAATCAGGGTGGAAAATAAGTATTTGGTCACCTCAAACAAGGAAAATCTCTGGCTCTCACAGACCTGTAACGTCTTCTGTAAGAAGCTTTTCTGTCCCCCACTCGTTACCTGTATGAATGGCACCTGTTTGAACTCATCATCTGTATAAAAGACACCTGTCCACAGCCTCAAACAGTCAGACTCCAAACTCCGCCATGGCCAAGACCAAAGAGCTTTCGAAGGACACCAGGAAAAGTATTGTAGACCTGCACCAGACTGGGAAGAGTGACTCTACAAGAGGCAAGCAGCTTGGTGTGAAAAAATCAACTGTGGGAGCAATCATCAGAAAATGGAAGACATACAAGACCACTGATAATCTCCCTCGATCTGGGGCTCCACGCAAGATCTCATCCCGTGGGGTCAAAATGATCATGAGAACGGTGAGCAAAGATCCCAGAACCACACGGGGGGACCTGGTGAATGACCTGCAGAGAGCTGGGACCAAAGTAACAAAGGTCAGCATCAGTAACACACTACAACGGCAGGGAATCAAATCCCGCAGTGCCAGACGTGTTCCGCTGCTGAAGCCAGTGCATGTCCAGGCCCGTCTGAAGTTTGCCAGAGAGCACATGGATGATACAGCAGAGGATTGGGAGAATGTCATGTGGTCAGATGAAACCAAAGTAGAACTTTTTGGTATAAACTCAACTCGTCGTGTTTGGAGGAAGAAGAATACTGAGTTGCATCCCAAGAACACCATACCTACTGTGAAGCATGGGGGTGGAAACATCATGCTATGGGGCTGTTTTTCTGCCAAGGGGACAGGACGACTGATCCGTGTTAAGGACAGAATGAATGGGGCCATGTATCGTGAGATTTTGAGCCAAAACCTCCTTCCATCAGTGAGAACTTTGAAGATGAAACGAGGCTGGGTCTTCCAACATGACAATGATCCAAAACACACCGCCCGGGCAACAAAGGAGTGGCTCCGTAAGAAGCATTTGAAAGTCCTGGAGTGGCCTAGCCAGTCTCCAGACCTCAACCCCATAGAAAATCTGTGGCGGGAGTTGAAAGTCCGTGTTGCTCGGCGACAGCCCCAAAACATCACTGCTCTCGAGAAGATCTGCATGGAGGAATGGGCCAAAATACCAGCTACTGTGTGTGCAAACCTGGTAAAGACCTATAGTAAACGTTTGACCTCTGTTATTGCCAACAAAGGTTATGTTACAAAGTATTGAGTTGTATTTTTGTTATTGACCAAATACTTATTTTCCACCCTGATTTACGAATAAACTCTTTACAAATCCTACCATGTGGATTCATGGATTTTTTTTTCACATTCTGTCTCTCACAGTTGAAGTGTACCTCTGGTGCAAATTACTGACCTCTGTCATCATTTTAGGTGGGGGAACTTGCACAATCGGTGGCTGACTAAATACTTTTTTGCCCCACTGTATATACAGACAAAAATTTGAACCAAAAGTTTAGATTCATCACTCTATAAGACCTGTTGCTACTGATTTTCAGTGTAGTTCTTGCATAATTCTGCATACCTCAGCCTTTTTTTTCTCTCTTTCCCTTCGTTAAGAATGCCTTCGTGTTAGCCACTCTTCCACTGAGATCATTTCTGATGAGGCTTCAGTGAACAGTAGATCCACTGACTGAAGGGTTGTCTCTCAGGTTCTGTATCAGGACTTTGCTGGATTATTTTCTGTTCCTTAAAGATACGACTTTCAGATACTGTTCGTCTGCTGGATAGCTTTTAAGCTTCCTCTTATCTAGTTATTTTTTTAAAGACACGCTGCACACCGAACTGAAGTATGTCAAGTTTTTGTTAAAAGTTATTTGGGAATCACCTTATTGCTGCATTTTTTGTAGAATCGGATAAAGAAAGAGACGGAAATTATCTTTTTGCAACAGGTTGCTAGTAACAAAGTAGTAAAAGTGGCTCTGTTTTAGGCTGTCTTGTTCATCCCTTCAGTTAGATCCCCCTTTATGCTTGAGATCAGTGTTAAGTGGCTTAACAAACAAACAAAAAAACACATCCCTCCGAAAACTAGACATGGATGGGACTGAAAATGAGTGAAAAAGTAGCCAGTGTCCAAAGAGAAACTCTGAAAGACCTTCAGAAAGCCTGGAGATCTACTGCTCAAAACTAGTAGGAAAACTGTAAGAAAAATGAGGGGTGGCTCGAGACATTCGCACAACACTGTACTTTTAACATTAACGACAATAATACAGTCCGATGCAAGGATAAAATGTAAAAACAAAGAGATCTGTGACAGAATCTGACTACATCATGTTTTCCAAGAGTTACTACATTTGCAAGCGGCAGAATAAACAGAAGAGGTGAAGGGTCCGTTTATTCTGCTGGTGCATGCAGACACACAGAATAAGCGGGGAGCAGGTTGATCTGTCGCTGTTGGGAATAACAGCATAATAAGAGTGAACTTTGTGGTCACTCCTGCAGTCTAGCAGAGGAGGAACTAAACATAGCCATACATGGAGAGGACTGAGTAAGTCTCTGCCCTGGGGTAGCAAGTATTTAATTAATTAATGAATTAATGCACGGGTAAAACAGGCTAGCCTTCATGACTCACCGGTCTAAAACAAAATAAATATCAAACGCCCCATCGCAAGAAGCGTCCTCTTCTTCCAGAGATGACGAACTCACACAAACAATTGCAAGGAGTAGGATTTTGCAGCATATCCACATGCGATCCATAACCTGTGCTTCAGACTACATATCAACAACGTGTTTGGGAAATGGAAAACACAAATAAAATAAAAATAAAACCAGTCAGTGCGGTTAAGGATAGTCTCTAATCTTCACAGTTTCATCCCTGCTCACATGTTGAATCAGTGGTGTGAGAGGGCATTTGGTATTTTCCCCTTGAAGCTGCATGTTGATCATGAAATAAAATGGGCAGGGCGCACAGCTGCTCACAGTGACGCTGTCAAACTACTGCCAATGAGACGAGCCCTCGGGACGAGACGAGAGCTTCCTCCCTCTGCACTTCCGGGATTCCTTATTCGGGGGGCGTTAACAAAAATGGCTTATATATTATTAATTAATTAAGAGTTTATAGGGACGCTAAGAGATAGCATGTTGAAGTTATTTTGCATTACATATTTAGACACTAATAAAGAAAGGGTGAGTAGGCAAAAGAGGACGGTTGTGTAAAAATATTTATTCACAAAAACATTTTCCTGATAAACTTTTTAACAACTTTTATTTTGAAGATAACTTCAGTGATCTTCCTGTTTGGGGTATTTGAGACGTTTTTTCATTGATATGAGTAAAAAAAGAACATATTTTGAAATATTACATTCGGCTGAGCTTGTTTTAGGAGCCTTTTCTACTATATAAACTCGAGTCTCTTCTTCTTCCTACTTAAATCGCTTCAAGATTTAGCAAAAAAGAGTAATCGGTAATGGCGTGTCTTGTTGTAATACAGGTCTAACTGACTCATAAATCACCCTTTCATGAGATGAACTTTATGCTTCGTGTCTCAAACAAGTGCATCGTGCTCTTGTAAATCTCTTCCAGATGGAAACAATTGAAAATGCAAACACAACGCCCTCGGTGCGCAGGGTTGATTTGTTGTTTTGCATGAACACTTGCATCTTCCTTCCAAGTGCTGAAATTAAGTCCCCACCTTTGCTCAGCGACACACGGAGACTTTGTTTTCCAACACAGTATATATAAACTTGTATAGTCTTTAACACCAGCCCCCCAGGAGCTTTAATCTTGGAGACTAAAAACATTTTTAATTCATTCCTGGAGTTCTTTTGTGAGCGAGTGCTGTAATCATGTGTCTGCACTCTCTGTAGGGATGTCCTCACAGCCTGTGGCTTAGTGTCAACTTTCAAGAGGATGAAGTCATGACAATGCAACTCTAATAACATACCAAAGTCACTGCGTCAGCGAAGAGGAATCTATTCTCTTCTGATGGCTGTTTAGGTCATGATCATGGTCCATGTTTTTGTATTTTATTATTTTTTATGTGGGTGTGGTTGGAAGAGGAGACAGCAGGGCTCTGGATGTTAGATGCTCCTACTGACAATACTCCGATAATACCAACTCAAACTGGATTTTATTTATTGTTTCAAGTTATAGTGGAGACCCCAAATTTTCTAAAATCTCGAGCCATCATCTATTTCCCATTTTGCTTGGAAATGGGAAAAAAGAAGAAGTGACTTATCGAAACACATGCAAACATAAACTGAAATACAGTAATAAAAGGCAAAATCAGAGTTTGTACAATTCTTATGAGCTTGAACGGTCAATATTTGGTGTGGTTACCTTTATTTTCCTACACAGCCTGAACTCTCTTTCGCTTTCTTGTAGTTCAGGAATAGTTCTTTAGGCTTCAGAAGGACTTCCACAGCTTCTTCTTTGGATGTTTTCTGCCTTGTATTTTGATCTCTAGCAAAATGATCCTGCAGTGCTTCAATAATGTTGAAGTCTGAGCTCTGGAGAGGCAGTAGATTAAGAAAAAGCATCCAATCTCCAAAGAAAGACTAAAAGACCTTCAGAAAGGCTGGAGGCTCAAGACCATCCATTAATTTTCTTATTTCGTTCAAGATCATGGCTTGCTCAAGACCACTTTCTTGGAGATTTTGGCTCTGTAGCAAATAGATATCAACATCACAAAACAGCTATTTGCTTTAATATTTCACAATTTTTAAATAACGTAAAGCAGCTGCTAAAGGATTTGTCATGTTCAGGCATTATGGTAGGATGATGTTTGACAATTTACAAACATGGGTAAGAATTGTAGATCTGAGAAAATGAAAATAACTGCTGTAGTTTTTGGTTTGTTTGGTTTTTTTTTCTCGTGGGATGCTGGTAAGACTTAAACAATGTGCAACAGTCTCAGTGAAAGCAAAAAGTCAGTATTTTTTAGGTGTGGTCACCAGTCAAATTTATTAAATAAACAAGCCGCATTATAATTAAATGGTCCACCAATGCTTGGGCGTGATGCCTCTTGGGAAGTGTTCAAACCACTAAAATAAAAGATGCAGTTTGAAATGCATTCCTTTGTAGAGAACAAGGCCTTAATTAACCTACATCAGTAATTAGGATACATTTCCACAAATTATTATTATCATCATCATCGTTGTTGTTGTTGTTGTTGTTTTCATTTCAAGTTTAATAAAACACCGCAGGGTGAAATTCTCCGCAGCCACCAGTTGGTGGCAGCATTGTGCCGTTTCATTGTTTACCATCAACGTCAAAAGAAGAAAGACAGGTTTTGCGGGTAGTGTGTCTGTTCACTAAAATGTAACATTATTACTGACGTGTCAGGTTAAAAGCCATCCAGATATGGCTGAACTGTGTGAACGGGGACATCGAAAGTCGGAGTGGGACTAATGGTGAGTTCTGTAACCCCGTTTCACATCACTTTAGCGGACTAGCGTGCGCATTAGCTAGCATGGCCCAACAATAACAAACGGATTGACGTGCGAGTCGGGCACGCTAGTGTGTTTAGTTTGCTGTTTTAAGGGGTTTAGTTATAAGGGAAAGATATGCGGAGAGCCTGTGGACTTAACTGAGAATGTGGTGCTGGTGGTGGTGAGATTTGAGAGCTTTTAAGGAGGTAGGGTTAGGGAATAGATGAATACACACACACAAACGACGGTAACCCTGATCCTGTAGATATAACATAATGTCAGCACTGATTTCAGATAGAGGAGGACTTGTTTTACCATCCTAGCACACTCCCTTATAAATCCTACCTTTCCTTTTTCCATATGCAGCCTTAGCCTCCCTCAGCTTGCCTTACACCGCCAGAGGAGCCCCGAGCAAGATGCTGCTGAAGATGCCCCAGAAGCTGCTGAAGACTGCCCACTACATAGAGCTGGGCAGTTATCAGCACTGGCCGGTGCTGATACCCCAAAGGATACGACTGTACACTTACGAACAAATCCCCCTCTTCCTGAAGGAAAACCCCTACATCACAGACGGCTACAGGGCTCACCTGCCCTCCAAACTCTGCCTGAAAAGGTGCTGGGAATACTGCAAAATCAAGCTTATGCATTTCACCTCTGGCCTTTACTGTTATTTATCTTTCTTTGAGTTGCCCAACTTTGTAGATATAAATATATAGCATTACAGACCAGAAGGGGGAAAATTGAGTGATTATATCCATACATTTGCACATAAACCATGCACATGCAAACATCCTGCACATTTCTTTTGCAGTATTTTTATTCTGTCCAATGAGACGGTGAATATCTGGAGCCACCTTTTGGGTTTCCTGCTGTTCTTCTCTCTGGGAGTCAACGACCTCTTGTCTGTCCTGCCAGCTTCTGGAGCCAACAGAGAAGACTATGTCATCTACGCTATAGGACTCTTCTGTTTCCAGGTAAGTTGTGTGTATGTATGCAAGATGGTTTTTGAGCTTCCTGTGAGCTGGTTTTAATGATTTGTTTCGTCGCTGCAAAATTACAAATCACTTTCTTGATTTAAAAATAATCATCCCTCCAGTCATAACCATAGATCAATAAATGACATAATTAAATAATGTTGAAAATAGGAATAAAAATACCATAAAAACAGGATAAATGCACATGTCATTCAGATTGTAGCATTAAGCAAAATGTATATGAAAGAGAGTGCTGTGTAAACTAGTAGCCTGCTAGTAGTTTGATTGCCTCATATTTGCATAGAGATTGAAGTTGTTCAATTGCTTTTTGTCATTGTTTGTATAGTAAACGACTAAAACTACAGTTTTGAGCTGCTCCTTATGGCTGATCACCTGAATCCATCTCACCCTATCGCTAGCATCCTACTCTGTCATGCCAATCCTCTGCATGTCATCCTCATGGCATTCTTTGCCATTGTTGCTCCCTGATCAGCAGTCTATGGCCCAAGCTGATTCTAAAGTCTTTTCTCTTTCCTGCATTTAGTTAAAGAGAGGGCTGTTCACTATTTATTTGCTTCAAGTATAACACTCAGCTTCACTCGTCGTCAGTGCACAAGTATGAATGCAAACGGTGACACCACCCACCAGGGCAAAGGTTGTGCAGGGAGTCAAAACTTGGCAAAAATCCACCTTAATTCCTGTGAGGGCATGTCCAGACAGTGCATTAATCAGGCAGCTGTACACTTCTCTGTGCAAAAATAAAGCACTTTCTCATGAATGTTTTCTCATGATTCTTTTCTTATTGTGCATTTTTTGTAATGAATCTTTTAGCTGGCATGAGATGTTTCTGTTTCCAGATATTGTTTGTGAAGCAGTTTTATTTTACCAGGGTAGCTTTGTGCAATTGCATGACTGAACAAACCTATTAACATAGGTTTCATGTTTCTTGCTACAGGTGCACTCAGGTCACTGCCACCTTCCCAGGTGTGTAGATAGAAGTAGCTGTGAAGTTTAGAGTTCCTGTTGACAGATAGCGGATTTTGACATTTTAGCTGTGTATTTGTTTATGTTGTAAGTTTCACTCGCAAATGGTTTGAAATCTTTTAATATAGTGAATAACTAGTCAGTGTAATTCTTATGTAGGTATAATGTACCCATGTGGTAAAGAAACACAAAGTTTTTCGTGTAGTCACAAATGTGATTAGCTTGATGGATGCATAAAAATGCTCTATACGTAAAGAAATTGTCGAAAAACATTTGCATCTGGTGCTGTGTGCTTCCCTCTCAGGTTTGCATGCTGTGTTCAGTGGGGTATCACCTGTTCTCGTGTCATCGATCGGAGAAGACTTGCCGCCGCTGGCTGGCGTTGGACTATGCAGGCATTTCTGTTGGCATCCTGGGCTGCTATGTACCTGGGATCTTCTACGCTTTCTATTGTAATGCTGTAAGCACAAACATTAGTATCAGGTTGCTGGCTAATTCCTTTTCCTTTAAGATATGAAACTGGAGATCCTCAGGCTCATATTGCGCTGTGTTTTATATTGTCTGTTACTTCCCCTGGTTGCAGTTTTGGCGGCAGGTCTACCTGCTGACAGTGCTGTCCCTGATCCTGGCCGTCTTCAGCGCTCAGGTCCACCCTCGTTACCTCAGCAATGACTGGCGTTGGATACGGATGTCAATCTTCTGTTGCGTGGCAGGTGTTGGCACGATTCCTGCCTGCCACTGGGTCTGGCTCAATGGTGGTTTCACCTCCGATGTTGTGCAGGTCAGGAAACAAAGCTTGTGCGCTGTATGTTCGCTGTATCGTTTTAGAGCTTTATTACAAGCCGTTTCTGCTGTGATGCTGTTACTATGGTTTTAACCCAGAAATGAGGATTTTCCCTGTGTACAATAAATCTTTCCTGTCTCTGTTTCAGCTGTTTCTGCCTCGAGTTATAATAATGTACTTGATTGCTGGTTCTGCCTTCCTGTTCTACGTCACCAAAATCCCTGAGCGATATTTTCCTGGTGAGTTTTGCTTGTCTGCGGCAGCATTTGTGTCTGTTTGCTTTTGGCTTTACAGAGTGAACGATTTTGATATCAACTTTTCAAGTATGCATTCACCCATCCAAATCATTGTATTCAGGCATTCCAATCATTTCTATTGCCACAGGTGTATAAAAGCAAGCACCTAGGCATGCAGACTGCTTCTACAAACATTTGTGAAAGAATGGGATGCTCTGGCCAGGTAACCTGATAGGATGCCAACTGTGGAAAAAGTCCTGTCGTGAAATTTTCTCACTATTAAAAATTCTACAGTAAACTGTTAGGAGTACAAAGTGGAAGCCAGTGGAAAAAACAGCAACTCAGCCATGAAGTGATAGCGTTATAGCTACGTAAATTAACAGAGTGGGGTCAGTTGATGCTGAGGTGCACACTGTGGAGAGGTTTCCAACTTTCTGCAGAGTCAATCGCTACAGACCTTCAAACTTCACGTGACATTCGGATGAGCTCAAGAGCCGAGCGTATAGAGCTTCACTGAAAGGGTTTTCATGGTGAGCCTTACATCACCAATCGCAATGCATAGCATCACATGCAGTGGTGCAAGTTACGCAAAAACTGGACTCTTGAGCAGTGGAAACGTGTTCTCTGGAGTGATGAATCACACTTCTCTATCTGGCAATCCATTTTCATATGAAAAGGAGCTGATCTGACCCTTCTCCGTCAGTTAAACTGTTATCATCATCATTCTGGGTATGAAGTTCCTGCTCTGAGGCTTCTCAGGCCGTAGATCTTCCTACTTTATGTCTCTTAGCCATAACTCACACGATTCACAAAACATGATCAGAAGTGGAAAATTACAATGAAAGCTACTCAGCTGTTATCCTTACCACACCTATGTGCCGATGCCCGTTCACATTAGGAACCATTTTCATGATACATGATGAAATAAGCAGCTTTAAAAGAGTGAAGTTGCTTTGAGAGTGACAGAGTACTGAAGTTGACCTTAATGGTCTTGAGACCTACAGTTAAAAAAAAGCATTTGAGGAAGTAAGCTGGGAGTATCAGGAATGTAAGATGACATGTCACAGTGTGACTGCTGCTAGATCTGGGTCGACAAACTAACCAGTAGGACAGGAAATGACACCCTGATCAACGGACACAGACTGGTACAAACTTAAGTGGAGTGGAGGAACGTAAATGTAAGTGTAAAACAAAATGTTTGCAATTCCAGCAAAGAAGGAAATCGGGTTTGTTGCAGCAGAAACTTATTTGTTTTACCATGACAGACCCGAGCGGGTATCAGGCAGTGTGGCGTACAATAAAGTTTGCTGAAGAAGATTGCTGGGATCTCGCAGTGTGCAGGCCTCTTCAGATCATGTTCATAATTCTAGACACATGGTCTGTTAAACTTCACCGCTCTGTCTTTGAAAAGAATGGTTTGATCTTCATGTGGATTATACAAAACACAATGTATGGAGGGAAAAAAGTTCCCACTAGAGGCCAAAATTGTCAGGCAATGCTCTGGATTTTCTACGAGTCTGTTCTGGGCAGTCAATATGATAAGAAAGGCACATCAATTCAACCATATGTTTTTAAATTTGTGTGTATATATATATATATATATATATATATATATATATAAATAAACTGGGATATTTATAATTAAAGCTATTTTGTAACTTTGTAATATATTGTATTTTTTAATTTAGTTGAGTTAGTTACTGTTCTTACTGTCTTGGAGCAGCTGGGACCACATCATTTCCTCTGGGACTAATAAAGGATTCTGATTCTGAAATGCTAAATATAAAGTGCTTTAAGCAGAAAAGAGCTGTATAGGGATCAGTCCATTTACCAGTCAAATAAACTGCTTAATGAACTTAAACAGGAAATGGTGAATTTATGTGGAAACAGAAATATTAATGATTAAGAGGGTACTGTATACACCGCCATGACAACGGCACACCAGACATTTCATTTTACAGTACGATGAAGCCATTAAACTCTCTGACCGCTACAGAGTACGCGTCCCATCCATCCATCTGTTATTTGTTTTCCCTTTAAACGATTGAACTTCTTTCAACAACAGTTCTACATTATGAGAATTAATAAATGCATTATATTTACACTTTATTTTTTCTTTTTCCAGGCCAGCTGAACTACCTGGGTGCCAGCCACCAGGTGTGGCACATACTTGTGGTGGCTATGTTTTACTGGTGGCATCAGACGGCTGTGTACATCATGCACTTTAGACACAGCCAGTCCTGCCCAGCGCAGACCACCAGGAGATAAGTGAAATTCATCATGTAACTGCAATGTAAAGCTGCCTAAAAACAACACAATAATAAGAAGAACCGTATTTTTGTGACCTCTACCTTGTCAACCTAACGACAAGGTACTTCTGAGTACCGGCGGTAGAAATAAAGGGGCTTCTTTATCGTACGCCCTCCGTCACACTGTTCAACTCACCTGTGCGTACCACTCGCAGATTATCTTCCCAATCTGAAATCCACATTAGGGATTAGAGCAGCAGCACAGCCTCAGTAAGAAATATGTCTGACACCCTTCACTGTAAGTTAACTGTCCAAAATAAAATAAAATGGATGAACACATCATGTCAGCCACTGCATGCATTAAAGGAGAATGAGCGGATGTGATTACAGACAGCTGACCGATTGACACAAACATATAGCATGTCAGTAAAATGTTTGGCCACCAGGTGTCCCCAGAACAGCTTAAATTCAGCTTGAAATTAGTTCTAAACCTCTGCTGGAGGGATCGAACACTTTGGTTTTTTTAATAATGAGGCATATATAAATATGCCGAGAGGGTACCTGCATCCCACGGCTTAGCAGAGCCACTGGAGGTGGAGGTTGGTGCTGGGATTGTGTTTGCTCCCTAAGGACTGTGAGCTGATGTTAGATGTGGTCGGCCACACTAACTCAGCCCCTAAAGCACAGAAAACAGTGAGCTCTATTAGATCAATGCATGAAACTGTATTTTTTGTATTCGTAGAAAATATTTGGGTGATAAAAGCATTTTCTCATGGTTGTTTATGATTGTAGTTTTTGTACAGAAGTGTTGGTAAAAAATATCAATAGGTATTTTGAATCCTTTGAATCTTACTTCTTACTCTGTGGGAAGAATTATTTATTTTAATTTTGTTTATTTTTTGCCTTGCTTTGTTGTTGGTTCTGTGTGAAATGTCTTGATTAAGAAGTGGGAATGACAGAAAAACCCAAGGGAGCTGAACGTTACCGTTTGGGTACTGCGAGTTACCTCTCTTTGGTAGAAACAGTCACTCAGTACTTGCAGTATTTTTTTTTTATATTTGAACACATATGTTGGGAAAAAATACTTTAAATGCTGCAAAGTTGCAAAGCCAGTATATAAAATCAAAGCTGTTGTTATCAGCTGAGAGAAACAGACTAATCTTAATGCTAAACTCATTTTTATCATTGAGATGATGGGTATATATTTTTTAGTCTTCAGTCTCATCTTACATAATTTGGGAGTCTGATTTCAGTCGTCCTGCTGTAGCTTACTTACAGTTCACCTCACTCAGCACAGCTCATCAGAGAGGTGCTAAGTGACCTGTGGTTGTCTATCTATTGCAATTGTTTGATCAAATTATAGGATTGTGCATTTATCTCTACTGGCACGCTTCCAGTTTTGATATTGTGCCCTATTGTAAAACAGATCAGCCACAACTCACAGGAGTTTTAATGTGGTGGCTGATATGAGTCTGACGAGAGGAAACGAGATCTCTTCCTTCATATTTAATTTTGAGGAAATGACGCTTTAGCAGCGGTACGTGTGACTATGAATTCACAGTTTGCTGTGAGCAGTAGCACTTAACATAACACTCAGTGATGAGCCCGGGAGGTCAGTCAACTGTAGCAGATATCTGTTATCAGCCATCAGTCCTTTTATCATGAAGCTTCTCGCAACAATGTGAGGAAAAAATACTGATAACCGCCACCTCGTTGCTTTAACAAGGCCAGTTTGATGTGTGTCAGTTTCCTTTTCTTTTTCAAATTAATGTACTTTTGGACAGTTATATGTTTTTGGTGGTTTGTATTGTTTTTGCATTATTCAATCAGGTTTGCCTTATTATCTGTTTGTACTGTAATGGCACTTCTACAATCTGTGGGTCCACAATTGAGCCTAAACTAGGACAAAATGATCAAACTGTTACACTCCAAGGCCAGTGTGGTTTTCTTTCTTTCTTTTCAGAGCACTTACTGCTGCAGTCATGACGGCAGCACTCAAAAGCACTCTGTTTTTTTTTAAGTGTCTTTATTTTGGCATTAAATGCTTGATCTGCTTGGACTGCTGTTTGGTTGTGTTTTTCCTTTGTGTGTTTTGTATGTTACTGCGGTGGCACTGACTACTGCAATGTGAAATATTTATTTCAGTGCCTATGTGAAAAGATATTTTTAAATGAATAAATGAATGAATAAAGTGCTGGGAAATCAGTTGTTTGTGAGTTTCTGTGCTTCAGTTGCTTAAAAATCCAAGCAGGTTGATGTGATTTAAGAGAGGTGCAAGATTAGCTCATTTTGGTTTGCGAGGAAGCTGCAGGTCTCATAAAAACCAGTAGTAGGCAGCATTGATTCAAATGCTTCTCATTTATGATGCAGAGTTCAGTGGAAAATGTGGATTAAATCTCGGTTTTTGTGCCTATTTCTCTCTATTCACAGTCTCCACAGGTAAAGCTCACAATGTAAGTGATTCATGTCAGTTGGCAGCTTGAAAAGTATGTTCTTGTTAAATACATGGGCATCGTGATGAGAACTGCCTGGTCAGAAGTCATGTCTCATCCTCACAGCATCAGCATAAATCCTCATTCCTTGTTGCATGACACATCAGCAGATGGGCTCACTGTGTTTATAAAGGGATGGAGATGGTCAGGAACAATACTCAGGTGTGGTGTTTAAATGATGCTGAGTTGGTACTAAGGGACCAAAAGCGTGTCAAAAAATATCCTCCACACCACTACAGCACCAGCAGCCTGAAGGGTTGATACAAGCCATGCATCGATGTTGTTGTTTATACCAAATTGTCACCCTACTATCTAAATGCTACAGGACAAATCAAGACTCATCAGACCAGGCAACAGTTTTCCAGTCTTTTGTTGTCCAATTTTGTTGATCCTGTTTGAATTGTAGCTTCAGTTTCTGCTCTTAGCTAACAGGAGTGGCACCTGATGTGGTCTTCTGCTGCTGTAACTCATCTGCTTCAAGGTTCAGCAGGTTCTCCATTCAGAGATGCTCTTTGCATAGCTTAATTGTAACGAGTGGCTATTTAACTCATAGTTACGTCCTTATCAGCTTGAAGCAGTGTAGCCATTCTCCTCTGACCTCTGACATCACAATGCATTCATACGTCTTCCACTTTCCCACTTTAGAATTCCATCAGTGTGATGTAAATAATGTGTATTTTACGATACTACCTTGTTAGTTAGGTCTGGATTATAATTGACCCCAATTCAGCCACATTTTAACTCCGAAGGCCTCGCGTGTGGAAACTGTGGCAATGCAGACTTCAAGGGGGTTCAAAGTTATTCAATCATTGACAGGTACAAACAGACAAACTGCTTACTCTTCATTTCTTTACAGTTAATAGGTAAAAGATGGGTGTCCCATATATACTTGAACGTGTGAGTGTGCAACAGTATGATGAAGTCCTGCTGCGGTGTTATTATGAGACATAGTGTCAATATTTCAAAGTATGATCATTATGCAAGCAAATAACAACCTTGAGTGTACTACCTCATGAGCTAATGGCTGTTTGTACAGAGAAGTGTCTGCAGTGATCAGCATTTTTGGAAACGGTCAATTTTTATTTTAAGAACTTTTCATTTTAATGCCGTAGTTTGCATTATATTTCACTGTCTACAGCCTATATGTAAACGAGCTTCTTTGAGAATAAAGCTAGTTCAGTGTCTATTCTCATAATACATACCAAAAAAGACCAAATAGCTGATAGCTAGGAGAAGTCAGAGAGCCAACCCGCAGCTGAACATGAATGTAGAGGAGCTGGAAAGAGTCTCTAGTTTCAAGTTGTTTTGTACACACATCTAAAAAATACCTAAAATAGACACACAACACACAGTGTCTTATTAAAACAACATACAACATATACAACAAACACTGTATTTTCTGAGACCTCTGAGGAACATTAGCCTGCCTCAAAACCTCCTGGTGTCAAAACCTATTGGTTTACTATTAAAAAAAGCTCTCTGAGCCCCTACAGGCTCCGCCTTTCTCAGGCGTCCCCCCCCCCCCCCCCCCCCCCCCCCCCCCAGGGGAGTGCTGGTGAAGGAACTGACAGTACCCTAAAAATCTAGAGGAAAAAAATCCAAATTTCTGCACTAAGAAATATTGCATTTATAAAAGATATTGTGCCCTCTCAAAACAGTCATTCCATCTCGAATCATCTTTCTGTGTGACAGTTAAGATAAACCTTTGGTGGTGGGGCTCACCTCAGGGGGAGATGACATCCTCTTCCCTCCCTGAAGGACCTGTGCAGCACTCGCTGTCTCAAGAGGGCACGCAGCATCCTACGGGACTGCACACACCCAGGACACCAGGTGTTTAAGCTGCTGCCGTCTGGCAGGAGGTTCAGGCTGCTGAGGTCCCGAACAAATAGACTCAAGGACAGCTTTTACAACAGGGCAATAGCCCTGATCAATGCAAATAGCTGACCTGACTGGATACCTCCCTGGACTTTTTTAGGGGGGAGGTAACAATGTTTAAAATAATAACAATAATAATATTTATATTTATAACAAGGTGCAATAATAATTAATGTGCAATAATAACAGTGTGCAATACACATACACTTTAGTGTTAATATACTGTGTTGTGTTGTTTGTGTTGCATTGTGATGTGTCATATCGTGTCGTGTTGTGTTATATGTAGTGCTCATTGTACTATGTATGACTGTGCAATGACAATAAAGAGTTATCGTATCTTATCTTATCTTTATTAGTCCCACAAGTGGGAAATTTGCTAACCATCTCCAATTCACCTAAACATTTTTTAGTTCAGCTTTTAAACATATATAATGATTGCTGTGAAATGTTATCTTCATGCATCAAATGCTTTTCAAATATATACTTTTATATTTTATATACTTATTTTCTCCATTGTAATTACTACCTGTAATTACTACCACCTGAAATTACATGGAAACTCCACAATGTTGTTCTATTTAGATTAGAATAACTAGTGTGATACATATTAGCTATACCCGACTATTTCTATTGCATATTTTCTGCATGTATGTGACTAAGAATGTCATATTAAAACATTTTCTCCATTTTATTTTGCATTATTGTGAAACACAACTATTTTGTTTTCTTTGTTATGCTCAATGAACAGGAATGCTTTAAATGTTTTGGGTTTTTTTCTCCCGTAGTTTAATTCCCCAATTCATTGTTTATGTACCCGGTCCCAAATTATATATTCTGAATAGTCCAGTGAAATTTTCAGGCTTTTGACTTCACAAGTATTTATGTTCAAATATTGTCTCAAATTTCAAAGGAGAAAAAAGGCCTGAAAGTGGGTGAATGGGCCTTTTAAAAAAATGAAGCTAAAATTTCACAGCAATCTGTCCCAATTAAAATAAATAAATAAATACAATTTCCAGTTTGAGATGGACTGATGCAAAGAAAATCAAAAGATTGTCAGAGTATGTACTAGCTTACCTACAACAAGCTTTTTAAGTGGTTTGAATAGCTAAAAGAAGAATTCACATTCCCTATCACAGAGCCTACATAGACTCCTACTGGCATCTTCAACTAAAGACTTAAATCTAATAAACAGGAAAGAGTTTTTAATAAACTGCAAACTGGGAAGCAAACTAAAATCATCTCAATATGATGTTTTTGAGTATGAATTTAAGCAATATGCTTCACATGGGAAACTAACATTAATACGGCTGTATCACAAGATAGATGACGGGTGAGCTACCAGAGGGCAGTGATGCAAGAGTTAAATAATATCTTGGAATATTTCTAACTGAAGCAATCAAGTGTACCACAGTTAAGTGGCTCAGACCTGAAGCATATATCAGATGGAACAAATAACATACTCAACGAGACTTCAAAACAATTTATCAAACGTTGGAGGCCGGTTGCCTATAGCAATCCCGACTCAGTTTGCTAATCTGAGTTAACTGACAGAAACAATACGCATAAATATGTCCTAGAAAGTTACTTACTGCTCACACATACCTGTATGCACACACCATGGTGGGGTCTCTTCCCTCTCTCTCTGGTGTTATTTTTGCTTTTTTGCAGCTATTTTTTCCAGTTTTCATCTTTATTTATTCTATTTTTTTTTTATCTATTGAATTTTGTATCTGTCTCTTTACTCCTTGCAGAGTAAGGAGATGGGATACTTATGTATCTAACTATCCAGATAAAAACAGAGTAGATGAAACAAGAGTCTGAATTGTACACGTAAATGCATGAAGGTCTAAATTTACTGTGACTACAACCTGATTTTCCAAAAAAAGTGTCATGTGGTAAAATGTAAATAAAAGCAAAACACAGTGATTTTTAAATTCTCAAAATCCTATACTTTATTCACAGTAGAACATAGAAAACATATCAAGTGTTTAAACTGGGACATTTTACTATTTCATGAAAAAATATTACCTCATTTTGAATCTGATGGCAGCAACACATCTCAAAAAAGACAGGGGCAACAAAAGGGTTGAAAAGTAAGTGCTAAAGTATTAAAAAGGAAAAAAAAAACCTGGAGGAATATTTTGCAATTAAGGGTGTTGTAACACTGACCTGTTTTGTAACAGGTCAGTAATATGATTGGGTTTAAACCGAATCATGTTAGAGAGGCAGAGCTCACAAACACCAATCTGCAAAAAGCTGCATCTTTATAATGTGAAACAACTTCAGAATGATCTTCCTCAGTTACGAAGTATAAAGTACTGGCCATTGTAGGTTGAATACATGTTTTTCTATCAAAATGATAAGTAGTCTCTCTTTATATGACATCCTTTTGTTTGTTAACCAATTTTAATTAACAATAATATTAGTAATTGTAATAATAAATCACACCCACAGGTGTTTCTCTAAAGACACGGTTTAATCTAAGTGTTAAACATTAAAAAACATTTGATGATGTTGAACGTCAACGCTGTCTCTAAGACGAGAATCAAAGAAACTCCTGCTAAAAACAAAAGTCACTATCACGATTCCAGTAAAAAAAAAAATCTTAGAAATGGTAGATGACAACATAAATGTATGAAAATGATGATTTTCAAAATTTACAGTTGTCTCATGTCCACATCATATTACAGTGACAGTTTTTCAACACTTCAGCCTAACATATCATTTTTTATTGACATAGATAGTCTCAGTTATTATTCATTTTTAAATTTTAAAGAAATTACCCAATTTCCTTCGGGGCCAATAACGTTTATTGAATTGAACTGAATTGAATTGAAAGATTTAAAGAGATCAAGGAAAATTGTGGTTTAGCAAAGATACGAGAGTGAGAATTTAACAATCAATGGCAGTGAATCAGTCCACGTTTATGGTATCACCTGTTGCCGTCGATTCAAGGCACCAGTTTTTGTTTTAATTTTCACCTGAGCAAAGTCCCCATATACATCTTAATCATATGTTACTATTTCTTTCCATGGTTTTTCCCCATTTGGGCCATTGGAACGGTCCAACAGTACTAGCATGTTGTAATGAACCCTCACCTAACCACACTGAGAAAAGCACATAGTCCTCGTGTGTCACGTATAACTTTCCTTCCTGGTGTCAGGAAAACTTTAACCAGCCTTTTATGAATGATTTAACGTCCAAGGTAATAGCTGGCACTTAGATAAATCTCTAAATCTGGATTCTACAACCCCGGGTTAAAGCCATTACGGACTTTGGCCAAGAGGTTCAAGGTATGTAAACTGAACTGACTTATCTTTCATTGCAATAAATAATACTTTCATATTGTGGCACATGTGTGTTGTACTAAAACTGCACACAGAGTATTAGCCAGAAACTGAGTGGAAACTAGCTTGGGAATGAAAAAAAGCAAACATCCATCCAGTTATACACTACAGGCAAGCATGCACAGATTCAGAGTTCATCAGTGCTTGCTCTGCTTTAACAGCTTATTTACTGATGTCACTAATGCTTTTTCAGGGGTAGCTCCTGAAAAAAATTCAGGTTCACTTAACTCTAGACTATGTAAAACTGTTGTCTGAAAACTAATTGCAAAAGTCTATATTCAGTCATTAGCACTGAAAAGTTAAAAAGCTACGTGTTTGTTTGTGTCGCTACTCCTCCAGCTCATTTCCTTTTCCTGCAAAGAGAAGACTTGACAGAACAAAACGAAACTGCTACTGACTGAGAACACCTACTGCAGCTCTTTTTGGACCACATTTTCTTCATCTTACTTGGAAAAAATATAATGACGTACACTTGAAAAAGATTTTAAAAATGCATGTAGTAAAGTTGGATTTCAAACCTTTACAATTTTTTTTACTTTTAAAAGCAGAAAATTTGTTATATTTTTTAAGCCATTTCTGTCTCATTGGTTTATCACTGGATATGTGTCTTCACCATATCGTTCATTTACTCTGGCTTGCGTTGCTCATTGCCAACTTGAATCCATTTTTTTTTTATATCTTTGAAACAGAAGGCTTTGGATCAAATTTAATAGGCACAAAGCTTAAAAATATATTTTCCACTGTTTTCTAAAAAGAAGGGTTATAAAAAGCATCATAGAGCTATCTAATGCCCAAACTGATACTGCCTAAACATTTTTTCACAATACCAGTGGGAAATCAAACAGAGGAATGAACCGGGCACATCTTTTCTCTTTCTCCTCTGGCTCACCTACACCTCAGAGTCCTCTGACCTGCTCTCTGTGGCTGCAGCTGCCCTGTTAGCATGGACAACAGCAGCGTGAACTGTGTGAAACAGAAGGCTGCCCATGTCTTCGTCATTCTTACCAAAGAATTTTCCCTTCTGCAGGGTATCAATGAGTGAAGTGTTACAACAGGCAAGGAGCACACTCACGCCAATCCCTTTATATTCCTTGACCAGCCCTAGAAAAGCAGCCAAGCCTGCTGAATCTATGAAAGGGATTGCAGAACAGTCTAAAACTATTGTGTGAAACTCCAATTCTCTTTGGACCAGTCTCACTGCAACATCTCCGTTATTTTTCTCTCCGTTCGCCTTGGCCTGCTTCGCAGACGCATCTTTGGCCTTCTTCTCTGCCTTTTTCCTTTTGGTCAGCTCAAAGAAGGGTTCGACTCCGACAGCTTTGTAGAGAGACTTGAGAAAAGACTCCTTATTGGCGTAGTACAAAGGAGCCTGGAAGCGGAATATTTGAACCCGAGATGGTGCCACAAGGTTCTTATACTCTTCCAAGTCCTCGTAAAAATCAGTGTCATCAACCCGGCCCAGGAGGGAGACCTGACATCAAACCCCAGAGTGTTGAGATTATTCACAATTACTTGAATCATTTTCCAATTATTAGTATAAGCATCATTTAAAATGACCTTATTTGCTTACCTTTGGATTTTGAGTCCTAAAGATGAAGCAGATCATGGAAAAGATTATTCCTACAAGGAGGCCCAGCTCCACACTGATCAGAGCCGTGGCTGACATGGCAACCAGCCAAACGATGGCGTCATTTCGGCTCGCACGCCACTTAGCCGGTACATCCCTGAACTTTCTCAGTGCCCCCCGAAGGCTAACAATTATGATACAAGCAAGCACACATTTCTGGAGAGCTTGGAAGAAAGGTGCAAAGAAGAGGAGGACAAGGAGGACTACCAGGGCACTGATCAGACTTGACACCTGGTGGAGATGGTAGAAGACAGACAGAGCTGATAGTTATGAAGAAATCAAATTACCACACAAATACTAACACCGCACACTTGACGTCAGGACAGACTTGAAAAAGGTTACAAGAAAATGTTTTCTCTTACAGGAAAGTTTGAGCAGGATAATAACGTGGAGGTCTGAGCTGTCACCAGTGATGAACCTAACCCTGGGTAATCAGACTAAGTCTTGGCAATCAGCAAAAAAAGAAAATAATCAATCTAATGGACGTACATCAAAAAACATTCAAATTTTTTGCAAAAAAGTCCATTTAGGTTAGGGTTAGGGTTATCACCAGTGATGACTTACAACTCAGAAGGTATTCCCCAAGGCATTTTTAGTACGTCACTTGCTTTCACCAGCAATTTCACAACTAAATGTAGTGAGAACACTTTTTTCCAAGATCTTCAAGTGAGAGATTTTAGACTATTCCTTCAGGTCAAAGAAGAAATGTACCTGTGTCTTGCAGCCTGTGGAGTCCTTCACCATTGTTTTTGCCAGTGCTGCACTGGTGGTGAATGAGTGGAAGAAGGAGGGAATGATATTACAGAAGCCGATAGCCAGCATCTCCTGGTTGGGACGAACGGTGTAGCCATGTTTCTTAGCAAACATTTCAGACAAAGACACCGTGAAGGCAAAACTACAAGACAAAAATAATATTTTTGGTGAATATTTAGGTTTTGCAAATTCATCTCACCTGAGGTCAGCATGTTTTCTAGCAACTTATCAAACATTATTTAACGGATCAAGAAGGCTTTTTAGAAAGTTCAGCAGTTTGAAGAATCTAACTTCCCATACCACTTTCCTTTAAAAAAGATACAAACAATAGAGGTGGAAATGACCTTAGGTGTGTGTGTTTTGAAAGGAAAGCCCAGTCAAAACTCAAAGTCGTGCATCCCGCCCAGACAATAATGTGGCTACTGATATGTATCTGTAATAACTAAGATTAGAGGCACATGTTCCTGCAAAGTCAACCTGCTGTTAAACTGGTTTCACTTTACCTAATGACTGCCAAAGGAATGGCATCCAGCACCACACGGGACATCAGACTAAAGCTGGGCAGCTGGGGAGGCATGAACCCTGTGGGGATGTGACCAGAAACGCTAGAGCCATAACGGCTGTTCAGCTCTCCAAAATGACTGGCTAGTGTAGCTCCGGCCACTACTACAAGCTCAGTGGGGAGAGGCATCTTCAGACGATCCTTATAGCGTTCCTGAATCTCCTTTGCTGCCACTGAAATAAAAATGTATTGTGAAATAAAAATCCATGTTAAAGAAAATTTTATTTTTCCAGGTTACATTATATTGATATTATATACGTATCCAAATGTGACTGACCTAATATTGAGATACAGATGGCACTAGTGATGAGGTCACACAGGTTGGTCTTGTGAATGTTGGAGAAGATGTTGAACCAGGTAACGACTACTGTGCCATAGCCCTGGTGACGTGGAATCTTTAAACCCAGGAGGTATTTAGCCTGCACGGTCAGGATGGTGAAGGACGCTCCGGTGGCAAAGCCATCGAGCATGGGAGCCGAAAGGTAAACTGAGACAAATCCCAGTCGAAACACTGCCATCAAAACCTGCCGAGGAGACAAGGATGTAGAGGAGAGAGAGAGTAAAAAAAAAAACATGCTGGTCTGTTAAGTGGCTGCAGGTGTTTTGATCGATTTGTGAAAAAGGTTCAAGTTAGAAGCATATAGAAACCAAAGTCCAGTGTGACGTGTGGAAATTTAAGCCCAAAAAGGAAAAGAATAAATACCAGAAAACTGGAAAAATTCTAATGCAATAGCTGTGAGATCATCATCATAATAATGACCCTTCCACAGAAACACATCGTCTAACTGTGCTGTATTATTTTACCATCCTTAATTAAAGCATTATCACTGTAGTCGGATGAAACACTTGGTCAGGCTGCATACATTGTGTGAAAAAGTAATTACTCCCTTGTTAAATCATGAATTAACTGTGATTGAGCCCATTTTTTGAAAAACCAAGTTCAATTACATTAGCTAAACCCTGACCTGATTACTAAGAAAAATGCAGAATAAAAAAAATACCTTCAATAGAACCTGTCTGACAAACTGAAGTAGGCTGAAAGAGCTAAAAATGAAATGTATCATGCCACAATTTAAATACATTTAAATAAACAGCTGAGAATCAAAGTCATTGATATCTATCAGGAAGTGTCATAAAGCCATTTCTAAGGGTTTGGTACTCTAGCAAACCACACACCATTATCCACAAATGGAGAAAGCTTGGGATAGTGGTGAACCTTCCCAGGAGTGAACGGCCTACCAAAATTACTCCAAGAGCACACTGATGACTCACCCAGGAGGCCACAGAAGAACCCAGACTAACATCTAAAGAACTGTCTCAGTTGCCTCAGTTAATGTCAGTGTAAATGATCCAACAATAAGAAAGAGACTGGGTAAAAATGGCATCCATGGGCAGTGAAAACCACTGGTGACCAAAAAGAGCGCAAAGGTTCATCTTATCCAGGTCGCTGCTTGTGCGGTCGACAGGCCAGTCAGCTGATTCTGATTATCAAACAACATCCTGACCATTCCAAAGATTTTGGGGACTTTTTGGAAGGTTTGAATCCCATTATATCTGGTATAAAACTACATCCGCATTTAATAAAGAACAGACAAATATGGTGGTGGTAGTGTGATGATCTCGGGCTGCTTTGCTGCTTAAGGATCTGGGTGACTTGCTGTAATTGATGGAACTGAATGAATTCTGTTCTCTACCAGAAAATTCTGATGGAAAATGACAAAATTAAGTTCTGGAGTAGCCTAGACTTAAATCAGATCGAGATGCTTAGCTAGGTTTAAATCGGTTATTCATGATCAAAACCCCCAATGTGGCTGATTTAAAATGATTTTGCAAAGAAGAGCTGGCCAAATTCTTCCACAGTGATGTGAAAGACTCATTGTCTGTTATTGCAAATGGTTGATTGCAATTCTTGCTGCAAAGGACTGCAAAACCAGTTATTAAGTTTAGGGTCCAATTGCTATTTTGCACAGAGTCAGATAGATTTTAATAACTTTTTTTCTCTTTATTAAGTGAAATCAACGTTCGTAAAACTACATTTTTGTATTTACTCGGGTTATCTTTGTATAATAATAAAATATGTTTGACGATCAGAAACATGAAACTGCAACAAATCTGCAGAAAAATAAGAAAACAGGAAGAGGCCAACACTTGTTCATAGCACTGTATCAGTGTGTGCATCTTGCCAACAAAGGTGCTTGAAAAACAGAATACACAGAAAAACAATTGTGCTCTTTACCTGGTAGACTCCAGCCAGGAATGTAACAGCAACAGCAATGCTGATGGCGTAACACTCCTTCCCACACTGCATACCCATTAACTCCACAGTGTGAACTTTAGTGACTGTGAGGTTTATGCCCAGTGTATCATTAAGGACATCAATATTAGACACTGCTGAGTCCTCACTGAGGTCAAAACCTGCCTTGAACACCTCCCTATCCACCACCTGTAGAAAAAAGAAAATGACAACATAAAATCTTTAGCTGCATGCTTAACATGCACGTGGGAGATTGACCAGATTCTGATTTATTACCTGTCCAATCATGAGGCTCATGAGGCTGAAGATGCCTACAGACACATGCCTGGATGTCCCCATGAGGAAGTAGATGATGTTAGCATAAAACGAGGTGTATAGGCCATATATGGGCTCCACCCCTGCCAGCAGGCAGTAAGCAATGGCCTGTGGTACCAAGATGATACCTACAATCATCCCAGACATCACATCACCCCAGACATACTCTTTAATGTTGTATTTAGGCAACCAGCGCATCACAGGGAAAAACCCTGACAGGGTGGATCGGATTCTGGGCACAGAGCAAGTTACAGCTTGCTTCAGCTTTGATTTAAGGACTGACACTGCAGGCTTTCGCTGGCGAACTTGTCGCTCCAAGAGAATGGGTATGGCCGGTGGGGTTTCTGTGGTGTTGGCAGCTTCCTCCATGGTCTCAGAGAGGAAGAAGAGGGAGCACAGTGTAAGGAAAAGGGAAGCGTTGACGATGAAGTGGTCAGCTTTGCTCCTGCGAAAGAGAGGGACAAATACAGTTTTATATCCAGTGATTCCTACTTGAGTGCATTGTTTGTAACTTTGAGATCTAACAAATTTGTTGACGGCTGTCAGAATGGTCCATTTAAACCATTTTCATCCAAAAGTTCAGCTTGGACTCCATCTTTTAAGGATTCCTTAAGTCACAGTTCTCATGACATGCAAATGCTGTTCTCTGTAACGGTCCCACGTTTTTGTGATGACATAGTGTAATTTTGCTGATGTTTTTTCTTTGTGCATTCTTCCACGTCCTTTAAACTGCTGATACAGAGCTCTGTGTGAGAACGTTCACTCGGGGTTATGAATTAACTTAACACTATCTTTCTTTGTAAATAAACTAACAACAGGGCAAGGGTTAATTAGCTCCATTGAAAATCCATGACAAGATGTGCCATTAAGTTAAACTTCCTCACTGTCTAGAAGCAAACATACCACACACACACACACACACACACACGATTTAAATACAATATGGACAAGGTTAAATTGTGATATGATGTAAGGCACAAGTGAAACATAGCTTATCTTATACCCCTACACTCTTTAATTGTGGCTATGCTGGGGTTGAGTGGGGGCAAGGTTACTGAAGACCAAAGCGATGGGAAATTACTGACAATGGCCTTATAAACACAGAACAAAACATGACTGCAGTCGTTATAAAATGATCCCTGGTGCTGGTTTTGGAAAAGAGAAATATAAATGGAAAGGAAAGCCCATATGTTGGATAGACCTATCCAGTAGTGCCTTTCCCCCCCAATAATAGCTAGAAAAGACTCCAGCCCCACATGCAACTCTAAATTGAGTAAGGGGTTAAGAAAATGAATGAGAAAACTAAGGTTTGTCTAGTTGGAAGCTTGCATTCATTTGAGTTTACTTCGTCATATCTAACATTCCAATAGTTTAGTGAATTCACTCATGTGCAAACCATTACAGCTCCCAGTAGATGAAGCCTAATGACTGTGGTGAATTTCATATTTTGACCTAGTGCAACACTGAGTTAACATTTGGTATTTTTAGTGAAATTTCTTAAAAACTATTACCATGAAAATTGTTTCAGGGATTCAAAGGACAAAGCCTAATCTTACAGCTATCATGTATGACTTATCCTTATCCTTATATTTTATAGCCTCCAAATATGTGAGATTCCCAGACAATAATCCAAATGTGTTTTGACACATTTGTTCAGTGAAACGTTTGATCAAATATGAATGAAATTTGCAACAGCACTTACATCATCAGGTCATTTTAGCAATATTTTAACCATATTTGATACACTTCAAGCACTTTTCTGCCTCAAATCTACTGCCAATTTAGAATCACCAATTAAGCTAGCTCACATTTCTCTGGACTGTGAGAGGAAACCTTAAGGACAAATATGCAATCTCAGCACAGAACCAGGGAATGTCTTGCTGTGAGACAATAGAGCTAACAACTGCACAAACATGCAGTCCAAATGCCTGCAGAACTTGTGTTTTGCGCTGTTTAGCATGCTAAAACTAGCCATGATGAAAATAAAATTGAAATTGTCAGTATGAGCTTGCTAGATTCTTTTTATTATCACCTAGCTTAAAGTAGGCATGAAACACTATACATACTACGCTTTAGTACATGAATTCTAACTCTAAAATTTGTCATAGGTTTTCAAGTTGCAGTGAAACTGGGTCAAAAGTGTCTAAATGTAGCATAGCAACATATTTGTCCCAAAGCACAGAAGGTCACGAGGTGGTTGATGGGCTAACTATTACACCACATACAATAACTAACTCAAAATAAGTCAAATTAAACAAAAAAAAAAATGCTTTAGGTACTGTTTTTGGTGACAGGGATGAATGAAAAAAATTATCCACTATCTATACAGATGCTGCTATAGCTCACCTGGTTAAACAGTGTGATTCTGAAGTGCTGTACTGTATGCTTGTAAGTTTTCTCCCCAACAAAAACAAAAAGGTCGACGAAACGTCGTCACCTGCAGATGCCTTTGGTTTCATTCTATAATACTGGACTTATTTTTCTACAAGGTTTGAACTTTGAGAGTGTTTAAACGAGAGAAAGTGTGAAAATGTTCATGCCTGTCTGAGAAAAGTGTATAAAGTGTGTAGTGAGGGGTTTTACAGCCTTAAGACAGCTATAGTAATTGTAAAAAATAAAACTGGCTACTTCGCAGATTTCACTCATTGCGGGTTATTTTTAGAACATAACTCGAGGGACCGCTGCAATAAATCATAATTAAACTGTATTGTCCCTTTTTAATCATTGCTTCTTAAGCAGCAGACGGTCCATTATCGCTGGCTAGCTATTTCATAAATGAGGACTATGTGGAGGACAGGGTTTTTTGAGCTAGGTGTATTAGTAGGCCACTCTATGTTTGATTTTTCTTCCTTCAATGTCATCAGGATCAGGATCAGCTCTGACCTATAAGCAAAGCATTATGATTTCACAGTTTTACAGGCTTATTAGTTACTCAGCATTTTGACTGCATAGGTCTTGACATTTATTGGAATGAAGCCTCAATACTATTTACTGAAGTGTTAAATTAACCAAACCTCTAATTTTTAAAAAACCTTTTTGTTCTAAATATCTAGGGAAGATTATCAGAGCTTTGTCGCTTGTAAACACATAATGTTCAACTAGCTTTTAAAAGCCATTACAGTTGCACCGAGTATAATTTATATATAGATATTAACTTGTCAGCACATTCCTGGTGTTCAACAATACAGTAGCAGCAGCGCTGCAGCTAAGATAACATGTCTCAGAAACCATAAAAAAAACCAAGTGACATATAATCTGTCTGTGCCATCAGAACGCTGACATGTGCTGTGATTTACTGTAGACTTCCTGTGGCAGCGCTGGCTGTTATGTAGTCAATGGCTTGATAGGAATTGTTTATCTTTTATATATTTGCTGTTTTTGTTTCTGATTAGTTTTGCTCATATTTAACTTTTATGTTGCTTTTTATTAAACTCGCTGTCTCTGGGTAGTTTTGTTTAGCGAGCAAAAACTGTTCAGGCAGCACAGAATCGGCTCCTTTGAAGCAACAAACAAGTCTATGTTCATGTGGGTATCATAAATCTCACCTGAAGTTTCTAACTGATAGAAGTGACAGGAGATAAATTGTGACCGTTCTCATTGACGAAAAACACATAAAAAGAAATCAAGAGCTGGCTTGCTGTTTGCTTGGTAGCTCACCCCCGCCAGCAGATACAATCTGTAAAGATTAACTGCTTTGAGGAATAGAACTCACACTGAGGACCCAAACAAATTTAGTTCATTTAGTTCAGTGTCAGCCCCGAAAAGCACCGAAACCAACTGATTGAAGGTGTGACAGTCAGCCGTTTCTAATCAAAGTTTTCTGCCTTTAATCATGTGATGAAAGCACTTCTCAGCTGCTTAGAATTCACCTTGGAGTCCATCCCAGCTGTCATTTAATCTCAAAATATAAATTTGTGTATACCACAAAAAGTGACTAAATTATGCCAGGTCTGCATATTATGTGCATACGCAGAAACTTTCATAGTATTGCAGTGACCTAAAGTACACAGATAGAAAATGTGGCATTCCACATAATGAGCACTAAATCTGAGGTCTTCCAAAGCCAACAGTCCTTCTGCAGGCAACTTGTGTTGAAGCTAACCTCAAGTCAGAGAACCGGCATTTTTGCAAGTCATTACACTCGTTTAAGTCAGGCTCCAGAATTGTTTCACACAGATGTGATGTCAAAAATGACAGCGAGGATAACATCTAGAGCAGCGGTCCCCAACCCCCGGGCCTCGGACCGGTACCGGTCCGTGAGTCGTTTGGTACCGGGCCGCGAGAGTTGAGGCTCAGGTGTGAAATGTATGGTTTTCAGGGTTTTTATCAGTTTTCAGCGTTATTTTGTTATCGTTTTTATCGTTAACTCGGTTTTCCTGGGTCTTTTCACGTGTGTTATGAATAAATCTTCTTTTTTTCGGTACCGGTACTAGTTTTATTTTGTTGTATTTATCCGCGACACCTTAAAGGCCGGTCCGTGAAAATAATGTCGGGCATAAACTGGTCCGTGGCGCAAAAAAGGTTGGGGACCGCTGATCTAGAGAGAAAAACACTGAGTAAGCTAAATTGTCACACAACCGCTCCATGCCAGCTTAGCGCAGTAGGTGTAATTTATCATTAATACCGCTGAAACATCTCTAATCTGAAATGGGTGGAACTAAATAAAACACCTTTCTCTGTGGTGTTCAAAACCTTTGCAAATGGGGAATAAATAATTACAAAAACTCCTGAAATAACACAGACATCTGTTCCCTGCAGACTAACTACTCTCACTATAAAGAACAACTTTGAACTGTGCTTCCCAGTGAAAAACAAACTCAGCTTTCAAAGCCAGAATTTCCTCTACGTCCAAATCCAAATTCATAGAAAAGTTCCAGTCAGTGAAATTTAATAATGCACTCACCTGTAGAGTCACTGGCACAACTACAAATAGCCGTCTTCACTGTGTCATATTTAAGTCAACTCTGAGTGTATTTTTCTCTTCCTGTCCTCAAATCTCAGATGTCATGCAAGCAGTCAGACCAGTCGATGTGAGAGCTGAATGTATATGGTGAGATAAGAGCAGCGCTTTGTTCCCTCCCTACTGGGTTGATAGCTGGGAGTGGGTGGGTCTTGTATTTATATGCAAGTGTGTTTGTTGGCAAGAGGTTAAATTGAGTCAATTTTTTACTGGATCACAGTGTTTATCCACTCTGTTGGATGGCTCGGGCCGTGATTGTGTTTGCAATGTTAAAATGGACCTAGACTCTGTGTCAACATATCCATAGTATTTAAATATATCTTGTAGACAGAGTGGATTACAAGGCAAACAGAACCTAAGGTGTGACAAGCAGAGAATTGCTGCTGGGAAACAGCTTTCCTTAAAATAAACTCATGTCACCTGTGAGTTAAGTGGTCTTTGCATAATGATTTAAACAATGATTTGTTCCTATATGACTGGATTAAAAAACACAAAGCACACACAGAATGAGTAACATTGCACCAATAGCGTATTAATGAATTAGCACCTTAATCTAATCTGAGGTTATATCAGCTATTTTATAAGGTACAAGGTTCGGTAATTGATTAAAGTTCTTAATAGACACACATATAATCATTTAAAAATAATTCAGTATTGTGTAATATAAAGAAAAATCTGACATGGTAGTATTTTTTTTTCATCAAAGCACATTTAATTAGGATTTACAATAAATATGGTATTTGTGCTTCCGGATAAAAAGGCATTAGTATCTTACTAACCAATTTACATGTGCTTTTTTCAAGTCATAGGCAACTGCAGGTGTCAAATTGCTTCATTAGCATGTAAATCTTCCACAGAGATTGTGAATCCCTGTCACTAGAGAAGGGAAGGCAACACTTTGCCTACATTTGTCAGAGATCTTGATGAAAATAAACATATACATACTGTTTTACAAGGCGTTACCTGCTTCGCGAAAGCTGTAAAAGCAAAACCAAAAAGGCACCTGGGAGGTGGAAAAACAAATTCAGCAGTCAAAATGTGCCAACATAACATTTCGCAGCAGTGCGCACGAACACTGAAAACTTTCAGTTTTAGTGCATTGACTGAATATTGCAGAGAAACTGTGACACACCAGCCCTTTACAAGCTGAGGAACCTATACTGACTCAGTAGCTGTGTTACTGATTGAATCAGTAGCTTTTTAAAGGCGATCTCGCCTGATGGGGGACTGTGAGAGTTGCTCCAGGCTCAAATGAAATTACTCGGTTACTCTGGTTAAAATCTTTCTAAAACGATCAGGAAAACAGTCCTGGTATCTTTGCACTGAGCTTATTACACTTTAACAGGTTAAACCAGCATTTCTATGCAGCTGTTCCACTTCATACCTCATCACTATATTCCAAGGCAGTGCACTGTGAAGTGTGAGGTCGTGTGGATGAGCAGTTGTTATATTTCAGCTTAATCTGTTTTATATTAGCAGCTCATTCCAATAAGCCTTTGCATGTGAGATGTTTATGAAACATTGGTGAATTGCATTGTACAGAGTCTGCAAGTGTGGCATTAAGCATTTTATTAAATAAACTCAATCACAATCCTGGGACACCAACTGATCTCAGCGTTATTGCACATCAGCTAACAGCTGTCCTGATGCCTTTTCACACATCCACTTGGTGAATCTAATTTAGGTCCAATATTTAAGCTGTCTTAATGCTGCCGTGCATTTGCAAGCCAGCCCGGTCCTGCTCTAAATGATGTTTCTGACCTAATCAGATAATCACAGTATCAATTGTCATTGATGCTTGTACCTGTCGCTTTTTCTTGGTCTCAGCTGGTCTTCTGATCAAATTAGTGGTTCGCTTTGCATTTTAAAGTTTCCATGGACAAGATACAGAGTCTGAATATGACAGGTGTTTGATGGCACAGAAGTTCTGTATGAAATGTTGAACCTTAAATGTAGTAAAAAGTGATTTGAGTTCACAGAGTAGAAAAACATTTTATAGAATATTGGGAAAAATAACGTTTTCGTAGGACCTTGATTAATCGATCAAATGATTAACAGATCGTGAGTTTGACAGTACCAGCGTTCAGTTGCTGTATGTGTCTTGGGAGTATGAAAAGGGGAATATTGGCAATTAATGGCCCATGCTTACACAGACATTCGGGTGTGTCTAAATTTATCTAAACTGACAGGTGAAAAATATTCAAAATAGTTGCCAGTCTTCCCAGGTGTGGATGTCCCAGCAAATCTACCCCAAGGTGAGATCACAGAAATTGCCAAAAAAACCCAAACAAAAGCTACATTTCAGACTCTGCAAACTATTTTATTACATCAATGTAGGACTGTAAACCTCAATACAATTGGGTAGACAAAACAGAAAGCTGAACATGACATACTGCTAATAAAACCATTTAATAGCCACACTTTGTCACATAGCTAAATTCAACATCCAAACAGCCTCCAGGGATGTTTTGCTGTTTCTGTTGCACCTGTGACCGAGGGTTTCTAATATGAAGATAAATGCTTGGCAGGGCACGAGGGGCCAAAACTATTAAGCCCATTTTGAATGAAGAATTTCTATCTAAATGTGGACTGAACAAACCCGAGGATATCATTAATGAGAAAAACGATAATGGGGGGAAAAGCAATTGGTAAAAGCACTTTACCATGGAGTAGAATAAAGAAAACACTAAGTAACCTTATGAAACTGATAGTGTACTTATGATAGTTACATAAGTAAACCAATAAAACAAATCATCAGTCTGTCATCTCATAGTAAGAAGACTCTAGGTTTAAAGCTGTTCAAAGACATGACCGTCAGGTTATCTGATGATTCCAAAATACCTGGTGGCGTTCATGGATTGGTTATTTGAATCTGTGTTATCCTGTTAAATAAAATACTAATACTACTAATAATAATGAATTAATTATGAGAGAGTTAAGCCAAGGGTAACAGAGCCTTCATGCATTGAGTACATGAAATCCACAGAATTCCACAGGAATAAATTGGCATCCAATAAATGTTAAATGTCCAAATGTAGCTGTACAGGACCTAATGCTAACAATCAACATAAAACATGTGTTACGACAATTACAGTGCTGTGCAAAAAAAACTCTTCTTGAGCAACCCTTCATTTCTTTATATTTTGCTTCCAAGGAGCCAGACTTTCTTGTGATTTTTAAAAATGGTTGTGAGCAGGCTTTCTGAAGGTCCTTCAGAGTTCTTCTTTAAACATTGGCTGCTTTTTCACTGACTTTCAATCCAATCTTTGCACTGATAATTTTCAGAGGAAACCGATTTGTTTGTTAAGCTACTTATCACTGACATTTGAATCATTCAAACTTAAAAAACACACCTGAGTCTAACCAGTGTTGTTTCTACACATAAAAAGAACCAATTTTAAATTATATCTTTAGGAACTTTGTTACAAACATTCTCAATTTGGTCACTTTTCTTTTTGTTCAATCTCCAAATAATGTCAAAGAAAGTGGCAGGCCTAAAACTATCTGTAGCAGATGAACAGTATCTGAAATTCATGACCTTAAGAAACAAGAAAAAAGACTGGACGGATCTAGAGAAATTTTCTTAGGGTGGCATGGAAATCAGATGGGGTGGCAAAATCAAAGCAATTTCTTCACACGTATGCAGGTGTTACTTCTGTAATAAGTACTATATATGGTTAAAATACATCAAATAGAGCAAGTATAACCAGTCTTCATATAAATATAGTCTGTAACTTTCTTATTGGTTTCAGCCCAGATAATTAGACACTCAATTATATAAAAAGGTGAATTTTGAGTACTGTATAATCTATGTAATAAATAAACATGTAGCCCAATAAGAATAAAATCAAGAAAGCTACACAACATGAGGTGGATCAGTTAGAAATACAAGTCTAACTAGAAGTTAGTTGTGACAAGGCGTTACCTGCTTCGCGAAAGCTGTAAAAGCAAAACCAAAAAGGCACCTGTGACGTCATACTTTTGCGACTTCGGGAAAAACCGGCGTAAAACAAAAAACTGTACTTAAGCTGCGTGAAACCGCCTCTGTCCGCCGATCAACTGACCCTGACCCTAACCCACACCCTAACCCTTTAATAAACAGTAAGCAGAATTGATATTGTCCTTGCAACATTGGAATTTCATAAATGCACAAATGGCTTGGCACGCAAAGGAATAACGTCACAACAATGTGATTGGTCACTTGCAATGGTGAACCTGGAACAACATTTTCATGATGGTCTGGGAACAACACCAACACGAGGATATCAGATCATCCTTCCCTCCCCACAGCCTGGACCTGAACATTACTGAGGCAGTTTGGGATCATGCTGACAGAGAACAGAACAAAAGACAGTCAATATTAATTAAAAAGCTATAATGTTTGTTCAAGAAGTCTGGAGAACTTTTCCTGAAGACGACTTCAAGAAATTACAAGAAAGCTTGCCAAAGAGGGTTCAGGCTGTGTTTAAAGAATAAAGATGGTCAAACCAAATACTGACTTTCAAGTTTGTTAGCAATGTACAAACTCTGTTTTTGGATAATGTACCGTATTTCCGTGTAATTTTGCCCTTTAGAAAAATCCTTGTACTTATTTCCCACTTTAGCTAAACAAAATGACACAAGAGCACTCTGAGTGCACACTGCCCCTCCCAGAAGGGCAAGAGTTATACTAAAACAGTGATGTTTATGATGTTTTTATTACAACATGCTGCCGTTAGTCTGTTTTTATTACAACATGTTGCTGTCTGACCCATGACTTTGAAACATTACATACCATATTGTTGTATTTTATTATCTTTACCTCTGTGATTGGAGCCGAGTTGCTCTCTCCATGCTGTACATGCTCGCTCCATATTTGTGATAGATTACTCGATTTTTTTTGTCTAGGTGAACTTTGACCTTGTTCACTAACAATGAAGTTCAAGGTCAAATGCTTAGCCCGTCAGGGTATTCATGTCTCCCACGGCCTAGTATATTGTCATTAAATTTGAAGACAATGAATAAAAACACTGTGGGTAATATAATGTTTTTACTGATTTTCACATTTGGTGTGACCTTGATTGGTTTCACCAAAATTAAATCAGCTTGAGCTGTTACTGACAAAGTTTGAACATATCTTAAAAACTGAGCACACTAGACTGCTAACAAACAAACATACAGACAAACAAACATGACCGATTACGTCCTCCCTGCCTCAGGGGTGTGAATGAGGGGTGGCTAAATCATAGTATTTATATGTTGTTTTAACAACAAAGGAGCTCTGAAGAAGTTTTTAAAACTCTAAACTTGATGTAGTTATAGTCAAAACCTTCAAGAGTAAGACCAAAGAAATGTAATCAGGTGTTGAAATTCTCCAGTGAAACAGTGCAATGATAACATAATTGGAATATGTCAAACTTTTTAAGATTCTGTAGCTTTTTTTTTTTTTTTCAGATTAATTGTTCCTGAGGGACAAACATGCAAATTTTGGCACAGATTGTTTGTTATCTGCTTGTTGCTGTTATCTAAATAAGTCTGCAAGGGATAATAAATAGGGCTGAAATTCACAGTAAAGGACACTGTGTCTCTCTGTGTGTGCAAGTGTGTGGGTGTGTCCCTCAATGCATTATATGCTAGACTGAATGGCATATTTGTCAGTGAGATGTGGTAATTTGCTTCTTTATCTTCACTCAGTCACTATTGCGCTGTTGATATTGCACTCGTCTTTGAAGTGACAGTTTCTTCAGTCTTGTAGCATTTGTTTGTCTCTTTCAGTAAAGACCCTTATCTTTTTCCATCTGAAAGGATTACTGCACTGCCCCTTTAAATCCACCGGCAGCATGCATATGTCTGCAAGCCTGCTCCACCATCTACATGCTTCATCATGCTTTTCGGACACAGTCTTGGTTAAACACAAGCAATGTGAGGCAGGACTTACCCAGAGCGAAAGAGCTTGAATGTGTCCTGAAGGCAACACTGGCCATAACTCCCTGAGTCCTGCCTCCTCGTTCACTATCAGTCTGTTTTCCTCTGTACTGTTGTCCACTTTGCTGCTTGCTGACAATATCTGGCTTCTTCCTGCTTCCTACTGCAAAGCATGATGGGAGCAGCAGCCCCTCTTGTCCTTGGCAGCCTGTTGTCCGTGGAGAAGAGCCTGGCGGGGTGATGGGGAGAGAATATGAGAGAAGGAGAGAGTGAGAGAGAGGAACCGTTGTCTGTGGATGATGGAAACCATGGTAACTAAGCTCCTGCTAGTGCGTGTGTGTGCATATTAGTAAAGATGATGCATTTTGAGTATAAAATTTTATCATATTTCAGTATTATCATAAGGGAACAAACAAATCCCGTTCTTTCCTATTCAGCTCATAAACACAGCTCATATTTACACTGTCATTAATTTAACGATTAATGATGTCTTTTAAATCAGCGGTCTCCAACCTTTTTTGCGCCACGGACCGGTTTATGCCCGACAATATTTTCACGGACTGGCCTTTAAGGTGTCGCGGATAAATACAACAAAATAAAACTAGTACCGGTACCGAAAAAAAGAAGATTTATTCATAACACACATGAAAAGACCCAGGAAAACCGAGTAAACGATAAAAACGATAACAAAATAACGCTGAAAACCGATAAAAACCCTGAAAACCATACATTTCACACCTGAGCCTCAACTCTCGCGGCCCGGTACCAAACGACTCACGGACCGGTACCGGTCTGAGGCCCGGGGGTTGGGGACCGCTGTTTTAAATAACAGATAAAAATATTCTGTGCCTCTCATGATCATCTGGAAAAGGGGCAGAATTATGCTCATTTCCTGCTTTAAGAGCTTAGTGTTGTGATTAGTGTGATTCACTATGTGAAACAAGCTGTTTTAGCTCCCTTCTCTCTTGCTTTTGTCATGGTCCGGGTGAATACGGGGTGTTTCCACTCTGCTGGGCTCCACCTTCAGACGGAGACTCCAATCAGCTTCCACACCTGGTTCCAATCAAGTCACCTGCATATAAGACCAGCGTTCACGACAGACCCCTGCCAGATCTTCTGCTAACACATGTTAGTGCTAGGCCGCCAAGCCCTTGCGAGAACTCTGGATTACTGTTTTTTCTCCTCACCGTGTTTTCTTTCCTTTTTCGCCATAGGACCCATCTGCCTGCCTCCCTGCTCAGCTCCCCACTCCAAGCCTATTCTGGATCTGCTTTGGACACTCCTCACCCGGAACCCCCTGGACACTCCCTCCTCGATTGACACTCCAAATCTGCAACGCTGACTTCACACCTCCCTCCAAGCCGCTGCCCCCTTTCTCCATTCCCCCGGATCCCTCTGTGGAATCCAGCCCTCAGAGTTTCTCGTTCACAGTCTTGCCTCACAGTTTTCCGCTCATAGCTTTCACAGTTCATAGCATGCATAGGTTATAGCATTCTTAGTTTTCTGTTTTGTAACTTCGCTCAGCTCTGTAAATAAACTCTGTGCTCACGCCCGTTTTGCCTCCCTCTGTGTCTGCATTTGAGTCCACACCCACTGCCTGGCCCTCTCGGCCGTAACAGCTTTCCTTCAATAACAGCAGGTTTGAACAGCAGGGCCCTATTTCAGGAAGCCGGTTTAGAAAACTCAGTGAAAAACGATACTCAGGGTTGAGTAACCCCGAACTGTCCAACTCGGAATATTCGGTTTCAGAAAGGCTGATAACAATTAGTTCAGTCAACGCGGAGTTGCTTTAACCCCAAGTTAAACGCGCGTACGAGGATACATAAAGCCCTGATTAGTGGAGCACAGATTAAGCGAGTCACCATGGAGACGGAGGGAAAGAAGGCGCGGTCAATGTATTTTACAGCGCTTGAGGCCGAAATTCTGATGGCAGCATATGCCGATAACATGCAAATTTTGCGGGAAAAAAGTAACACAGCCTCAGCTGCAAAAGAAAGGGGGCATGCATGGCAAAACATAGCCGACAGAGTCAATGCGTGAGTGTTAATTTAAACATTGATCTAGGGATTTCCATCCATTTAACACGTTATTTTATTATATTTTATTTTATTTTTTATTTCATACATTTTATTTTGTGATGTGATGTGAGCGCAGGTGCAACCCAACAGGCCCCAAACGTTCCTGGCAGCAAGTAAAAATGAAATATAAAAATATAGTCCAAACAGGTAAGGTGTAATTGTATTATGAGCCATAGTGCTTGGTCTGTTTGTCCGATGTAAATCAATTGCAGTTAGAGGCTACATTAATTTCCCCTCTGTAAGCACTTATTGAAATTATCTGAGCACATTACAAGTACATATTTGCTTACTCTGTATGCTCAAATTTGACCCGTTATAGCCAACAGAAAAAAAGCGGAGGCCCGAAAAACAGGTGGGGGTCCTCCACCACCACCACTCACAGAGGCTGAGCAGTTGGCTTCCACATTTGTGATAATGTTGGCAGCATCACATATGATCTTCACAGTGCAGAGAAAACAAATTAGCATCCATTACTATAATGAAATAATTTGTTAGTTTGAAATGCTACAGGGAACTATGTACCTGTACATTAATGCTGTGGAAAGACTTCCTGTTCACATAGTCTCCTTCATTTACTGAAGGAGCAATGATTGGAATGTGAGTGCCATCTATACAGCCAATCACGCCTGGGAACCGTGAGAATAAATGTAAAATTTAAGTAGTAGTTCAAGTATCATCACATCATGAATTAAGTTTCGTTCATCCTGATACCTGCAATTTTGTGGAATCCCTCTTTGATAAATCTTGTGGGTCTGTGACCGGGGAACACCACAAACGGGTACAGGAGACGTTTCAGTGCAACTGTAGCATTCCTGACTGCCCGACAGACGGTAGCCTTGGAAACGTGCTCAGCGTCACCAATATTATACAGAAAGCTCCCGTTTGCAAAAAACCGAAGTGCAATACAAATAATATGTACAGAACTGAGCGAATGTCCGCGATGTGTCACATGAGCAATATTAGGCCTGAGGATGTTATTCAAATAAATTATAGATTGTGCTGAAAAACGGTAACGTTCACACAGAAAATCATCAGGAAATGATAAAATGTCCAAACGCGCTCTAATCACTCTCTCCCGGCGGAGAGCTCTGCGGAGAATTTGGGCTTCAACATCTACTGGCTCTTCAAGGAAGGGGCACGCCATGTCTGACACTTCCTACAGTCAGGTTTCCGACAAAGAGGCGGAGAAAGTCAGGGTTAGTTGAAGTAAACCTGCTAGGGGGCAGGTTAGCTTCACGGAGTGTGTCGTCATAGTAACTCACTCAGAATTAATCTAAACTCGCTTTGTGAAACCGAAAAACCAGAGTTTTCGTTAACTCAGGGTATACTTACTCAGAGTTTGCACTAAACCGGCTTCCTGAAATAGGGCCCAGGTGAAAGCAGGTGACAACAACCTTATTATTAAAATAATACAGGGTGGACTTTAATATCACCAACCATTCCCATGTTATTACGGTGTATCCATATAAATGGCCCACCCTGTAGTAACCGTATATACTGTTGTGTGTAAAAGAAATCACACGTTTAGGATATCAGGATAGAATGAAAAGTCATCTGGTCCTTATCAGGTTTTGAAATATTTACATACAACAACACATGAAATATTCCACCTTTCCATTATTTAAATGAAACACCAATCCTGAAGCAGTATGTGGAAAACAGGGACACCCAATGCACTTGAGTAACTGAGCACCAATGAGTGTGAGTGTTGTGAATTTGTTAGTCTGGAGCATTCCAAGGAGGACGATTATCAGCAGTGAACTTGCCCTCTGTTGCTTCTAAGAGTATAATTAGACTGTATAACAGTCTAATTATAACAGTATAAAAAGACTGAATAATTATCTCTTGTTTGGAAGGGATGCCAGGAGAAAGTATCTTCTCAGGTTAGGTGGAGACGTCTCGCAATATCACACAAATACAGCAGCTGTCAAACCTGGTGGTGGTGAAGATTTGGGCTTGTTTTGAAGTCGCTGAGTTGAAAGTCAGCTCGTCTGTATACCAAAGTATTTTAGAGTCAAATGTGAGGTCATTTCCTTGGGCCAATATTAGGTCACCCAACAGGCGAATGATTTTAAGCAAATCTTTAACCGAAGGGTTGAAAATGAAAAGAATCAAGCTGTTGCAATGGCCCAGTCAAAGTACAGACTTCAAGTCGATTGAAATGATGTGTCGAGACCTTAAGAGAGCTGAGCCTAAACAAACATCAATATTTAAAAACCTCAATAAACTGAAGTAATGTTGTAAAGAAGAGTGGTTCGAAATTCCTTAACAACAATGTGAGACTGATAAAGTCATAAAGAAAACATTTGCTTCAAGTTATTGCTGCTAAAGGTGGTTCTAAAAGCTAATCAATCATACACTGTGGTTAGTGTTTTGTAGGACTGCAGAGAGCACTTATTTCTGGAAGAAGCACCTGGTGAGACAAAGGTTTGTGTTATACACATCAACTGATATCCTTGGATTTCTGTAATCAGGTTAATTTTTTTATTTTTATTTTTTTAATTTTTAAAGCATTTAATCCAAGTGTTCCTAACTGTAGTTGTTCCATCTGGGTTGCTAACAAGAGCAGCCACATTTAACTGCTTAACTGCCCTGTCAAAACGTTTGCCACAAGTCCAAAGTTACATCTTGACAACCTCATGGCACGACATCACCTTCTCTGCATCTTCAGGATTTCTCAACAGTTGAATGGATCCCACAGAAGACACTGATGGATTCATGCAAAGGCTCCGTCAACTACATTTTAACTCCATTTGTCTAGAATTAGCCATTGTCCTGGGATGTAAATGTTTAGGGAAGATTAGCAGTTTATGGAAAGTAACTTGAGTTTTAGAGCCTCATGCACAAAGAGCCATTGTGGTGCTCCAGTACAACCCTTCTGGTGGCTGTAGCTCAGGTGGCAGAGCAGGTCAGCCACTAATCAGAAGGTCGGTGGTTCGATCCCAGGCTGCCTCCTGACTGCATGCCAAATATCCTTGGGCAAGACACTAACCCTGTGTTTGCCTACTGGTGGGGGTCAGAGGGCCTGGTGGCGCCAGTGTCTGGCAGCCTCGCCTCTGTCGGTGCGCCCCAGGTCAGCTGTGGCTACAATGTAGCTTGTCATCGCCAATGTGTGTGTGAATGGGTGAATGACTGAATGTAGTGTGAAGCGCTTTGGGGTCCTTAGGGACTAGAAAAGCGCTATACAAATGCAGGCCATTTACCATTCAAACTTCCCTTGAATGATGATAATAATGTTTCGGTTAAAAAGTTACCCAAAACAGCTGTTTATTGACAAAGCACTAACATATCAACCGATAACCAAAAGACCTAGTTATTTATTCTACACAGGCAAAAGGTGAACTCTAAGCATGTTGTTTACACTGTTTATAAAGTGGAGCATGCAGAAAAGAGACATACACCAAAACACGTCATCAATGAATAATAACTGAAATATGCATAAAGAAAGAAATACATGCCTAAACAATATCACAAAAGTCTTAATAAGCTCATTTCTTTTTCTTTTTTTCCTTTCTTGCATTAATTCATTCATTAAAAAAAATGCTCTTTGGTAGAAGTTCCTCATTCCCATTAATTTACCTCTTGGCTCACTGATTGCACTTGTACCTTTTAGATTTAAATGAATGCAAACAAGAATCTACAAGCACTGATGTACATCAGACGGAAAGAAATGTTTGCTACTTTCTTTCAGTATGAAAGACATTTGTGCAGCGTGAAAGAAGACACGATACAGAACATGGAGCATAAAAGCCTGTTTGCAAACATTGGGAAACATGCATGAAGTGACTTAAAATGTTGGTTAAAATGACTGTTTATAAGGTTGGGGAAACCTGCAGTCAGCTGAGACTAAAGAAGTCACTTGGATGAGTGACAAAATGTTTCTCCCACTGAAAATGCTATGTCCAGATGAACAGAATCAACCTTTTGGGATGCATGAAGTGACTTTGCAGTTTGGGCTTTGCTGCAGAACCATGCTATTATAACGAGTGCAGCTGTGCATTGATAGCAAGCCTTTCTCTGTGTGAAAATGCCTTTATGATGTCAGAGGAAAAGGGTCAGACTGCAGCTGATGAAAGGCAAGTAACTCAAATAACCATTTGTTACAAACAAGATATGCATAAAAGGATCTGTGAATGCACAACATGCCAAACTGAAGAATGTGGACTACAGCAGCAGAAGACTACACCAGGTTCCACTCTTGTGTGCTAAGAAAGGAAACTTACACAAGATCATGGGAAACAAACAGGAAAATGGAAAAACATCACCTGGTCTGGCTAATCTTGATTTCTGCTGTGACAATTGGATGGTACAGTGAGAAGATAAAGGCGTGGATCCCTCCTGACTTGTACCAATGGTTCCTGTCCCGTAGTATCAACTGTGCTTTAAATGCCACAGTCTTCCTTAGCAATGTTGCTGACCATGCTCATCCCTTTATGATCACAGCATCTAATGGCTCTTCCAGCAGGATGGCATGGACAACATCTCTAAGGAGTGTTTCCTGCATCTTGAATCACAAAGAATTTAGTGTTATGAGTGGCTGTGTGCAGACAGGAATAGGACCCAAGGTGCAGACTCCGGAGACAGTCGTGAACTCAAAACAGCTTTAATGTAAAACTTAAAATATAACATAACTGGAAAAAATCAAAAATAAACTTAAACCGAAGGACAGACAGAACACACAGCTAGGTAAACAGTAGATCACGACCCAGACACAAAGAAACACAGGGCTCAAATACACAGAGGGAGCAATCAGGGAATGTGTAACAGGAGGGAAACACAGCTGGGGCAAATCAGGCCTAACGAGACAAAGGAAGCAAAACCAGACACATTAACATCGGACATGGACTTTCAAAGTAAAACAGGCAACCCATAACACAGACTGAACAAAAGACACAGACTCACACGCAGGCACTACAACAGAGGGAACAGAGACGTGGGACCAGGGCAAACACAGACACTGACTGGACACGGGGATATAGCAACTAAGGATACACAGAGACGCGAACTAGACAAGGGGATACAGCTGACAGGGGAGACAGAGCAACTAGACAAGACAGAGACATAAACCATAAGACAGAACTCAAAGAAACCAAAGACTAGAAATTATAAATAATATAATAAACTCAAAAACCCTGGGGGGGAGCATTAAGAGCAATCTGTACCTAATACATTGTCAGGTATATTTTATAAAGTGATATTTGTGTTTAATACAATGTGGCGTAATGGCCTGAAGAGCACAGTCAAAACTGATTTTCAGCTTTATCAGTTGTGTGTATATAGATTTTTCAGCATTTGGTCACTTATTACTTACTATTACTATTGTTTTGGATTAAATATAGACTTAAAAATTATTTAACAATCGTTGAATTTGGATTACACTCCTGTGAGATTTCCATTTTATACCTTAATTATAATAGTAATAATAATAACAACAAAGCAATCATAAAAAGATAGTTTAGCTTAAGTTCCAGCGGTAGACTTGTAGCTCATAGCACTTATCATAGTGATGGAGGCTTTCCTGTGTTGGAAAGCTGACACTTATAACAGGCATGATGCTTTTCCTGTCAAAATCTGAACAAACAAACAGAAGCCTCCCCCCCTCAGTAATATGAACTCCTACTCTACCCGCTGAATAGAAAAGCCCATCACAGTTAGTAGTGTTGCGACGACATCTGGTGGTATTAAGCAGGAAGTCTATGAGAGTCTCTGATTTCTGCTTTCTTTATCCCCATCCAATTTTTCTCTGCACTGCACCAGTCATTTTCTAAACTTTCAAATCCATTAAAGACATCTATACTCCGTCGCTTTATAAGACTAATGGGGAAAAACAAACCCCCTCACCTGAACTGGCTCATCTGTTGTATTCCAAGTAGCACCGTGTGTCGGTACTAGTTTTTGCTGCGCAGCTGGATGTCTTCTGCTCATCTTTTACTTGGCTTGAAGAAACAACTTTGCGTTTGAGACAGGCCCGGGTGGTGCTGGTTGTGGCTATGCACTGTTCTTTAGCGCAGTTTTCCCAATAGAAATTACCTACAAATTTGCCCAACCAGTGGGATTTGTTTTGAGCTCTGATAACAGGGGGCAGTAGAGAGCCCGCTACAACTCGATGTACACGATGAGTAAAACTTGCTGCATGTTAAAGTAAGATTTGTGCTTCACTGAAGGAATTTTCAAATTCTTTTTTTTTTTTTGGTGTTATGAAAGAAAATACTTGTTGGTTGAGACTAACAGGTTGGTTGAGCAGGAGCATGTCTAATAAGCTTAATGAACTGCTTACAGCTAGCTTATTTAAGTTTTTCCAATAGGAACCATGTGGGACTGCTTCCCAATGAATGAGACACACCTAAAAGTGGCTCTTGGGGCCGTGCTTTGAAGTTAACTCTAAGATCTTGCCTCCATGTGGAAAGAATGATAAACCCCCATGATGAGGTACCACATTTTATATCCTCAAACAAATTGTTTTGTGTTGTGCAGGCCTGTTTGCTATAAGAGATCAGACCCTGAAACAAAAACATCTCCATTGCAGTCAACATTATTTTTTTTCAGTACCATAGATGGAAGTATAAATCTATGTCTTGTTAGGTTAAAAATGATGTTCTGTTCCTGTGTTAGCTTCAGATTAATCCTCGAGCCAAATGTTTTTAGAAGACCGGGTCCAGCTCTGGCACTGTGGTGCTATATGAGCCAGAGCCTTGAGATCTCGAGGTCTTGGACAGGCTATAACCCCAGAAGGATTGCAGCGGAGTCAGAGAGTTGTGAGAAGGCTCACAATATAATGAATTCACCGTTTAGTTAACGGCCAGCAAACTCCCAACCTAAGTCATTTGTTTTCTTTTTTCTTTTTTTAGCAGCACTGGGAATGATTGGAGATATTCAGGTTTGCTGTTACCAAACAGGATTCTGATGAGGGGCTTTGTGTGTAATTACTGCCTACCACCTCCAACAATAATGAAAGCTTGTTAAAAATGCTTCAGCCTCACAGAGAGCCTGCTTTCTCATGCCGGCTTGCTGAAGAAAGGATCACATCACAGAGCTCAATTTGAGACAAGTGAACGTTCAATAGAAGGCACAAATACTACAATAGGCTTCCCCCTGCCAAAATCTGGGGGAAAGAGGACAATCTGCTTAAAATACAGACTCTAAGGACCATATATGTGTATTTTCTTTCCAGCAGAAGATGGATCTTAATGATTTCAGCAATCAGATGGACTATATTAAAGAAACAGAGCTAAAAGGAGCTTGTCTATTGGATGTTATTCTGTTAGGTGGCCAAAAACGCTAATGTTGCCTGGTGCAGAGTCAATGTGTAAATAAACCGCTCTTTGTTAACATGTGCAACATATGAGCCTTATATGACAAATCTATAAATTTTTGTTTACACCTTGTTGCAGATTGGAAGTCAAACTGTTTAAAATGCTTTCATTTCTTGGCATCTTTATCACGTCTAATAAACATGAAATACATGGAGGCTGTGAACTGAGAAGAAAAAGAAAGAAGAGGTGTTAACTGATGCTTTAAATGCAGAAGGACAATATAACGCAGATATTAGTGATGACAGACAGTAGGCGGATAATAGCTTCACGCCTTTGTAAGTCAAACTCAAAACGCGCTGTGATAGATGGAGACCAACTTAGACAGACAACATGTGGGCTAAACTTAGAATAAACCTTGGAATCAAAGGAGTCTGGAAAATGTAAAGGAGTCACCAGTGGTGCCAAACTGTACTGCTTTTAGTTGTTGTTTTTAAATGTAGGCACTATGTCACATCAACTTGTTTTCATATGTTCAATTAGACAAAATTAGTACTAATAGGTAATTACAGGTACTCCCTTAAAGTCTGATTTAGGCTTATGCAATGAATTTATGTAGAGCCTGGGCTGCAGGCTGTGCAGCTGTTCTGCAGTTTCTCTAATGAAACACTAGATGGTGCTGGAATAGGCAAATTACAGTCATTACAAGCTGCATTAGCACATACCTAGGTAAGTAAGTTACAGCGTAGATTTAACATTGAGTTGTAAATCCCACTGAAGGGCTCTTTGAGGTTGTTTTACAGTTTCTGCCCTCTAGTGGTCAAATGTCACCTAATTTGCCTTTAAAACAGTCCACTTGATCAGTCCACTGATCAAGCAACTCAAAAGCTCCAAGTCTGTTATTCTTCATTTGTGAAATTCCACACCTTCATACCCACCTCAGCTGAAAACTGCCTTTGTGCAAAATAAACCCGATCCTGAATTTATTACAATCTACAGCAGATGCAGTGCTTCTGTAAATGCAAGCACGAGGCTGCTGATATTTTTTTCATGTTGTAAAACATGACATCTAACAGGGAGGGCAATTGATTATATGAGCAATTGTCAGACTTTGTTCCAGTGAGTGTATTCAAGTCTGATATGCTATGTGTATGTATTCCTCTGTGTTTTTTCCTTCCAACTGATGCCAATTGTTTCCTCACAGGGGGTCACCTGGTTGGGTTTTTCTCTGTATTATTGTAGGTCTTTACCTTACAACATAACAGATTTGCAGCCAACAAATCTCCAGCAACTTCATCATGTCAATACGGGCCAAATTTCTCTGAGGAATGTTTCCACCACCTTGTTGAATCTTTGACACAGAATTAGGGCAATTTTGAAGGCAAAGGGGGTCCAACCCAGCACTGGCAGTGTAATACCTATTACTTTCCTTAAGTCACACATAATGAAATACATGACTGAGAAAGGTTTGCAGGATTTAAGGCCCAACTCTGAGATAAACTGAATATGTGACAGAAGGTTGCAGGTATTTCCTGATCCTGATCCATGTACAGCTGGTTCAGTTTGTAAATTGTACATTGACCTGTATACACTAAGCTTTGGCTACTAGAAATTACTTCTGGTGTTCTAATATATTGCTGTTGTATCTATTTTTTGATATGTGAGACTGCTTCTTGTTTCAAAGTGTCTTATTCATCCAACTACAGTCACTGGCCACTTGATTAGTTATGCCTTGTTAGTACAAGGTTGGACCCTCTTTTTCCTCCAGAGCTCAGCAGTTTGTCTTGACTATGTGTAAATGTAAATTGCTGCCATGTGATTAACTAACTGAATGTTTGCACCTACAGGTGGTTTCACAGATGTACCTAACAAAGTGGCCGGTGACTGTATGCGCCAGTGATTTCTCTTCATGTTTCACAGCAGCCTTATTTACATGAAAGAATACAGGAAACTGGACTCATTCACAAGCACAAACACCAGAGCGGATTTTTCTTCACATTCCTGAAACCTTCACTTTTTCAGACACATTTATGGCAATGCGCCTGAACTTTCAGTGCTTTGTTACAGAAGTTTATCTTATAAATTTACAAAAGTAAAGCATATTCTCCAACACAGATCACCGTCATTCTCTGCAGAACGATGAAAACCACGATAAATGTTTTGACATACATTTTTTCACATTGGCGTAAAGCTACACTTCAACTTTGCGGCTGGCCTGCATACAAAAGTCCGGCCATGTTTTATGTTCCATGAAAACGTTATGCAGGTGCTTCAGCACTGTTTGAACTGCATGATGCCGCTGATGCCTTTCCTGGGAGAAATCAAATCAAAATGTCCATGTCTTCAGTCTTTGGTGTTTTTGTTCACAGCAGGATTAGAAATGAAAAACAGAAATTATGAAGTCCTTTTTAAAAACTCTGTGTCAGACTCCAGTGCCACCTTAGCTGTTTAGTTTATGCTGGTAAAAGACAGGAAAAGAAAGCAGTACTGTAAAAGAAGCCGTATTCTTATATGAACAAACATTTGTATGAGCAGCAGGCAGGTAGCTCTGCCACAGCTTGTTGTTTTAAGTTAGGTTAATGAGTCTCACATTATGTTAACATGGATGGGCTTGCAGTTCGCTGATCCCAGGATCCAGACTAGTTCTTTGGGCTTCATAATAAGAGCATGCCTGGAAACATTTGCACAGTTCCTTGATCCAACTATTTTATAACAAACAAGTCCGTTCTGATGCTCCACACTTGAGTAATGAACATCTTTAGAGATCCATGGACAGGACCAGTAAGTAAAGTAAATCAGACAATGATGATGCATTATCATAGCTCGAATATCCAGAAGGGACACGATCACTATTATTTGAGGAAGTCCACCTCAAGGTTCATCACAGTTCTGTTTTTAAAATAGTCATCCTCATAGAGGTCCAAGAGAGTCCTGGGATTCCTGCTCATTGGCCAGAATTGTCCGTCCATTGTCGCTGTAGCTCCGGTTTGGCAGGAAGGACAATCTGAAAATTAGACAGAGGTGCCTTTAGTACACGTTAGTTAAGCCTTAAGTCAGACAGTCTTAAAGTAAACTTCATATACACTTCACATCTACAATGCTATAGGCAGAGGCAGAAAGAAAGCTGACATGTTAAATGAGGTCATTTAAAAGCCCTATTTTTTTTTTCATGCTAATCATGGAAGATGAATTCTTTTTAGCGATTTTTCTCCCTTCAGCAGAGGTCAAAGGGAAGCACCCCAGCCTGTACATACAGTACATACAGTCATGTGAAAAAGAAAGTATCCCTCTTTTAACTCTAAGGTTTTATGTGTGTTTATATGTATACATATCTAAAATTATTTAGCACCTTGGATGCACAACAACACACGTGTCATTATTTATTTAAAAAACACTGACCCAAAAAGCCAGAAGCAGTGTCTGAAAAACTAAGTCCACCCCGTGATTCAGTAGATCAGCAGCATAAACTTGAAGTAATAATTTGCTGTACGACTTTATCAGTCTCTCGTTCAGGAGGAATTTTGGCCCACTCTTCTTTACTGCATTGCTCCAGTTCATTGAGGTTTGTGGACATGCTGTGCTGTCCTGCCACAGCATTTCAGCTGGTCTGGACTGTCTCTCGCAGATTTGCTGCTGTGCTTTGGGTCATTGTTCTGCTGCATAGCTCAAGGTACGCCAAGCTTCAGCTGTCAGACAGATTGCCTCACGTTTGACTCTAGAATACGTTGGTATACAGACGAGTTCTTGGTCGATTCAATGACTGCAAGGAGCCCAGGTCCTGTAGTCACCCCAGCACCACTGTGCATGGTGGTGGTATGAGGTATTTGTCTTGATCTTCTGGGTTTTAGTTGCGTTATATACAGACATCTATACACTGGTCTTGTATGTCCAAAGGACAGAAGGCTTGTGATTTGTTCAGATGTAACTTTGCAAACCTAAGCTCTGTCTAGTTCTTTTTAGAGAAAAGAGGCTTTCTCCTGGCAAACAAGACATACTTGTGCAATATTTTCCAATTGTATTATCAAAAACTTTTTTGGGAGTTTCTTTGAGCACTGCACAATCTGACCATGGTGTGAATTTGCTGGAATGTCCACTTCTAGGAAGAATGCAACTCACAATAGAGTAATGGAAGAAATGGCCATATAACCATTCCCTGACTGAGCTCCAATGGCTTCTCATTCATCACTGCTGATGTCTTTCCTACTTGGCATTGTGTTAACGCACACCAGAACAGCAAACTGCCAAAACTTCTGCTTTAATAGAGATGGCCACACTTGCTGATGATGATTACTCTCTTAATTCCTGTGGAAGCAGTAAAGGTGTAGTTAGTTTTTCACACACTGCTTCTGCATTTTGCCTTACTTTTTTTTTTTTTTTAAATAAACACTGATATGATGAAATATATCATGTCATTCTGGTCATCTGAGGTCAGCGATTCTTTTTTTAAATTATGCTCAGATACATAAAACCTTAGAAGTGAAAGATGGAGTACTTTCTTTTTCACCCCACTGTAAATGTGCTTCTGTTTCTAACGGCTAATGTCACTTACTGTATGTCATATAGAGTGAAATTTTAAGTTCCATGTTTGAAGGATGAGTTGAGGTCAAGGCAAACACAAATGTATCATAGCTCTGCTGGCAGAAACCACCAGAGGAGAGCTTTTGTGGAAAAGTCGGTGGGAATATGAGAGGAAGAAGGCATGGGAAATCAGAAAAAAGGGGAACTGCTGTCAAAGCAAGGCACAAAGTTCCCCTGGAAAAGAGGGAGGACGGGGGAATGGGAGAAAGGGAGCAAACAGAGAAAATACTTCAAAATGGAAAAGGGAGAATTGTAGCATTTGTTTTTGCAAGGACCGTTTATTTAGAGTACAAATCAAAATTAAAATAAAAAAAAAAAGCTCTACATAGCACAAGTGAAGATATTTTGTGATTTAGTGTGCATGTCTGGCTCCACTGGTGTGTTTGCAACCCACTGAAGCAAGCCGAACAAAACAGCAGCAACATTTATATGTTTATATTCCAAATGAAGGCAGCTGGGATACTTCTACTGTTTCCAAATTATGTAGAAACATACATTTATCAGGCTTTTAACTGTAGATATCAACCAACACATGTAAAGATTACTTATAATCACAAAGCCAGTCCATTTATAAAGCACATTGTGGTGCTTTTGGAAATATTGTCAGAGTGAATACTTCGTACAGCCTAAAGAAACCTACTTAAAGAGCATCATCAAGTCATTTTTGGCATTTGATGATTAAGTTCCCAAAGATTGTAGTTGAAAGATAATGCAGTAACATTAAAAACTGCCGCTCAATTGACATTTCCTCATTAACCAGCCTTGTGTTAATGGAAACCTTTGGTATATTATTATGGATATATAGTGTGGATACTCTCACATATATAAAATGAAATTACATTCTCATCCTGCTTCTCAAAGTAACTAAAACAGCAAAATATTTTTTGAAAGAATTAAATGAAAAGTCCCAGTTTTCAGGTACTTAGTTTCTATATGATGAAAACCAGTTTGCCTAAGTTTAGAACTGATGTGATGTCCTGGTTTTTATCTCTGAACTCAGCTAATGGTATTTACTAATGTCTCTGCAGCTCAGAGAGAAAATATTTCTAATTGAGTACCCAAAGCAAGTCCGTCCAGGGGTGACGATTATCCAACCTTTTCACATGAGTCATAATGGTGAGTCTGATAATTGTCAGCAGTATCAGTCAACTGGAGCTGTGGCTGACAACGAGAGGCAGAGTGATGATACAGGATCCCAAACACATTGTGTATTGGATTGTTTTCTCTTCTTTTGTTCTGAAAGCTAGTTCAGGCAGTGGACATGAGCTGCATCATGTACGCACAGGCCACTTTTTTCAACTGTTCACTAACCCAACTATCCAATCAGCCAACCACATGATAGCAAGTCAATGCATTTAGGCATGTAGACGCCTAAATGCATTGGAGAGAGCCTGGTGAAGTTCAAACGGAGTATCGGAATCGAACAAAAAAAAGATTTTAGTGACCTAAATGTGGCACGGTTGTTATGTTGTGCTATTTTGATCATTTTGGAGAACGCTGATCTAATGGGAATTTTCTGCCCAACCACCTCTAATTCATTGAGTCACAACAACATTAAGACAGTAGGGTCAAAATTAGGTGTGAGCCACATGAAAGCATGGATTCATCCTGGCTTGCATACACAGTTCAGGTGCTGGTGGTGTATTGGTGTGGGGGGGTATTTTCTTGGGACACTTTGGGCTCCTTAGTACCAACTGAGCATTATTTAACCACCACAGCCTATCTGAGTATTATTGCTGACAATGTACATCCCATTGTGTCTACAGAGTACTCAATTTGCAATGGCTGCTTCCAGGAGGACAATTTGTTATGTCATGCTCAGATCTTCTCAAACTGGTTTCTTGAATACAACATACTCAAATGACTGCCACAGTCACTGGATCACGATCCAATAGAGCATGTTTGGGATGTAGTGGAATGGGAGGTTTGCATCACGGATGTGCAGTTAGGAAATCTGGAGCAACTATTTGATGTTATCATTTCAATATGGACCAAAATCTCTGAGGGATGTTTCCAGCACCTTGTTGAATCTATTCCATTAAGAATTTAAGCTAGCTCTAAAGGTAAAAAGCTCCAACCCAGTACCAGCAAGGTCAACCTAATAAAGTCTCAGATGAGTATACATCTAAATATCAGTTTGCTTGTAGTTAAAGAGTAAATTATCATTTCCATTCAAACACAGTACGAGTCACAAACCCAAAAACATGCAGTTGGAGAGGCACAACATCTAATTTTCCCTTTTGAGTGAAGACTGGTGACCGACCACAGAGGTTCAACAGGATTAGCTCCTTCTTATCAGATCATTCGCCACAATGACCACACACACACACACACACACACACACACACACACACACACACACACACACACACACACACACACACACACACACACACACACACACACACACACACACAGAGGCATACACTGAGTCCAATGTGGAGGCATGCCCCGGGTGAGGAGGCAATGGGAGAAAGACAAACAGAAATGTTCTGTTAGCTTCTGCTCTTCTCTTTTTTGTGTGTTTTCGGTACAGCAAGTTTGTTTACTGTTCAAACACAGCTCTATCTCTGTCTGTCTGTCACACAGTCATGGAAGAGATGCCTATCACTCAGAAGCCAGTAGAGGGATCAGCGTGAGTATCTGGCAAAACCACGCTCAAGCTCTGAGGATCTGACTCAAGGAAACGGGCATACAAATAAATACATACTGACAGTGTGTGGGGTAAAAAACAAACTATTAACATATCCTCAAAATCTACACTTATAAACAATTAATTGTCACTGGCAAATATGCATCTGAGGAAAGGCAACTGTAGCAACAATTTGCTTTTGTGTTAGTCTAAAGCTCAGGAGGAACAGTTTGGTGCCAAAAAGGCAACAAAGACCAGGATCAGTGGTAAAATTACAGTTTAGGATACTAAAACCTTTGAAAAAAGACGTGAAAAAAGTCACAATCTTACATAAAAATGGAACACTTTATGAGGATCGAATTGCCACTTTCTGTAAAACTTTTAATCTCTTACATTTTTTTGTTTTGTCCCACTCTTCTTTGCTTTAGTTCATTGAGGACTGTGGGAATTTACTTCGGGACATCTCTCTTAAGGTCCCAGAAAAGGTCCCCAAAAAGCATTTCACTCGGGCTGAGTTCTGGACTGGAACATTATCAAATCAAATCAAATCAATTTATTTATATAGCACTTTTCACAGGATAAAAACCACAAAGTGCTTCACAGTAATATAAAACAGAAATACATAAAATACATTAATAATAAAACACACAGCACAAATCTAATTAAAAGCCAATCTAAATAAATGAGTCTTAAGCTGCTTTTTAAAAGAATAAATACAATCAAGGCAAAGTAATGATGGAGGGAGAGAATTCCACAACCTGGGGGCCACCGCTCTAAAAGATCTATCACCTGTGGTCTTAAAACGAGTTCGTGGGACTACCAACAGCCTTTGATTAGATGATCTCAGGCTGCGAGAGGGAGCGTGGGGTTCTAAAAGATCAGAAATGTAGGCAGGGGCATCACAATTCAAAGCTTTAAAAGTCAGAACCAAGATTTTAAAATGAATTCTAAAATGTACTGGAAGCCAGTGTAATGAACGTAACACTGGTGTAATGTGCTCTCTTTTTCGTGCCTTAGTTAAAAGCCTTGCAGCAGCATTCTGGACTAACTGGAGACGGTCAAGATTCCTTTTGCTCAAACAAAGAAAAAGGCTGTTACAATAATCTAAGCGAGATGAAATAAAAGCATAAATAACCATCTCTAACTCAGACTTAGACAGCAAAGTTCGCAGTTTGGAGATGTTTCTTAGCTGAAAAGGGCAGTTCCTAATCAACTGGCGAGAGTGTTGTTCTAGGGACATGGCAGAATCAAAGATCACACCAAGGTACCTGAGGCTCAGGTGAACAGATTATCTTTTAGGTTTCACGTGCTTGGGATTATTGTCCAATAGGAAGAGGTGTTTATGGTTGAATCAGTGACTGCAAGGTGCCCGAAGTCTTGTGTTTACAAAACAAGCCCAAATCATCACCAACCCTCCACCACCGTGCTTGACATTTGATTTGAGGTGTTGAAGGCGCTGCCATGTCTGGTTTTTACCAGACGTGAAGATATACATTGTGGCATTTTGGTCTCAACTGTCCAAATAACATTGTTCCAGAAGTCTTGTGATTTGTTCGGATTCAACTTAGCAAATGTAAGAAGTGCTGCCATCTTCTTTTTAGAGAAAACAGTCTCTCTTCCTGGAAAGCCGTAGTTGTTCAGTCTTTTTATAACTTACTTTCATGGACTTTAATATTTAACGTGCTAAAGAGTCTGTGGTGTCGCTCTTGGGCTTTCCTCTGAGCACACTCATTTTTTGCAAGTAGGTAGAAAAACAATATCATAAAAATAATTTTAACTTTTGTCTCTTCAAAAAATAAATTTCTCATGTTCTGGCACACAAAGCTGTCCCTACTGTCTTTGAGGAAGTTTAGACATTCATTAAGTTTATTTTAATTCTATTGTTTTGTTTAAATCCTTCAATAGCTCTCCGTCCAACAGAAATTTATCTCATTGCTCTTTCTGATTCAAAATAAAACCCTGCTAATCCCAGTACTCTGAATGTGAAAGCTACACACACTATCTAATCCCTATTAATGCCATGATAAACAAATCCAAGCCTAGTTCTACAACTGCATATAAACTCCTTCCTTGATCTGACTTGGATTTGGTTTCATTCTGCATCTTAAGAATGGTTCACAAACATGTCGTTTATGCTGCTTATCACTACAAAGAAAAGCTCACTTCCTGTGCTTACATATATGGTATTGTTCAAGAGCAAAACATGAACATGAAGCATGTTCTCTGACTGCAGTCAGTTAGTGTCAGACACATTCACAAAAAATATTAGCACACACAGTCCTCAGCCCATTAGCAGCAGTCGTGTGAACAAGTGAATGTACTCTCTCGTGTAAACTCTCAATTGTCATGGGAAGATAGATTTTAACCTTTTAAACTTAACTTTTGTTGCCTAATCCTAGCAATTCTGTTTTTTAGCCTAAAACCAATATAATGTGACTCAAAATGAAAAGTTTGAATCAATTTTTCTTGGCTGAAAGTCATGGATGAGGTCACTTATTATACTTACAGTAAGTGATGACAGGCATTTAATGGAGTCTCCCCTCTCCGATTAAAAGAGACCTAGTATGTGTTGTCTTATTTTCTGTCATATCTATGAATAGTAATTTCCCCTCTTTTCCCTCTTGTGGGGGTTGTGTATACATGTGTGCGTTCCTCAAGCTTGGACTCTCTACTAGAGGCCTGGGAGTTTGCGGGTTCTGCTGGATTGGATCGAGCCACTCTTTCAGTTTGGGGGTCAAAGCTCCAAAAGCTCCTAGTACCTCTGGGACCACTTTGGACTTTACTTTCAGCAGCTCCTTCAGTTGTTCTTCCAACCCCTGGTACTTTTTGATTTTCTCATGCTCCTTCTTTCTGATATCACTGTTGGCTGGGATTGCCACATCTATCACAACTTTCTCATGCTGGGCGTGGTTGCTACGACGCCTTAGACGCCTTGTTTGTGTCGCTACAACATGGAATTTGACGATTTATTTATTTATTTATTTTCCAAGTAATTTTTATCTGGTCATGAGTAGGGATGGGTATCGAAAACCGGTTCTTGTTGTTGTCAATTCATCTTTTTTTAAAAAGAATCGATAAAGAATCGAATCGTTAAACAGAATCGAAAATGGAATCGGAATCGTGAAAGTCTTATCAATACCCATCCCTAGTCATGAGCGATAGTTCTCCAGGCTTTCTGGAGGCTTTTCTGGACAAAAATGTTCTGTGGCATTTTACTAATTTGTCTCAAGGGAAGATGCCTATTTTTGCCTAAGTCCCTAACAGCAGGTAATGAGGCTGAACTGAACAAACGGGGAAAGGGTAGCAAAGATCATACACACAGAAATTTTAAACTCTGGAAGAGTTTTATGACTTGAAGCCAAACCGTTAGCAGTATTTGCGGACTGTATTTTACTTTACAGTACTAAACTGGATATGTTTATACCACAGTGACGACCAGGAACTGAATGTTTCTGTCAGGGTCCTGGGACTGGGCGACCCAGGACTCCTGGGCAGTCATGGACCTGTTATATTATTATGTATTTTTGGTGTTGCTCCCCCTTCTTCTCTATGCTTGTACATATGTGTGTGTGGGTGGCTGTGTGTCTGAGCACTTGTTTATAGGCGCCGTCAGGCCTGGTGGGTGTGGCCCTGCTAGGGGACTGGCCACACCCGAAGCCACACACCTGCTGCTGATCAGGCCTTGTCGGGGGAGCTACTTTAGTCAAGTCAAGTCAAGTCAAGTTTATTTATAGAGCACATTTAAAAACAACCAAGGCTGACCAAAGTGCTGTACAGTAAATACAGATAAAAATACAATAGAACACAATTTCGTAATAACACCTCGCTGATAAAAATAAAATAAAAATATATAAAACAAATAAATTAAACCTTTCTAAAAGCCAATGAAAAGAGGTGAGTTTTAAGAGCGGTTTTAAAAGTTTCTAGGCTTTTGGAGAGTCTGACGTGAGGAGGTAAACTGTTCCACAGTCTGGGTGCAGCCACAGCAAACGCCCTCTCTCCCTTTGTCTTTAATTTATACCTGGGAACATCTAAAAGCATCAGGTCGGCTGACCTCAAAGATCTCCTGGGGCGATAGGTTCTAAGGAGTTCTGACAGGTAAGAAGGTGCAGTGCCATTTAAAACCTTAAAAGCCAGCAATAAGATTTTAAAATCAATCCTAAAGGCAACTGGGAGCCAGTGGAGAGAGCAGAGAACCGGAGTGATGTGGTCTCTTTTTTTTGAACCGGTCAACAGGCGAGCGGCAGCGTTCTGCACCAGTTGAAGGCGATGTAGACAGGAACGATCTAGGCCAGCATAGAGGGAATTGCAGTAGTCTAGCCGTGAAGTAATAAAAGCATGGACCACTCTTTCTAGATCGTTCCTGCAAAGGTAAGACTTGACTTTGGCTAAAATCCGCAAATGATAAAAAGATCCCTTAACTACAGAGCTGATTTGTTTATCAAGTTTAAAAGCATTGTCAAAAATAACACCAAGACTCTTAATGGAAGAAGTGCAATCGGAGGTTAGGGGTCCCAAAAAGTCAAGAGAGAAGTTGGGATCTTTAGGAAGCCCAAACACAATGACTTCAGTTTTGCTTTCATTAAGGTGTAAGAAGTTAAGAGTCATCCAAGTCTTAATGTCAGACAAGCAGGAGAGTAGCGGCTGCAAAGAAACATTGCAGTTCAACCTCAGAGGGAGGTAGATCTGAATATCATCGGCAAAGATGTGGAAGGACACATTATGTTTACGGAGCACATCGCCCAGAGGGAGCAAGTACAGAATAAACAACAGGGGGCCTAGTATGGACCCCTGAGGTACGCCACAGGTTAAAGGAGCTCTGGGAGATGACAGTTCACCAAGGTGAACAGAAAAACTCCTATTATTCAAATAGGACTGGAAAAACTTTAAGACAGTGCCCTTTAAACCGACACAATGTTGAAGGCGGGATAGCAGTATGTTGTGATCAACAGTGTCGAAGGCTGCTGTCAGGTCCAGGGTTACTAAGACAGCAGCACAACCAGAGTCAACAGTTAAAAGCAAATCATTAAAAACTCTCAGAAGGGCGGTTTCTGTGCTATGCCGAGCTCTAAAACCAGACTGGAACTTCTCATAGAGATTGTTATTGTCAAGAAATAGCTGGAGCTGCGTGAGGGCGGCTCGTTCCAGTACTTTAGACAGAAAAGGGAGGTTGGAAATGGGCCTATAGTTAGAGAGTAGGGATGGATCTAGATTAGGCTTTTTAAGGAGAGGTTGAACAACAGCGTGCTTGAAGGGTGTTGGAAAACAACCAGAACTGAGGCAGGCATTGATCAGGACCAGAAGGAAAGGTCCGACTGAGTCCAGAACCTGCTTCAGAAGCCGAGAGGGGATAGCATCGGTGGAACAGTTGGTAGTCTTAACCTTGCAGACTATTTCATGCAGCTGAGAGAGAGAGATTGGTTCGAACTGATTAAAGGCAGAATGGCACAAAGACAAAACACAGGGATTGGAAGGTGAAGATGGAATGACAGACTGCAGGGAGGAAATCTTGTTTACAAAGAACTTTAGAAAGTCATTACAGAGGGTGGCAGAAGGTGTGAGGCTGGTGGATGTGTAAGGATTTACAATGGAATTTAAAACACGAAACAGAGTCTGAGGTTTATGGACACTACTGCTAACCAGGTTTGATATGTAGGAGGACTTGGCCTCTTTAACGGCTTTCTGATAGGTTGAAAGAGAGTCTCTGAGGATATTAAAAGAAATGTGCAGCTTGTCCTTTTTCCATTTTCTCTCAGCACACCTACAGGTGCGCCTGAGAGCACGAACAGAGTCTGTAATCCAGGGTTCAGCGTGAGCTTTGGGACGGAGTGTTTTTAGGGGAGCGATGAGGTCCAAAATAGAAGTACATGTTGAGTTGAAAAGAGCAGTTAAATCTTCTGCACACAAGGAATCAATCCAGTCCACCGTGGAGAGCTCAGAGTTGCTAAAAGCAGCAGAAAACTGAGATGGTACATGGGTATTGATGATCCGGTGACGGCGTGAAGGAGGTTTAACTGCAGCATCAGAACAATGTGCAGTGGCAGAAAATAGAACAGGAAAATGATCGGAGATACACGCACTCTCACAAATTTCAGAGATGTGGATACCCAAGCCGTGAGACATGACAAGGTCCAAAGTGTGACCCTTCTCATGTGTGGAGCCAGACACACACTGAGTAAGGTTGAAGGAATCCAACAGTGAAACAAAGTCTCTAACCAGGGGTTTAGATGGACAGCACACATGAATATTCAGGTCACCAACAATAAGAAAATGATCGAAATCTACTGAAAGCCCTGAAAGGAATTCCCCAAACTCACTGATAAAGTCCTTGTTAAATTTGGGAGGACGATATACCACTGCAATCAGTAACGGAGTGGATGAGTTTAGTTTAAAAAGCTGTAGTTCAAAGCTGGAAAAAGAGGAAAAAGAAATCTGATGGCAGTCATAAACAGATTTAAAAACACAGGCGAGGCCTCCGCCTTTGCCAGAGGACCTGGGAGTGTTTAAAAAACAACAGCCTGGAGGAAGAAGCTCAGAGAAAGCCACAGTCTCACCAGCGCGTAACCAGGTCTCCGTCAGGAACATAAAATCCAAGTCGTAAGAAGAGAAAAAATCCTTGAGCAGAAACGTCTTATTGGAGAGGGATCGAGTGTTGATCAAAGCCATAGATAAGGTGAGATCAGTAGCTGTCATCGGGGTTGATATGCGGGTGAGTGGGCGTAGGTTAGAGTTTATAGCACCAAATCTGCGGATCCGTGGCTGTAGGAGAGCCGATGACCGAGGACCCGGAACGGAAACAGCGAGCGACGGACCCGGAGAGTCACGCAGGAAGGGAGCAAACACCAGGCGTGGGCCGGAGATGGCAGAGAGTCGCCTACCAGAGGAGAACGCCACCGCCGGCATGGCGAGGAGTGAGCCAGATGACCGAGGGAGGCGCGGGCCAAGAAGCGGGCCTACCGGTAAAGCCGGAGCAACAGCAGGCGGAGTTGGAGAGACGGTTTTCACCCAGGGTCCTCTGGGCTGGAGTGAGCCCCTCACCGCAGCAGAGTAGCAGAAACCCATCTGAGCGAGGGGAGGATCAGCCAGGCAGGAGAGTGATAGAAATGCCTTTGTGCGAGCCAGGAGACCACTTCGCTTCCCTCGTCTTCTCCAACGTTTTTTCCGGTGTAGCTTGGGAGGGAGGAACCAGGTGCGACGTAGGTAAGGTGGAATACCATCGAACAGTGGAGGCACACCGCTTGTTTGTCCATCAAAGACAGAGGACAAAGGTGCTGACACTGCTGAGTCTCGAATAATAAAGAGAGTTTGCCGGTCATAAGTCCGGAGCGAGTTGATTTCCACAGTTAAGGCAAAGAACAGCAAACAAAAAACCAAAAAACAGGAGGAGGAGTGACGGCGAGCCGAACATACTGGCGCCATCTCATGTTTATATCATCATGGTACGATATCCTTTGAGGAGCACTTTAGAGAGTCTTGGAGCTCCCACCGGTGCGGGATCATTGCTTGAGACGCCACGTTAGTCACCCAGTTTAGGTTTTGTCGTTAAGTGCATGCCTGCCATTGTTTAGTGTCCTGACAGCTGCCGCTATTGTTTCCCGCAGGAGGAGCGTGGAAGGCCTGAAGAGCAGCGAGCACCGGGAGTGCAGACAGGGGAGCAGAGAGCACTAGGAGGACACGACACGGGAGTCTGGGGAAAAAACACGGGGATTTATTGTTGTTTTGTACCACACACTGTAAATAAACGCCCTGTTCGCACACAGAGCACCGCGCCTGGGTCCTCCTTCCCTACACCCCCCACGGTCTGCCATGCCAAACCGTGACACTTTCGAGTTTTACACCAAGTAAGAGATATGGTGCTACTTTAAATTACATATCAGAAAGGTTTCATTTGGTGAAATTTTAGGAACTCATATAAATAATTAAATTAAATAGGAAATAATAAATTAACTGATCTGCCAATTATGGAAAACAGCACTCTTCAGCTGTGCTGCATCAGATTCTAAAGAAAATAACTGTTAACAACTTTATTAAAAACAAATGGAAACATTTCTTAGATACTGAGCAGCAGTTCTCAGTCAGAAGGTTGAAAACAACCAAATGCAGCACATTTCATAACTGCATCTGGCATCTATGAGCTGCCAGCTTTGATCTTATCTGTCAGTTTGATCTGTGGCTCAAATCCAGTCTGACAAATCGAGGCTGTAGATCAAACCGTCACTCAAGAATAAAGGAGGGAACTTGGTCTCCTTGAACAAATGTTTAAAGAGCTTTATTTTTTCTTCACGCTGCTTTTTGTGTGCGATGGTGATTTCCTCTGTTTCTTTGCAGTGTCAACATTTGCTCCATTTTTCTTCTGGAAAATTTACTCTGATGCTTAAGTAAAGTTTGAAAACTTACCGACAGCATCAGTGTAACTTTCTGAACTTTTAAAGACCCCAAAATGAGTTTTGAAGATACCAGTAAAAATGTACATTTTTATCTAGCATCTTTTACTTTTTGAAGGATTGTTTTAAAAAATACTTGAGCAAAGTCCCTACATTTTCTTGGGAAAATATCTGAAGCTTGAATGTTGGAATCCATATGAATGGAACGGTGTCATATCTGGAGATTAACACATCAAACTCAGATGAAAGTGTGTCCATTTTTAAAAAGCTCTACCTTCTGTGAAGCCCTTTGACTGATTTGGACAGTTTGAAAGAGCATCATGTGCCTTGTTCACGAGAGGCTGTAAACAAAATCTCAGCCCCCTGCACGAAAAACTGTGGTTCCTACAGGCCTCCAAATCTGCTGTCAGAGATCAGACATCGGGATATCTTTCAAGCATCAATCATTTTATGTCAACTTGAGCTCCATATTCATAGTACCAGATATTTGCCCCCAAATTTTAAGGTCCTGAAACTGCAGTCTCTGTACTGTGATGCTGTCCAAAACCTGAGTGAAGTTTCTTAGAGATGTTCTGATGTAATGCTCGTAGACTGACAGTCCTCTCTAATCTGATGGGTCAAGGCCAGGTTTTTGACTGAGTGGTTGCGCACACAGGCTGTCTTCAAGTATTCTGGGACACAGCCAGAGGGCAGAGAACAGTTAATTATTGAACGCAATCAAGGGGCAGCAACTTCCACTGCTTCACAAATACATTTTTGGAGGTGTCGTATCTACGCAGCTTGAGGAGCGTTTCAGTTACACCACAGCTCAATCTAGACAGATGGACGGCACTACAAGGGAAACATTCAGGTTCATATATAGTTCAGCTTTGTGCCAGGAAATGATTCACATGAACACTACTGTACATATTCTTAGAGCAACTTTATCCAATTAGTAGCTGCCTGCAGTGTGCACATTTCAATAAGCCAGACTACCTATACTCCACGTAGCTTCTCAAATTTCCACTGTTTTTCCCACATATTTCCACTTCCTCTCGCTTGGTCTTCAATAATTCCTCATCTCCTTCTCAACCGCAAGACAACATCAGCGTTCTAAACTACAGACACCGAGTCGCTTGCATGAAAACATCATCTGATCCACAACGTGACCTTAGAATAGATCAAGACGAGATAGAGGAGAGGTTTGCGTTCCTTTAATTTTGTCCTAATATCTTTTGAGGACATTAAATAATCAAATTTCACTCTGTGTGTGTGAGACAGAGAGAGCGCTGATAGAGGAAAAAAAGACAAGTTTTCCCACAGGAACGCCAAGAAGTAGGTTAGCGAGATAAAGTGGGGACGCCAGCCTCAACGTTACAAGTTGGATGTGTTAAAGGTGTTAATGAGTTGTCCATGTGAGGCGTTTGGGCTCAATAAGTGTGTGTAATTGACATAACCATTACCATTAAGCAAAGCATTTAGATCCACTGTATTTAGGCCAGAAAACAAAGTCACAAGAAACTAATAAATGCTCAAAAGAGACTTTATTAAAAAAACAAATAAATAAATTCAGTATATTTATTTCTCTGTCCTCATTTGTGTTTACATTTGCAATTCATCATCCATTCTCAAACATAAACACACACACAGATAGAACATCAAGTACAGGCTAAGACTCTGCACCAGAAAATTCACAAACTAATTGACTGTACGGTATGAACTGAACTGATACCCCAGATTCTGGGCCAGTAAGGCTTTAGTGTTTCGAGGTCAACAGACAGATCAGCTGGGAGTCAAAGGATGCAATGACCTCAAATCCAAGCATGACTTAAGGTGAATGTAAATTCTGGCCTTAATCAGTGAGTAGTTACAGTTGGCTAGAAGTGGTTTTTATAATTTAGTAGCATGGGACCTGACCTGAACTGCACTGACACAAAGTCCTCTGAACAAAACATGACTTGAAAGCTAAAATTGGAAACAGAACTACTACTCTACAGGCCTCAGTTATCATGTTATGATAGTACAGCAAGAGAAAGACTGAACAAGTATGGCATGTTTGGAAGGTTTGTCAGGAGAAATCCTCTAGCCTATAAAAAGAACGTTGCTGCAAAGCTTAGATGTGCAAAGCTGCATCAGAACAGACCACATGAGCAATTTTCTTTAGATTGATGATACAAAAATGGAGACGGCATATGATATCACAGCAAATCAAAGTATATCACAGCATATCAGCACAAAAACCTGATACCTCAGCTGCTAAGCATGGCGGTGGGGGGATAATGATTTGGGCTTACATTGCAGCCACATGACACGACAGCTTGCAGATCAAATCAAATCAATATTTGACAATGAATCGGTGACATGAGTAAAATGTGAGGCCAACTGTTGGACAGCTAAAGTTGTCTCAAGGTGCAGCAAGACAATGATCCCAACACAGCAGGATTTCTACAAAAGAGCATCGTGAACGATTGAAATGCTGTGGCAGGATAATCAGACAGAACCATATGTCTGCAAACTTCAGTGAAATTATTATTTTAAGTTTTCTGCTAAAGATGGTCTAAAAGCTACTGAATTGTGGAGTGTACTTGGTCTTTCACAGGACTGCAGAGAGTCCTGAGAAAGCTTTTCTTTCTCATCTGTATAGGCTGTGAAGCCTAAAAACAGGTGGCCGTTTTTTAGGCTTCACCTCCACTGATTAGATTCGCTGAGCTTTATCTGTGGATCTGTGACTGTTTGTGTGCATTTTGACCATTACAACTTTTGAAGAAGCCTCTGATTTGCTTTGGGTGAGTCAAATTCTAGTTTCTAATATGCAGGTTTTTTTAAACTAATTATGAGCACTAATTATTAACTAATATAGTAAACTAAACTAATTATGTGCATTTGTGTTACGCAGCCATATAGTCTATAGCCCCTCCTTGATGACCATGCTCATATTCATATTTTAATAAACCAGCTTATGATGATGTTACAGCGCTTATGCCCGTTATTGATGCCACTGCTGGTATTGGATCGATACTAGTGTGACCGATTGTTGCTTTAGTTTGCTTACACATGACCTCTCACGCGGGCACACTTTGATCTGCTCCCTCCTCCCTGCTCTGCTGTGTTTAGTTGTCCAGCGATCATGTGACTCGGTGACACCAAGAAGAGCCATGCGGCAGTAAGTGAGAAAGCGGAGCAACGCGTGGAACTACTTTACAGCTGTAAATGAAAACACTGCAAACATCATGCATGTTGGAAGATAAGTCTACACAGTGGCAACACTGGCAACTTATATAAAGACATGAGAGACCACAAAAAATAGAACTCGGTCCCAGAACAAGCAGCAAAAGAAATGAGAAGGTGAAGGAAATTCCTCAGTCATACCCAGACTGTCAGCACGGCGTCAGAGCTCACTGTCACAGTCCTTTCAGAGAGGCAAAGAATAACCAGGTAGCTCATGTAACAATAACGGTGATTTAGTTGTCATTAAGATGTATTCAGAATTTGCAAATTGATGATGATTCATCTCATAAATCATGACACACTGCTCTCCCCTGCATAAGCTGCCTTTATAATTTTGGCTGTACTGGCTCTGAATTTACTTGCTCTCAGATTGATACTAAAATCTGCAGTATTGCACACCAGTAGCGGTGCCTCAGAGGAGTGTGTAGCCACACAGCATCCACTTGCTTATTTGGACAATTATCTCCGCTATTAGCAGATTTATGCCCGAACACTACAGTTCATGCATTACATGTGATCTGTACATGGGAACCGTGCATGAAGTTGAGAATCTAATTCAGCATACATGGCCATTTTAACAATAACTGATAAAAATTTCCTCTTTCTTTCCCAGCACCTTGTGCACTTCCACCCGTTTCCCCGAGATTTGTTTTGGCACTGGTAGTAAATGCATGAGATGTCTCAAACGTTAATAATAACCAGCAAACCACAAACGGTACCATCAATCTGTGCTGCTTTTCTAGGACAGAAAATCCTCTGAGTGTTTGCTATGGATGAATGTGAGGCCATTCTGACTGAAGGCTGAGCTCAAGACATTACTCAAGAGAAACTATGATGAGCACAGGCGTGATTACAAATTCATAACATGACAATTTTTATTGACTTTATTTTCCTTTCCATCACAGACCACTACGCTATGATGTCCTAAATTATCATGGGGAGGTTTTTAGAAGCATTGATTAAATTTGATGTTATGTGGTTACATAGCACAGCGTGATTAAATCAGTTTAAATATTTAATCTGGTTCTGGGTGTATCATTATCTTAAATTTCTTCGTATGTGAACAGATTAATTCTCACCATATCGCTCTGCCTCAGTGCTGTGCAGCTGTGTCTGCGGAGGCTCCCTTCATATATCCAGCACTAACTTTAAGAAAACAAAGGGTAAATCCCCTCCTTTCTCCAAACAGACCTTGTTTTGTTAGAGAAGTATGAAAATGATTTCATCTGACTGACATTTGGTCCTGATTCGTTCCCACTGAAGTTAAGTCAACTAACTTCCTGCTCAATAGAAGTTAGCTGCTCCTACATGTATTTTTGACGTTGGTCTTTCATTTGCATTTTTTAAAAGTCGTTTTATCTTTGGGTTTCGTGAAGCCTTGCCAAACGTAACTGAACCTTGTGACTCAGAGCTAGTTATTTATGAATACTACAGTGAGCTTCGCACCATTTTCTGGGACCCATAGTTTTCTTGAGATCCCAGCTATCACTGAGTTATCAAACTAATAATGGAACACAACTACGATTTGGGTTTTAAATGTGAGGCAACTACTAGTTAAAGTGAATTCTTTACAAGTTTCAAACACCTTGTGCCACCCTCCACAAGTTTTCAAAGCAACCTCCCTTTGACAGAGTAATATCAAAGATGGATATAGTCTTGATTTTAGCTGTAACAGGAGGTCTTTATCCTTCAAAACCGGATCCTCTACCAGAGGCCTGGGACCTTGAGTGTCCGCCACTACTTTGTCCGGCTGGTCTCTATCTGGAAGTATCCACAGGATCTTAGCTCAGTCATTCCCAACCACCCTAGGAGGCGTATCCCATGTTGACCTGGGACTTCCAGGCCATACTCGGCACAGATGTTCCTATGCCAGCCACTCGATTATGGCGTTCCATGTATGCCATCCCTGCTAGCATCTTGCACCCTGCTTTTATGTGCTGGATTATCTCAGGGGCATCTTTGGACAACCTGAACTTGGGGTCTTGCCTGATGTGGTAGACCCCAGCCTCTATCGAGCTTGTGCTTAGAGCTTGTTCCTGTGCTGCCATGATTATTGTCTCTCTGCTGTCTTTTAGCCCAGCTTTGTCCAGCCATTTATAGATTATTTCAACACCAGCCACTCCTTCTATCTGGTACATGCTGTGAAGAGACCTGTCTTTTCATGATGGCTCTCTTCTTGCTCTTCTTCTTTCTTGTGTTTTTGCTGCCTGAGATATTCACAAAACGTGATTAGTTATGGCTATCTTCCTAATGTATTCATGGATCTTTTTTTGTTTCCTGGACAGTGGTTCTAACACTCACTAGTCCTCAGCCTCCTTCCTTCTCCTTAGCACGCAGTCTAAGGATGCTGTGCTTGCATGCATTTTCTTGATATCAGTGAATTCTATCTAAACTTTTGGCCAGCTGTCCCAGTAAAGTATCTGATGACCAGCAGGGGGTAGGTGTTGGTAAATGGACTGGTTCTTATATAGCACTTTTCTACTCTATCTGAGCACTCAAAGTGCTTTACACAACTTGTACATTCATCGATTTACACAAGCACTTTTTTTGACATTGTTGATTGCCTGGATCTTGGTCTTCCCATTCAGCTGACTTCCCAGGCTTGTCATGTTCATGATTGCGGCTTTCCTAGTGGTTCCCATTTGCCACTGGGATTCCTTCTTGTCCTTTCTGACATGTGTGCAGTGTGTGTGTGTGTGTGTGTGTGTGTGTGTGTGTGTGTGTGTGTGTGTGTGTGTGTGTGTGTGTGTGTGTGTGTGTGTGTGTGTGTGTGTGTGTTTTTGAGGATCAATTCTGCTAATAACGTTTTTCTACCTAAGAGATTTGCTACAGTACATCTATCTGTGGCCAAGAGAGAAAGTTGTTATTATTCAATAAAGTACACTTTCTTCTTCTTTCTTTCTAAAAACTGGTTAAAATAAAAGGAGCGATCTACACTGAGTTTTATTTGGCATCACCAGAAATGTTGGAAGAAGCTGTGAGGACTTGAAAACTATGGAAATTGTTCACCTCAGACAAAAGAACAGGCGACTATCTTTCTGTCGATCGAACTCACGGCCATGCTGATGGGTCATGGTAAGTGGAATATTTAAAACGAGTCTCACAGATAGAATCTTTTGGCTAAAGCTGGAACACACAGGGACCAAGAAGTTCAGTTCAGTGACTTTAACTGGTGGAGTTGAAGCAGATAGTTCCTGGCTACAGTTGCCTGAGTGCATCATGCACTTTATATAAAAGATGGACGTAGCTTCCAAGACAAAAAAAACCCCCACCATCCATCTTCTGGCAAAATGTAATAATTAAAGTGAAAAGTCCAACTCAAAAGCAGCAGCAGAAAAACATCAGAACTGATGGATGATGGTAGCTCTGAGAGCTCTTTCCTCTCTTCAGTCCATCAGACTCTTTACAGATAGGTTTCATGCCACGAATCTCCAGGTTTCTGCAAGTCAGACTTAATTCTGTCATCCACCAGGAGTTAAATCAGTTTGATGACTAACAGGTCAGTTAAAATTAATTGTTTTTTCTCTCAAATTCTGTCTCTTTTAGCTTAATACAACATTTAAAATGTGTGATCTGTTGGAGAGCTTATGCCAAGACACAAAAATCTGGGCTCAAAGCAAAGCTCATGGAGCAGCTTAGCAGCCTTGAGGCTAAACCGAGCTGTGTGGATATGTGTGACTCGCTGAGAACCAGGATTTTCTAAAAATACACAGTAAGGCTTGTCTGAATAAACAAAGCAAAAAAACAACAACGACAACAAAAGAAAAACTGAAAATCAATTACATAGTGAGCATGTGCTGATACTGAGGTACTGAAGGAAGTAGTGCTAATCAGATTGGGAAGTGACCTTGTTTAGCCTCTGCTGCAGTCTGTCTACAGCCTGCAGAACTGTGTCATCTTATTTTTAGTTCAATATCAGCCTGACAGTCTCATTCAAAATATTAACAAGCTTTAAGCAAAACAAAAATCAAAGTTCTCGCTGAGATTATGATTATATACAGTGGTTTTAGACATTTAATAGCTAACTGGGGGAATAAGTAAACTGTGTCCTGCATATCAACCTTCATTTAAATCAAAGGATTTAACAACAGTATTGCATTAACTTTTTAGGAATTACAGTTATTTTTATTTATAGCTTCCCAAATGTGGCCTTTGTTTTCCAGCAACAGAAATCCATCAAAGTATTAACAAACCATTGAGCTGTCCATGGTGTAGCTAGCAGCTGATCCATAGATCCTAAATTGGACAGGCGAAAGTGAATGGAAGGGATGGGTTGTACTTCTGCTCTGGAAAACAGCCCGTGGTTTCCACCTTGTTGCATGTAAACCGTCTGTAGTTAGACCCATGAAGGCATCTCTGGATTACAGTGAGATGCAGACCTTATAAGAGTGTTCTCAACTTGGTTAGATGTTGTGGAAGCTGTTTTCTTGACTTTGGAAATAATTCTGGAATCATGAACTTTTGATGTCTTATGTGATCTTTCAGACCTTTTGGTGTCGCTGAGCTGATCAGGGTAACACTTCTTTTTAAGAATCTACCAGATCGTTGATGAGGTTAAAGTTTTCGCTACCTTCAGATTTTTCAGCCTAATCATGACCTCCTTCACTTACATCCATATCTCTTTGGACCTCTTGGCCTCTTGTCTAAATGATACAAATTAAAACTCACTGACCTCTTGGCTAAACTTCAACAAAAAAAAATGTTACCACACAAGTCAAAAATAAAAAAGTAATAAAAACACTGGTCACGTTTGTCTCTTTTGTTTTTTTCATACTGAAGCACTTCATTATCCATCCATCCTCATCCGCTTTGTCCGGGGCCGGGTCGCGGGGGCAGCAGCCTAAGCAAAGAGGCCCAGACCTCCCTCTCCCCAGCCACCTCCTCCAGCTTATCCGAGGGAATACCAAGGCGTTCCCAGGCCAGCCGAGAGATATAATCTCTCCAGCGTGTCCTGGGTCTGCCCCGGGGCCTCCTCCCGATGGGACATGCCTGGAACACCTCACCCAGGAGGCGCCCAGGGGGCATCCTTGTCAGATGCCCGAACCACCTCAGCTGGCTCCTTTCGATGTGGAGCAGCAGCGGCTCTACTCTGAGCCCCTCCCGGATGGCCGAACTTCTCACCCTATCTCTAAGGGAGAGGCCAGCCACCCTTCGGAGGAAGCTCATTTCTGCCGCTTGTATCCGCGATCTCGTTCTTTCGGTCACTACCCACAGCTCGTGGCCATAGGTGAGGGTAGGGACGTAGACCGACCGGTAAATTGAGAGCTTTGCTTTTACACTCAGCTCCCTCTTCACCACGACGGACCGGTGCAGCGTCCGCATTACTGCAGCTGCAGCCCCAATCCGTCTGTCGATCTCCGGCTCCCTTCTCCCATCACTCGCGAACAAGACCCCGAGATACTTGAACTCCTCCACTTGGGGCAGGAACTCATCCCCGACCCGGAGTGGGCACTCCACCCTTTTCCGGCTGAGAACCATGGCCTCAGATTTGGAGGTGCTGATCCTCATTCCCGCTGCTTCACACTCGGCTGCGAACCGTTCCAGTGCGAGCTGGAGGCCCTCACCCGATGAAGCCAACAGAACCACATCATCTGCAAAAATCAGAGATGAGATTCTGAGGCCACCAAAGCGAAAGCCCTCCGCCACTTGGCTGCGCCTAGAAATCCTGTCCATAAAAATTATGAACAGAACCGGTGACAGAGGGCAGCCCTGGCGGAGCCCATCACCCACCGGGAACGAGTCCGACTTATTGCCGGCAATGCGAACCAAGCTCTTACAATGGTTGTACAGGGATCGAATGGCCCGTAGCAATGGGCCAGACACCCCATATTCCCGCAACACCTCCCACACACTTTATTATATTTTTGGAATTATAGTTTTTGCTGCATGTTTAAATCCAGAGTTTTGTTGTGCTTTCATTGTATCAGTCTTTCTCAGAACAATATCTGTATTTAGCTTGCTGTACATTTTACAACCTATAAAACACATAAATAAAATGTCAGATCTTGTCTACACACACTTACATAAAACAGAAAGTGACACAGGAATCAGTTTATAGTCCCTCATGCAACAAGGGGCAGTAAAGTCATATTTATTGTCAGGCATGCAGGGAGAGGCCTCTGAAGTCCTACTTGACATCAGAACAACTAGTTTCCTCAAAAACAATTTAACTCAAGAGAGCTGAATGACATCTTTACTGCTCTGCAGTCAGTCTGGAATAAAAACACACAAGCAGAGCAATGGAAACATGAAATGAGCACACAAATCCTTGAACATCTCAATCTCAACCCCAAAGTTAATTTAAGCTTTGTGCGGTGCACATATTCGTGGCTTGAGTTTATGTCAGATTTAAACTTTCCCATCATTTGTATCGGACATGAGTCCGTTATTCTTCACTCTTTTGGGCAGACTGAGAAATGTAAAGTATGTGATTCACCTGAAGCTAAAATAAGTAGTTGAAGACTTCTGCCAAGCAACACAGACACACAAATGTAATGTATAAAACTGAGCATTCAGAGAGGAAAGAAGTATCGGAATATTTTGCTACATGTGTTTTTAGCATTGTTTTTGTTACAAACTATTCACTTAAGCTAATAGCATACTTTATGTCATTACTGAAAAGAAATCACTGTAAAAATCAATTAAACACACCATGCTGGTGAAACTCTTGGATTTAATATAAAAAGTGGCCAGAGCTCTGCTGACAGGACTGACTTTGAACAAGCATTTCCTGTTTCTGATCAGGAGGGATTTTGAACCAGTATTTCTTACATTGGTTACACCCTTCTTTTTGATAGCAAAACTCCAAAGTTGGCTTTTATTCAAACAGATTAACTAAGCCAGATTGTAATTTTTTTAAGTGCCTGTTGCAAAAACACATTCTGTTCTGATTTCCTGAGTTGAATTTATGGAAAAATTCCAACAATAACAAAGTTTGAGAAGAATAAAATATTACTTTTGCACCAACAAATTCCCAAAGTGCTATTTGCCAAAAACTTCTCAGCATACTGAGCAGTGTGTCCTTAAACATTTGAGGAAACTGGACAAGAGAAGGACAAAAGAAGTGATCCTAATAATCTATCTATTGCAGATGAACAGCATCTGAAAGTCATGTCCAGAAGAAATAGGAAAAAATCCAGTAAAAGATCTGAAGCAGGAATTCATCAGGGCCATCAGTTGATCCATCTCATGTCATAAGTCAACCTTAAGGAAGGGAAGCCGGAAGAAAAGGCTGAGCTATGCTGACTTACACAAGAACCGGTCTGAAAATCAGTGGCAACAGGTCTTACGGAGCGATGAATGCAAATTTGAATTTCTAGTGAAATATATGTCAGTGTTTACAGAGGAGGTGAAGCGAGAGGTATAACAGTGAGTGTCTACAGTCATCCTCACCATAACTATTTACTTTAATACAAAATTTTAACTTATTTAAACATAAAGATATTAATTGAAATATTTGAACTCTTATTCTTTATTTACCAGAACACTGCTAAGTGTCAAGAATCTAAGAATAGCCGCCTAAAGGATAATGCTACATGACCTGCTGTATAGATATTTAAAAACTTGTTCAGCTCTTGTTTAGGATGCTGACTAAATATGATGAGCCGAAGGCAGCGAAAGGTTTCAAAAAGTCCTAAATTGTATTTAAAGAAAGCAAATAAAAAACAACCCACATCTTTTGTCCCTCTCAGAAAATAGGCTGATTAAATGAGATTTCAAAGACCTGATTAGCCAGTGTGGGTCAATTTTACTGTCCGACTTGTCACAATTACAGCACAGAAGCGCAGAGACAGAGATGGAAATTGGCTCTAAGGGCTTTATGAGTGTCTTTAAGAGTCTCCAGTGAGGTTCAGAAAGTCTGGCCCAAGCGACTGATATACCTCACCCAAAGAGAACAAATGAAGCAATAAAACCAAGAGATGTTAGTAGTTTTGTTCTTTTAGTTACTGTCTAATTATTTTTCATGCAGTCAGTTTGTGTTTTACTCACCCAGTGTCTTGCTTTTCAATTACATGTATCATAACAAACGGCACAAATAGTGCACTGCATGTAATTTGTCTTTCTCGTACTTTTCCCTCCTTCACTCTCAATTTAAGGGAAACGATCCGTTTAGATAAATGCAGAAGTCAAGGATAACAAAATAGAATAGGAAGTAGTAGGCTGCGGCTGGAGATTAGAAAAAAGAGGTGATAACCGCAACACAGTCCAACATTTTTACATTGTTATGTTTAACAAGACGAAGGAACAAAGGAAAAGATAGAAATCTGAGTAAGGAACCCAGAGCGAGAGCAGTGAGACACAGAGAGGAGCTGCTGGAGGATCTGACGTTTCGATCAAACAATAATAAATCATACTAGTCTCATAATAAATCACAGACTGGAGTGTTTATACTGTCCTGCCTCGCCTGTCTAAACTGTCTGTGGTTAGTCATAACACGCTCACTTTCACCACTGACCTTCTTCTCATCCTCACAGTGACACACCTGGAGAAAGTTTTATATCAAAGCAGGAGGAGCTGGGGATTACACTGACAACCACAAGTTTCTTACACTTTCGTGATCATGCTTTGACTTTAATACATTTTAACATGCTTTATAGTCTTCTAATGACATGAAAGAAAACCGTGAGAGACTGACAAAAGCTCATCCATGAAAATACCAAATCTTATGCAGTCCTAGACGGTGAAATCACAACTTGCCTACAAGATGGGAAGATGTTTAACAAACCCTGTTACTTAAGTTGGGATCATTCAAAATGAGTTCAATGCATAATATGTAACACTTATGTTTTGAAATGTCTGATTGTCTGCAGCGATGGAGGGCACATTTTCTCTTGAAATGATGATGTGATTACATCATCTTTTCAAAGAATGTTTAAAACCAGAAAAAGCCTCAATGTTTCGGCCTCAAAGTTTTAACTAATAATATTTTAAACCTATATGCAGGTTTAAAAACTCATGTATGCATATTCGATACACCTGATGTTACTGGGTATAGTAATAATAATAATATTTCACAGTTCTTCAGCCAGGATGGAGTGCAAAAGTTGAATACATCCCTGAAGACAGGTATGCTTTAATCCTGTTCTTACCATATCTCTCCACAACAAGTTTCAACTGGCAACAGTTACCCACTTCTTGCAAACACTTGCCAACCGGTTGGGGAACACAGATTTTTCCCTAGCGATAGTGGTCGCCAGGGGGTCTGGAGAAACTGATCAGGAGGGCTAGCTCTGTGGTCGGCATGAAGCTGGACACTCTGGTGACAGTGGCAGAGAAAAGGACATTAAAGAAACTGATGGACATTATGAACAATGCTGGGCATCCTCTGCACACGGCCATAAACAATCAGAAGAGTCTGTTCAGTGACAGGTTGCTTCTCCCAAAGACAAGAACTAACAGACTTAAAAACTCCTTTGTCCCACACGCCATCAAACTGTTTAACTCCTCTCTGGAGGGGAGAGGGAGGGGAAACAGGAGGACAAAGGAGGGGGGAACAACTAAGCTGTAGTGCCTCTTCACCTCACTGTGCAATACCTTTTGTGCAATACTTTTTGTAAATAGTCAACGGTGCAATAGACTCAATACTTGAAATGTGCAATTCACTTGTATTTTTATTTTTTATTCCTATTTATTCTATTTATCCCCTTTGTATATTTTATTTATATTGTCTCTGTATTTATATATATATGTGTGTGTGTGTGTGTGTGTGTGTGTGTGTGTGTGTGTGTGTGTGTGTGTATATATATATATATAATATTCTGTAACTCTGTAACTTCTGTCGGTGCTGTGCTTTTTTGGAAATCGAATTTCCCAGAGGAACCCACCCGAGGGATTAATAAAGTTCTATCTAATCTAATCTAATCTAATCTAATCTAAAGTTTCATCTTATCTCAACATAAGAGAGTCATATATCAGCAGGGCATGCCAGCGTGGCTTTGACCCAAAGAGTGATCTATCTTTCGTCCCAGATGTCTTCCATTCCGGAGAGATTTCAAATTCTACTGTTTTTCAGTGGCTAAACAGAAGTGCTCTGCTACAGCAGATCATCCTGCTCAGTCTCAATAACAATCACACAGCTGATAACAGTATCCGCTACTTAGCGGAATTAACAGAATTCAACAGTACATCATCGCTACATCACACTCAAACTGATTATGTGTTACGGGAATGGTATGATATTCTGAGTTGTTGGTTATTTCTCATACCAGACATTCAACACTTAAGGGAACAAGAATCTGGCTTCCCCAAAATATCAAACTACACAGTACTTCAGTATGTACACTTTCTCTTCTTCTTTTCTTCCAGTAAAATGTCCGAGGATAATGTGCAGCTTGGACTGCGGCTTCACCACACTATGCATCATCATCATCTTGCACCTTTCACTCTTGTTTAACTCTGTTTCTTTTATTTTTCTTTTACTTTTTTAACTCAAGCTCACACATCCAGCCCACACTGTTTTAAGTACTGATGACAGCTGCTCTGAGGGAGGTAAAGATGATAGAGCTGAGCGAATGACAGAAGAGCAGAGGAGAGGTGAGATTCAACTTGGAAAACGTATCATTATCCTACAACTGTAGCAAAACAAACTTGACCATTTACCCGTGTCCACTGTGTTTCATGTATCAATGGGTCAGAATAGAAAAAAATATCAAAGATCACCAGTGACGAGAACCCCATAGTGTGACATGACCCACAGGGCTAGTGGGGCAATGGAAAACACATCTGATTACAGATCAAAATATTTTAGGTTCAACTCCTGGCTAGCTCAATACTGTAGTTTTACAGAAGGGGGAAATAATAAAAGACATATCACAAACATAGGTTAAGAAGAAAGGTCATGATTAGGAAGCTGCAGTATGGCTTTATTTTGAGAAAGCATATAGTAGGGTGACAAGAGAGGAACTGTGGTACTGTTTGAGGAAGTACGACAGAGATGTATGTGATGGTGGTGCAGGACAGTAGCGAGATGTGCGATAGGAGTGACATTTGGGTTCAAGGTAGGGGTGGGATTACATCAGGGATTAGCTCTGAGCTGGTTTTTGCTAGTTGACAGGTGAGGTCAGGTAGGAGTCACTGTGGACCATGATGTTTGAAGATGACATTGTGATCTTCAGTGAGAGTAAGGATCAAGTGGAAGAGAGCCTGGAGAGGGGGAGGTGGAAAAAAGAAGAATGAAAATCAATGGAAATAAGACAGAATACATATGTGTGAATTAGACTGAGACGGGTGGAAAGGGTAACAATCAAAGAGTGGAGACAGTGAAGGTATATGAGTTTTAATTCCCTGGGTCACCATCCAAAGTAACAGAGACTACACGAAGAAGAGCGTGCAGTTGAGGTGAGTGTTGGGGGGAGCAAGACAGTACCGTCACCTGTTTGGCCTAACAAAGCTGAAGATGTTAAGGTTTTACAAGAGAATCACCAGAATGGGAAAGATTAGATCTGAGTACATCAGAGGGACAGATGACGGACAGCTCAGGCTGAGTAGTAGTAAGGCTGAGATGGTTCAGTCATGTGCACAGGAGGGATATATTGGACAAAGAGATGTTGAATATGGAGAGGAAGAGAGGACATGCAGAGGGTTGGTGTGACAGGATGCTAGGGATGCAGTGAAATGGAGGCACATGACCCATTGTGGTGGCCCCTGAAGTTGAAAGAATAATAATAATAAGAAGAAGATAGTATGTGATATGCTAAAAAAAATTGCTTACCATAACACTTTAACTACAAACACTGAATAATCAAATATATCTATGCAATATATATATATATATATATATATATATATATATATATATATATATATATATATATATATATATATATATATATATATATATATATATATATATATATATACATATATATATATTTCAAATACGTACTTCTAGTAAAACTATTACTTATTATTAATAATAATAATTTCTGTCCTGACAGTTAATCTGTCCTTGAAAACAGACTGCTTAGCTGCATCCACTCGTGCTATGCTAGCTCAAGTTAACTGTTATCTGGCTGTGACAACTGATGTGCCGGTCGAATGAATATAAGATAAAACAACACTTAAATTATACTATATAAGCAAAATTGTGGAAAAAAAAGCAGGAACAGCTCATCCAAGGAAACCCATGCCACGAGTCTCCTAGTGCACAGTTTTTCGAACAACCCATTCATTCCCAACTGCATGGCAAGGAGCCGTGGTAATGGGACTGTGGCCCAATACTCGTGTCCATATTGTGTGTCTATAGAAAGACATACTTTATAAAATGCTGTAAACACCATACTGGCACAAGGACACAAGACAAGGAGCAACTCAACATTTTTAACCTGTTTCAAATCTCCAGATGCTTTTGTCTCCACAGGGTGGGTCATTTATATGCATACACCGTAATAACATGGGAATGGTTGGTGATATTAAAGTCCTGTTTGTGGCACATTAGTATATGTGAGAGGGCAAACTCCTCAAGATGGGTGGTGACCATGGTGGCCATTTAGAAGTCGGCCATCTTGGATACAACTTTTGTTTTTTTAATAGGAAGAGGGCCATGTGACACATCAAACTTATTCGTAATGTCATAAGAAAAACAATGGTGTGCTTGGTTTCAACGTAACTTTATTCTTTCTACAGAAGTATTTAAAGCTTTACTGATGGACAAAAATACTGGGTAAGGGAAAATCCAAATGACCAAAAAATATGCACGAAATATTAATTGTTAGGATGTTTTTTTTTTGTTTTTTTGTTTTCAATTTTAGAAAAACAAAAGACGGTGGCACATTTAAAGAAATGACTGGTGGAGAAAGTAATTAGGCAAAGTAAGAAAAGAATGGACTGTATTCTAAATAACACCAATTCAATTCAAGTCAGTTTGATTTTTATGGCACCAATTCACAACAACAAACAGTTTAAAGTGTTTAAAATATAAAGCATGTCATTAAAAGCAGGCCAAAGCAAAGAAATACCAATGTTAGAATCTGTTGTAAAGCAATTCTGCTTTCCATTGGATTCATATCCTACTACTCTGCCAACATTTTCCATATGTGCCATCACACATGGACAAAGACATTTTAAAAAGGCAGAGGACACTTAAATGTAACTTTGAAAAACAGTTTCCTTAAAGGCCGTCATCTCACTGAAATAAAAATGAGATTCAACAGGATTTCTCCAGTAATTTCAGCTTCTAGTATCCTGCCGGCCTTAATCTGATTGTCCGAGTCTGTTTTCCATCGGAGACAGATTTAAGACAGGACATCAGATTGGAGTTAACACTGTTTGCCTTTCTGTTTCCTACACACCGACGTGCAGAAATCCATGGAAACACGTGACAGCTAAAACTAGTATGCCATAAGCTGAGATATCAGGAAAGCGTGTTTCATTTTTCTTATTTCATATAACAGACACGCACAGATGATGCACACGCAGAAGGTTTCTCGACACGTTCAGAAGGTGTGACTGCTTGTGCTTGCATGTATTTTGTATGAATTCATTTGTCACACGTGTGCATGAGTGCACACGCACTCTCACTGTTTCTCTTCAGCAGTGAAGTACTTGTATTAGAGTTAAACAGTGCAGACACAAGCAGGTCTCCTCCATCTTTCTCCCAGCTCGCGGAAGCTGAGAGCACAAACACAGCCGTCAACTAAATCAGCACCATAACATCAACAGATGTCCTGGTGTGAAAAGCCTTCTGGACTTTTAGTGTTATTATATATTATAATTACATTGAAGATCCAATCTGTAAAAAAGACAAATATGAAACTGTCCACTGTCCGTGCTATTTAACCACTAAGAACCAAGATTTAGCCAGATTTGGGCATTTTAGCTGCTCTTTGAAGGGTGCTTTTTGCTCCACTTTTCTATAATTTAATACTTACAAAGTTCACCATGTTAGATTGGTGCTAGTTTGCCTAAACAAAACCCAGACAAATTCTCCAGCAACAGGAAGATGGTTTGGTCCCCTGGGGGCCTCTATTGCCTGACTCTGTCTCAGATTACATGAAGAAGACAGTGAGAGAAATTCTCCAAGATGCTTGAAGTAACCTGCCTGCCAAGTATCTTAAGAACTGTCCAAGTGCAAAATGCTATAGTCAAAGCAACTTTAGCGCATCAAGACAGTCACAGAAATGGAGTCTATCTGCTCTCATTTTACCACTGAATTAGCTGAAGTTGGTAATTAAATTCAACCTGAAAAGATTTGGCCTTCTATAGAAATTTACATGAACTAATATATTCACAGTATAGCCAGAATATATTCAGAGTATAGCCAGGTGAAATCATAGATTTGAAATAGAAATTCCTCCAAAAATAGTGATGTCCTTTTGCAGGACAGCAAAAGGATTGACAAAAGGCTTTGCATAAATTGGAAGCCAATTATTTGCAAGCCTTCGTCAATCTGTCTGAGAGTGACTGCAGTCAGACTGCAATTTCTTTGGGCTCAAAACCGATCACTGAAACTAATTGTGATCATTAAAAGGAAAAAAAAAATCAATGAGTGGTTGTCATCCTACTTTTAGCCTATTGTGATGGAGACATTAAGGACAACTTGTAATTTACTAACACCAGCAGGTGAGTCACAGTAAATATTGATTTGACTCTAGTTTTTTCTATTTACTACACTTTATGATGAATAAAAACTACAAATAAAAAACTTTTAGTGGTAAATTCTATTTCAGTGACTACCAAGAGAAAAAACACAATGGCTGATCTTCATATTGCTGTTGCTACATTCTGTTATTGCTGTCCATACAAGTTTATCTCCTCATCATTCTCCCCAGCTGCTGCTGTGCACATGCTGCATTAAATGGCATGATTAAACGTTAAAGAAGTTTCTGCAGAAAAACACAGCACAAGTGCAAGTGTGGGTCAAAGTCTGAATGTTCTCTTTCAAAATTTCCCAAACGGTTCCATGAAAAGCATCTGACACATCTCATGATCAGAAAACAAGGGATTAAAAGAAGGGATGATTATTAAATTCATTTTATCACAAATGTGAGCCTAGGATAGCAACTAGCTGCACACAGTATGTGATAAAATGATATATGATCCAATAAGAAATACCTTATTTATCCCCAAAGTTGGGAAATGCTACAGTACTCAAAATGTGAAAAAGAACTGTGATTAAATAAATATCACAGTGCAAAACAATCACTCAATAAATCAAAATGTAAATGTGATTTACTCAGGAGCTTAAATCCACAGTGGATACATGGATTGTGGTATGTGGAATTGTGTTTTATCCTTGTGGTGGTAAAGCTGAAACAGATGTTAGAGAAAGTCTTCAGCTGCTTGTCCAGCAAGTGGTGCAAAGGTTGACCAAGATCCATTTTTGTCCATGCTCATTCAGCCACAGTCCTTTGGATGATCTCTGTGTCAGCTGATGCAGGAATCCAAACAGTGTGATGAATAAAACTGGATTCAAACAGCAACAGAAATGTCCATTTCCCTCAGTGAGTAATACCTTGCCAGCTAGCAATATTCGGGCCATGAAAATCTTCCCCACAGTTACATGTCTGCAGCTACAACCCTTTTCTATCACAATTAGTGCGATTTCTCCACTTTTCTTCTTACTGCTCAGATTAAAGTCCTTGGCTGGCACTCCCTCTCTCCCTCCACAGCTCCATGAAGCAATGTCAAACTACACTCACTATGTTCCCCCTCTTCTACAGATTTGCGATGCAGTCCTGTTTTACCTTCATAAAACTGCAGGAGTTATGTGGCTCAACATAATGCAACAAAATAAAGTTTGGCAGCTCACAATAGGCCACAGGATTATCTTCGTCCAGGTGCACGAGTATAACACTCCAAATGAGACTTAGTGGCAATAAATTTCTCTTGTGAAGGGCACTGAGGTAATCGTCCAAAATGTTCAAAATGTCCCTGACATTCATCAGGGACTGATGTGAGTGTCTCTTCTGTGTCATGTAGGACCATAACTGTGTTTCTTAATTGCAACTGATCACTCCGAGGAGGTCAACAAAGGGACAATTCCAGTTTTCCACTTTTCAAGATGATGAACATCTTTAATCTGCTGGTCTTCTTCTTCTTAACAGCTGCTAGTTAATTAAAAACATTAAAAATTATCTTTTTGGTGTGTCAAATAGATGGAGTAATGAACTAATAAAAGTCCAGTGTGTCGTCCTCGTCTCAGTTTTTTTCAGGAAAAGACTAAGGAAAACAAACAATCTTTCAGTCAGATGACACAGAAAGGTTTAGGTGTAGGTCTTTTCGCGGGAAATGACAAATTAAAGTTCATTCTTGCCCAAGGCCTTCATTTCTTTTTGAATCAGTGAGGACAATCGGCCTAAGCGCATCCGGCTTAGGTATTTATTACAATCCACAAGTTATTGCCCTGAAAAATGACAAATGTGACCTTAATGTTAACCTGAAACAGGTTCTTGTTTATTGTGAACAATCAAAGCCTTGATCGCTGAGCAAAAAAAACATACACTCTCTCACTCAGATCCACTTACACCCCTTCACTCACTGAAATTACTTCCCTTCACATTAACATTAAGGGACGTCTGCCATCAGTCTTACATGATCAAATATGTCTTAGGCCACTGGTTATAGATAGACTGGTACAAATGTGACTTGTGCCTGCCTGTGTGTTTACCTCAGTGCCATGGATGTCCCATTGACTGATGCAGCTGAGCATGCTCTGTGGGTTGGTCCATAGGAGCAGCTCCCCTGCCGTGCGTACCGCTCATCCCCGCAGCAGAGAATGACCAGAAACGCCCTCCGAAAAGCCCGGTTTAGGAAGGCGTACAGGAAAGGGTTTAGCCCTGAGTTAATGTACCCAAGCCACAACCAGGCTGTCCACAGCTGCCAGGGTACCGAGTAGTGGATGAAAGGGTCCACTATGTTGGTGATAAAGAATGGAGCCCAGCACAGGCAGAAACAACCCATTATAACCGCCAACGTCTTTGCTGCCTTGGTCTCAATGCGCATGCGGCTGTGACCTACAGGAGCCTGCTCTGAGGAGGAGGAACCTGTTGGTGTCCTAAGGCGGTAATGCTCCAAAGGATCTGAGGAAGTGGATGTCCTCACGGTAATGACTGGAATTGTGCCGGTGACTGGAGCAGAGCCGGCACGTTGAAGTGTCTCTATCTGCCGCACGTGGGTCATGGCAGTAACATAGATACGCTGGTAGGCTAGGACCATGAGGCCCAGCGGCACGTAGAAGGCCACTGCAGAGCAGATCAGGGCGTACGGCCGGTTAACTAGAAACACACAACTTGTGTCGTTCGAGCCTCCCGCCAAGGCTCGCCGCTCTTCAATCTGCAAAGAGAGAAGACACAGGAAGAAAAAACAAGTGAAATATGGGGCTCCCAGGAGGGGATTAGTTTAACTTAACAAAAAACAAAAACATTAAAAAAAAAACTGGAACTATGGAAAGACTTAGGCCAGCTGTTTCCCTCTGCTTCCTGCCTTTTAGTTAAGGCGGGCTAAAGAAAGAGGTAAATGCTACATATTGTAATAATAAAGTACTTTGGAATATCCTTTGTCTGGCCAGTTGCCCATATCTTTGTCCTCTATATAAACCATGAGTAGGTCAAAGTAAATTAAAAATGTGCAGGCGGAGAATTGCCTTGAGCTGAAAGATTAATTTTATCTCATCCCTCTATGTAGCATTTGGGTGCAGTAAGGTAATGCTGCACCCTGGGACACTAGAATAAAACCAAACTATTGTCAAAGCAGAACAAAAAGTAATGCGTGACTCATCTTGAATTGAAAATGCACTCTTAATGGACTTTTAGTGTTTAAAGTGCCAAAATAATGCATTTGAAAAGCTAAATAGCAATGTCTCTATCCAAAAAAGACAACCTTGCTACAATTGCAGTTGTGAGCTGTTTAATGTAGGAATAATTATTCTTTCTACTGTCTACATCCAAGAGTTAGCAGAAACTCAGCTGAGGGGAGATTTCAGTAATGATGGAAGAAGCACGAGCCTCTTGTCACACGTTTCTGATTTGATAGTTTGGTGAAAAATGAAAACAATAATCGTTCCTACCTGTAAATGAAACTACACACAATAAGGTTTGTATACTTTTTGAGCAACTGGGTGTTAATTGGAAAAAGATTTAGGTTTAATCAAAGCTTCACACTTACATAATTATCAAAAGAAAGTAAAGAAAGGAAGTCCATCACATCGATTTCCTCCCTAATTATTGAATGTGACGTTCATCTTTGTGTTACATTTACTAGGTAACCAAAAAGTTCTTTAAGCTGACAACAGCCACATGGTAAACATGTATTCACAAAGCCTACTGAATAAACTGTAAGTAACCGTGTCACAGACAGCCAACTGTGCCGCTGTTGTTGTCCATTCTCCATATGGAGGTGGGTGCTTACTCCCACAGCACAGTGTCACTTAGTCGCGATAAGAGCCAGAATAATCTAGCTTTTTTCAAAGGATGAGATGTCAGAGTCTTGAAGTTGAATCTTGACTTTGCGGAGATGTGAAATTTTTATTTTAATACTTTAAAAAATTAGCCTTTTTGATATTATTCCTCCAGCCTTGTGATTGCAACAAGTCCAAGTACATGCAGAACAGGAGCCTCACACTTACAGCAAAAGTCCACGAAAGGTAACTTTCATCTGTGTAATTGTTTTGCTGTCTGTTGCCAACTGTGTTTTATTTTCAGCCGTATACATTTATTATACATTTCTTTGTACAATGCCTCAATATTATGCAGACCATCGGCAGATATATGCACTGAGAGATCCTCTATCCATTGCCTCTTAGCTTCGAGCAAAGGGTCGCATACCTGAGATATGTGAATCCTGGAATTAATTCTAAATTTTGGAAGTGTTTCCTTTGCCTGATTGTAATTTTTTTAGTAGCTGTTTGAGTGGACTACCTGTGGAATAGTTGAAAGGACGGCCCAACCGTTTAAACAGAGCACTACTCATTTGGACAAACCTCTAGAACTGTAATAATTTACAGATTTCTACTAGTTGATGTCAAATAAATTAATAATATAAGTACTTCCAGCTTTCTGCCACATTGCCCAGTTATCTGGTTTGTCTCTGCTCGGGAGTTGTTTATTATTCCATAGAAGTGCTTGAGGTATAAGCTCCGTGTAGCTTATGGCATAGACCACGGTGATAACCAGTCCCTAAGGTAAATTTCTATCTGAAATCAACTTGGCCAGCTCAATTTAATTAGATTTTATTCTACTGACAGAAAACTTTGCTGCAGACGGTATCTCCCAAATTGAGCATTTCAAGACAGAGATCAGTTTCAGATCACTATCCCTGAGCAGACACCTTTAAAACCAACCAGACAAATACTGTTTGGTTTAGCTTGTGCTTAGTGAGAAGAAATTTCAGTTTCAAACAATCCCTCTGAAACAGAACAGAAGCGTAATGAAAAACACATCGGCACACACACAGACAGCATTTAAAATAATCCTATGCAATTTTGTATACCGTGTATGACTTCTAGCCATTGAGACAGCCATTAAAAAAGTAACACTGGCTTTGTACGCTGCCAGACAGAAAGATAAGAGAAAAGAGCTTTTCATTAAGTCTGGATGAATAAATTCATCTGTCCCTGCCTGCCTCTGGGAGTCCTGCTGCTCATTTCAAGGCAGCTCTGAAACAAGCTCATGCCAGAACATACCTAAACCAGAAGGAAATGCTTGTTGAAGTGCTGTCTTTGCTCGCAGCGAGAAAGCCTCCACAGGGACTGGAATTGTTTTGTGATCATTCTTTTACTGTGCCATTGTTTCAGGGATTGAAAATGTTATTAGAAACACTCAGGCGCAGCTGGCTGCCGGCGGAGCTCACGGGCGCGTCACTGCAACTCCCCCTGGCTTCTGCTCCGCGGCTGCTGAGTGAGCCCTCATCTGGGACTCTCCTCAGCTCTTTCTGGGACAGTGGCGCGGCTGCCCCTCTGTTGGTCTTCCTTGGTCTCTTGTGTTCTGGGGGCCTCTGGATGTCTGGAGTTTTGATCTCCGCCACACCTGCTTCACGCCCTGGAGGACGGGGCTGTGGCCCCCCCACACCCTCTAGCAGATTATTACATGAAGGAACCTTTTAAAAAAACAAAAAACAAGCGCGTCCATGCTCACAGGTGTACACACGGGTGATCACACCCACAAACTACACCCTTTTTGGTTCCTACCTCAAAGCACACTGTGTTCTGTTGATCTTATGTGCTGCACAATAATGTTTAACATTTAGTATTTACTGTCATATTCCCATATATCATTGTGATGTTGTTTATTCTATTACTCTTGTTCTCTTCTGCTTGCTTTCTTTTTTCTTTCTCAGCAGGTGATCCAGGTGATTGATATATGCATTTTTTTTCTCTGCCCGTTCTGTTGGTTTTTGTCTTTTGCCCTTCTCCCCCGTCCCTCTTCTCAGCTGTTTCTCTTTCCCTCTTTCTTTCTCCCCTTCTTTCCCCCAGTCAAGTCTGTCCCGTATTCAGTAAGTGAAAATAAAATAAACAATAAAAGGTGAATCAAATGGACCATTACGGCAAGGCTGGGATGGTCAGTTTGGTAAAGTAAATCCGTTGGGCATCTTTCTTTGCCTTTAGACAACAATTCTGATGGCAAAAGAGCCAAACGGGACAGGCCAAAAAAAAAAAAAAAAAAAAAAAAAAAAAAGAATATTAGACTGGAGAGGTTAATGCCGCTTTTGCCCTCAAAGAAAGAACATACCTCTCTTTAGGCATTTGAGAGCGGTATGAACTTTTCTTTGTGATACTTTGTTTAAACATACTGTCTGTTTGGTTTGATTCAGGGGTCGTAGTAAAGAAATGTAAGCATTAGAACTATGTAGCCACTTGTTTTGATCTCATTAGTGATGGTTTCTGATCTGAGCTAATGAGGACTTACAATATCCTCGATCCCGATGGCGTTCCAGCTTTGCATGATGGGTAGAAAGGAGATAAATGTGGGAATGAGCCAACAGCCACTGAGCATGACTGCCACTCTCATCGGGGTCATCTTGTGTCGATACACCAATGGCTGGCAGCAGATGGCATAATACCTGAAATAAGACACAGACACTAGCACACACATACTTTACACTAACATACAGATTTAAAAATGAATGGGGGGTTGTGCTTCAGAGGTATGGGGTATTGGGCCCATACTCTATTCTGGCTTATTTGATCCCTGTATGACGGTAGAGCAGCCATTGCTGTGAAATAAATCAGACTTTTTCCTACTTTTGTAGGAAACCTTACTGACTTTCTGTGATATTAAACTGTTTGGCTGCTCTTCATAGCTGATTCTGTTCACTTTTTCTGACAGAAATACTAGGTTCAACATGGTGGCATGACCAATGCTTGCTGCAGGATCTGCTTACACCAGTAAAGGCAATATAAGGCAACAGCTAGCTTTGCCTGTCAAAGTCGTATTTTTGTTTGTGACTCTCTAAGGGACATCAGAAGCCTTTGCTGAGATCTCATAGATTTTAGGAGGGCTACCTTCAGTTATCTCCCACCACCGACAGTCAGCGAATTTGCGGTAAAGAGGGTAAAGGGCATTGAGTTTTGGAGGGCTGACCTCCAGCGACAACACCACAGCTGTCATCAAGAAGGCACAGCAGCTTCTCTCCCTCCTCTGCAGAAGGAAGACAGCGGACCTCCTCACTTCAGCACTGACAGTCTCATACAGATGGGCCATCAAAAACATTATTACATACTGGATCACTTCTTGGTTTGCAAACAGCAGGTCTGAGGATAGCCATAAGCTGAAGAGGATTGTGAGAATAGTAGAAATGATTATTCTCTGTTTGAAATCTACAAACAGCACTGCATGGGCATGTCCTACCAAGAGGACTACCCGAGGGCCGACCTGGACACACACGAAAGATTAGGTCTCTGCCAGTTTGACAATGTTTTGTATTCTTCTCAAAGAGTGGGAGGCTCTGGATGAAGAGAGTATAGTCTGGGGTACCTGCTTAGAGGGCAGCCCCTACGACCCAAATAAGTGGTAGAAAAATACAGACGGATCATTTGTTAGGTGTGCAACGTAAGTAACTGACTGTCTTCAACATTAAATCAAACCCTATTTTAAAAAAATGTTTTCAGTGGGGAAACACATTGTGCCATCAATATATGCCTTTTTTACACAAACACAAACCTATCCAGTGCAATGCAGCAGAGGTGCAGGATGGATGCTGTGGTCAACAGGACGTCCAGAGATGTTCGCACCAGGCAGAAAATCTCTCCATAGCGCCACTGGCCAGTAGTCAGTTCGATGGCAGCAAAGGGCATCACAACCAGAGCAACCAGCAAGTCAGCAAACGCCAGCGAGACAATAAAGTAGTTTGTCTTTTTCTTTCTGGGAGAAGAAGACAACCATATAGAAGTTGGAGAAAAAAAAAGATCCAGAAAAAGTTTGATTTACTCTAAATGTTCTGTCTTTAAAAAGGGAAGCGGCTTAGTCGGCGCAACTCTGTAAAAATATGAAAGACAGGCATGTTTTTGAGTATAGTTTTATAAATAAATAGTATTAACTTCCATTCCTGCAGTAAAGTCTATCTTAAATAAAGGTCTTTAATAAGGTCTCAAAACTTTTGAGGCACAGATCCAAAAAATTTATTTTTGGGGAAGTTACCAAATGTCAAAACAAATTAATGCCCATCTTTCTGTCTACCTGACGGGGTTTGTCATGACAGGCTGAATGAAATTTGAGTGCTCTGACATTTGATGGGTTTGTTTAAATATTACTGCCAAAATGAGAACCATGTCGTTTGAGAAAAAACAGATCTTCAAATGCTGGTTTAATTTTAAAAGACGGAAAAAGAAATTCTGAAAGTCATTATCTCACTCAAAAAAACTTTGCTACATTATGTCAGGTTTATTGTATTTATTTTTAAGATTACTAGATTTTTATTTTGGCTTTTCTGGACGTTCTCAAAAAAGATTTTAGGGAGCATTTGCAGACAGAAGATTTAAACCTTCTTCTCTGCTGAAGTCACAAAAAACACAGCTGCTGCTGAGAAAGACAACAGTGCTCACCGCAAGTGTCGGTCCTTGCAGAGCGCCACCATGACCAACAGGTTGCCAAAAACTGTCATGATAATGATGAGCGAGAGAAAGATAGAGAGAGCGATGGTCTCCAGGGAGCTCAAGAATTCCTGCTGCTCCTGTTGGCCTGGCTGTTGTTCTTCAGAGTTTTTTATATCATCCAACAAACTGCAAGAGAAAAATAAAACAAGTAACCGACCAATAAATCAGTTATTAGTTGCATATGCTATAGTCTGGTTATTGAATGGGATATGCATGATGTAAGTTTTACAATGGGTATGGATAGATTTATCTTAGTTTATCTTTGCATGCAAATTTGATTATTTTATATTATGTTACTTGTATGTTGTCTCTCTGACATGTATCTGAATTTTATGGGTCAACTGATATTATATGTAGCTACCAAGACAATGCAGATGAAAATCAGCTAACAGCTTAAGCTGGGACGAGACATTTTTCCCCCAAATGTGATAAATGTTTCTTTTTGTGCATGTTCCCTCAGAAAATTAAAAAAAAAAAATCAATCAAATGGCTGTGGGGTGCTTTCATTTAGCACACTGTGTAATTATAGTTGGGCTGACACCTGTAAGTGTGATCAGAAGGTTATAATCACTCATGGTTGTCATGACAATTCAGATAATCAGAACCAGAATCAAATTGTATTAATCACAGAGGCACTGTTTTTTTTCCAGTGTGTAAAGATGGTACAGCATACATCTTTAATGACTTCAACAAATTTGAATTTATTTAGTACTTTCTTGAATCCACACAGGGTCAAAATTATACATACATACTCGCAATTAATCTTTTAATAAGTGATGTTGTAATGAGTGAAGTTTCTACATTGTTTTTTAACTTCATAAAGCCAAGGCCTATTAAATACTTCTCATTAGCAGTGTTGGGTAAGTTACTTTAAATTAGTAACTTAGTTACATTACTAGTTACTTCTATCAAAAGTAACTCAGTTACTTCAAGTTACTCGTTACTTTCAGAGTAACTAGTTACTAGGGAAAGTAACTTTGGTTTTACTCAGAATTCTCTTGTTAATGTGTTGCTTCCGTAACTGGATACCCAGCAAGATTGCCAGTCTTCTAGCTTGCTTACTTGCCACAAGTGCACTGTGCCACCTACCAATAGAAAGGAAAAAATAATGTGCACATTTCCACGAGAGAAATCCCACACCTGATTCTATCCTAGCCTGCTTTTTACATCCAACACAAAAACTGCAGTCGTGGTGCGTTCGATTGTACTCAGAACTCGGAAATTCTGCCTTCTGAATAGGAAGATGTAGGTAACACCAGACTGCAGATGAGCTGCATACAGGGCTGGACTGGGACAAAAAAATCGTCCCGGGCATTTTGGATAGGAAAAATTATAGGAAAAATCATAAAGCCTTTGAATGAAAATAAACGCTGTTGTGACAGTGATGTACACTGTTCTGATGGTATATATGTATCAATCTATCAATTGTTTGTTGCAAGACTCAGAAAATTATTTTTTTTAAAAGTGAGACATTTTAAATGAGAATAAGAAAGTATTTCCTTGTGCCCCCCTTTCCCTTTTAATGCCCTACATGGACCCCTGGCAACACTTTACTAGATCCGCCCCTGCACAGTTACCAGCTGTCAGCTACTTAGAAAAGGATCCTGGGGTTATTTGTCTCTCAGAAACAGTTCATAACTTCCCTTCAACTCATTCATGTCACCTAAAAGGTAAACCTGTTTCTCCATCACCTGCTCAGCTCTGATGATTCAGTAACATCAGGACATCTCCTGGTTTCATCTTCATGTTTCCCTCTCACCACATATCCAAACCGACATCATGACCAGCAGCTTTTACAGCTGTGGCTCCAGCAAACATCAGCTGATAGTAGAAATTAATATTAAATAAATTCTAACAACAGCTGATCAAGCTTAAACATGCTGCTGTTGTTTACCGCGACATCCGCTGGTTTCCTCTTTCTGGCGCAAAGTGGGCGATAAACAAACAAGAGAGAAAAGCCGATCAGCTGATCACTGATCAGTTTCATGATTGAAGTAGAAACAGGAGAGGGAGGGGGAGAATGAGAGAAGAAGAGGCAGCTGTGCAGCAAAGACACAGAATAACTCCAGCTTTGTGCCTTTTTCATTGTAGCTGAAGTCCGGGACAAACTGTTCCTTTTCACCTCAATATGAAACGCGTAATATTTTCTCTGAATACCAGACGATTCAGTTTTTTACGAGACGGTTGGCAACTCTAATAATTAACCTTATGAACAAAATAAAGTTCAACATCAGTAACATAGCACCCACCCAGCTGTATACAAACCCCGTCATGCTAGCTAGCACGCAGTACGAAAAAGTCAGCATAACGAAAATAAACTCCAACTAAACTTGGTTCATATCTGACCCAGATGGACTGCAGGTCATAACTTCTTACCTGAAGTTCAGGTCACCTGACACTCGGACCAGCGGCCGCTTCGGGTCTCTCCTCCTGCCTCCCTTTTCCTTCATCCACCTGCTGGCCTCCACCACTTGCTAATGTTATTGAATCTGTGGAAGCTCCGCGATAGCCACCACACGAAGTAACGAATAACGAGCCTATCTAAATCCCAGTAACGAGTAACGCGTTCCCGGTTTTGGCATAATAACTAGTTACCGTGCTCGTTACCACAATAATAACGTAGTTACTGTAACGCGTTACTTAATAACGCGTTAGTCCCAACACTGCTCATTAGTGCAACAACTGGTAGTTTCTTTTTGGCAGCAGAAAAAGTGTTTGTTTGACAATGGAAAAGTCAGTGAAGATCTAAGAAGAAGAATTGTAGGTTTACACAAGTTAGGAAGGTCTCTTGGAGCCATCTTTAAACACGGTCTGGAAGAAGACCCAAACTGCCCCCCTCAAATGAAAGGAAATTGGTTAGGATGTTCAGGATCAACACAGGTACTACTTCACTAATGGACTGAGAGAGTGCCAACCAAGAAAGAAGCCCCTGCTCCAAAATGAACACCTTCAAGTTCGAAATGCATTCTTGGGAAAAGCTTTATGGTCAGACTAGAAAACAACTGAGCTTTTTGGCCACAGGTTTGGAGACGTAAAGGTAAAAACACTGTGCCAACTATCAAGCATGGTGGTGGTAGCATCATGCTCTGGAGATGTTTTACTACCAGTTGTACTGGTACACAAAGTGGATGCAGTAATGAAAAGGAAAGACTACCTTCAAACTCTAGACTTCACCACAACAACACTGGCTTGGGAATACATAAAGGAGGCTAACATTAAGCTTCTGGAACAGCTTTCCCAAAGCCCTAACCTCAACCCTACTGAAAATTAGTGCTAAAAACTCAGGTCCATGCCATAAAAACCAATTTAAATGAACTCTATTAATTCTGCCAGAAATAATGCTCAATCATCTGACCAGTGGATATTGAAGCATCTAGTTGCGGTGCAGCTTGCTAAGGAACATTTAACTAAATATTAGTGGAGGTGTATGTATATATTTGAACCTCTGTGTATACTTTTGATCCTCTTCGGATTAGAGAAAAATCCAAAACATATTCAAACTTGTGCATTCAATTCTTGTTCTTTAAAGTAATTAAAGTCGCATGCTATTCAGTAATTCTATCCTGGAAAAAGAACAATTGAAATAAACCACAAAAAGCCCCAAACTGTGAAATTCATGCTAAAGTTAGCAGGGACTTAACATACTTGGCTTATGATTGTTATGACTTACTGTTGAGGTGATGCTGTGGCCATCACTAGTCATCTGCATTGAGATTAGCAAAGGAGAGTCCTCATCACCCCATGCTACAGCCCTGTTGAAACACACACACACACACACACAACCATGATGTAATGTTACTGGCTCCTAAAGTAAGTCTGCATTTTTCTGAAAATAGTAGTTGACCTTCTTGAATCTGAACTGACTGGATTTCACATTCTTGTTTGTCCATCTTGTGGCACCCATTAAGGAGCCAAAAATGTGGTACTTGTACCTCAAATAAGTAATTAGATCACAGCTTGAAAACGTGCGATATTTATAGGGCAAACAGTCTGCAGCGGGCAGGCAGCAGCTGTTGCTGCCAGATTAAATCAGCATGTTAGTTTATCTTGGTAATGAAATAATAATATCATACATGAGTGAGTACCACAAGGGGAAATTCTCCTTTCTTACTTCCTTTTCATGAATGTCAAAAGTCGGATTCCATCTACTGATGGACTGCCGGGACTGGTAAAGATCAAAACCTTTGTTTCTCCCGTTGAAAGAAATGCTGTTTACGTTTGCTGCTCTTAATTATGCCAATGAAGAAAGCAATCCTAGTGAGACCACTTTAAAAGTCAAAGAATTATCAAGGTTTAGAGTTATCGAGCATGAATCTTGGATGTTTTTTGAACATCTGAGTCAGAAATTGCTCTTCACTTGCTATTAGATAGTGAGTTTGCCATTTTCTCGTGTTTTGCATATGTATGGTTCTTACTCCTTTTCCTTATATAGCGCACTTAATGCAACCCAAAGTTCTGTAGCAGTAGTAGTGCAAATAAGTAGTAAATCTGCAGTGTACCATGAGGGCCGCACTATCCCTATCCGAGCACTGTATACAATCATGCTTGGCACTGGAAGAGAAATAACAGATGGACGAGAGAAAAGAGTGCATAAACAGCCATAAAAGTATTCATTTTGGGAAAAAAACGTCTGTTCACTTTAAACACTTTGATAAAAGGCTAAATGAATTGTGCTTTTAACACACCCTGAACTCTCTAAAGAAGAAGTAAGAAGGACTGAATGAGAGAATGATTTCAGAAAAAAAATCAGTGTAGTCATAGTTATATCTTTCATGTTACTGCATCTGTGATAGATTGGCAAACTCTCCAGTGTGTATGACAGATATGGGATGGGATAGACTCGCGCACAACCACAACCCTGAACCCCAGATAAGGTGAAGAGGATGGATAGATGCATGGATAGATGGATGGATGCATGCATGCATGCATGGATGCATGGATAGATGGATGCATGCATGGATGCATGGATAGATGGATGGATGGATGGATGGATGGATGGATGGATAGATGCATAGATGGATGGATGCATGGATAGATGGATGCATGCATGGATGCATGGATAGATGCATGGATAGATGCATGGATGCATGGATAGATGGATGGATGGATGGATGGATGGATAGATGCATAGATGGATGGATGCATGGATAGATGGATGCATGCATGGATGCATGGATAGATGCATGGATAGATGCATGGATGGATGGATGCATGGATGGCTACATGCATTCTGGACAACAAATATCAACTTTATGGCCATGGAAAAATTCTGGGGATGGCCAATTTATTTTTGGGCTCAGTGTCTGCAATCCCAACAAAACTCAGTATCAACTCCCTACTGCTGGTGAGAAATATACCACTTTTACATCAAAGAAAATTGTGATTTGCCTTAAAAAAAAAACTAACAAGTTCTACAAGGTCTGGGGTCTGTATCCAGTGCTGTATCATTATTTTAGATTTTAGTTTCTTTCTCTGTCACATTTCTTTTTGTTTTCAGTCACTGTTTTGTGTTACTATTCAGAACTGCTTGGTTAAGTTTAGGAAATGATGCTTCTGCAACATGAAGCGCATGTTAGAGTTCCATTTTACGTTTGGCTAGGATACCAGAGTCACAAGCCCTGGGTTAAAAATATAGTAAAGAAAGAGGAGGAATCTCTGAGTCTCACAGCTGTTACTTAAAACTAATACACCATGGAGCATAGCTACAGCTAAATGTGATACATTAGACATTTTTTTCTTGTGACTGGATTCCCATTGAAATCTTTTTCATGTCAAACCAAAGAGGCAGACTTATCAGCTGATGTTAAGGTTAGGATTCATAAATATATTACACCAACTCAGGACAAAAGTACATACTATTTGTTTGTATAGTGTTTGCATACTATTTGACTGGAAATGACAAAAAAAACCTCTAAAAATACTTGGAGAATATGCTCTCACATGTGACATTAAGCATCTGTTCATGAGGAACAACCTGTTGCCGATGCCTTATCAGCTTTAAGCACCTATTTCAACATGTGCTTTTCTGCCGTTTTATGATCCCTGTCCAAGCTCATTGCACTTGAGGGTCAGTATCATTACCTGACAGACTGTGAAAGCCAACGCTCCTGTCAACAGTACTTACTTCCTGTGGACAGATTACAGTTTACTGCATGCGATATCTGTGTATTATCCAGCTTTAAGTTGAATTTGAACTCGTGTCTGTTCCTGTGTTGACTATAATAAGACACATAGTGTAGATTTTAAAATTAATATTAATTTATTTCCTCTGATTCATAATGAGTCTTAATCCTGGCTTAAAAAGTAAGCAATGCTTTTCTCGCTCTGACCTGTCCAGACTTACGTATGTACTTGTACATAACATTTACTAGACATGAAAAATATAGTGGCGCTGAACAAGTGGGCTGAAACAAAACAGAGAAAGTTCAATCTGTCTTTTATCAAATGCTCCACTTCCTTAAAGCAATTAGAGAAATAACATGACCCAGGTAGAGTACACCACCTCCGCTGCATCCTGCTTAAGAGCATACAGTGCATACCATTTGTACTTACAAGAGCCGAGAAGTTTTAGGGTTTTTTTCAAACACATAAGGGACTCGTGAGGATAGATTATTAAAAACATAATGTTCCTGAATGGGTTGTTCACCATATTGGGCAGTATTCACAGGCATTTTTTTAAATCCACGGTTCCACGATCACTGTGTCTTTATTAAAAAAAAAATACAGGCATTGATTTGAAGTACCTTGCTAGTATGGGGTTGGACCCCCTGTTGCCTTCAACATTGCCTTAATTCTTCATGACACAGGCGCTGGAAACATTCCTCAGATCTTTTGGTCCATATTAACATGACAGCATCACACAGTTGCTGCAGACTGTCTCTATCATGCATAGAATGCACCTCCCCTCCATCACATCCCAAAGGTGCTCTATTGCAGTGAGATCTTGTAACTGTAAAGCCCATCTGGACATGTTCAATAAACCAGTTTGAGATTAGTTGAGATTTCTGACATCAGAAGATAGGTAAATCTTCTGGGGGCTCATAAAGAGATAGACATGGTCAACAACTACAGCTACGCTTATTCATTTTAATCAGCTGAAAGTGTGCCCACTAAATATCCCCCACATCATAGCTTCACCGGCAGCCTGAACCATTGATACAAGGCAGGATGGATTCATGCTTTCATGGTGCTTGACGCTACCATCTGAGGGTGTCAGCAGAAATTGAGACTTGTCAAAACAGGAAGCCTTTTTTTTTCAATCTTCTGTTTGTCCATTTTGGCGTGCCTGCGTTAATTTTAGCCTCAGTTTCCCGTTCTTAGCTTACAAGAGCGGCACCCAGTGTGCTCTTCTGCTGCTTTGGGCAATTTGCTTCACAACTGATGTGTTGTGGGTTCAGAGACGTTTTTCTGCATACCTTGATTGCAACAAATTGTATTTTTGAGTTTGGGTCATGGTGCTGCAATGTGGTTGGCTGGTTAGATATGAGCAGTTGAACAGCTGTACCTAACAAAATGGCCAGTGTAAATCAAAACTGCGGCATTTCAGGCCATAAAGCATAAATAATGAAATAAAAGTCAACTTTAGAGGCCCTGTAAAGCGTAGCTTTTCAAGAGAAAATACCTATAACCCTGCTTCTTTGCTCACAATCACACACCTGGCCAATTCAACAGGCTCAAACAAGTATACTAACACCTTTAGCTGGCCCCCGGCTCATTAGACATCTGAGCACGTTCTAGCTAAGCCGATTGTCCGTAATCTGTAGCAATTACAACACAAAACCACTGATTACAAACACAGTAAAAATAGGTGAATGTGACGTTCCTGAAGGAATAATTCAGCTAAACAATGGTGCACAGATTGGATGGTGTTCAGCTTTACATTCAGCCCGTGTTCAATAGTCAGCTGAAATTTACTGATTATTGTTTGCATCTTAAATGGTGTTCACAGCAAACTAATCAGCATTTTTTCCTCTTTCAGCCACAAACACACTCATACGCTATCAACGCCACAACAACAAAACAAACACAACCCACCCTGCTAGTCGTTGCTCACTCAGTTACTCACATGTCGGAAATGAGAAAAATAGTTGCTTAATCTGGAATTTCCTACAAAGGGAGGAAAGGGAGAGGAGAGATGAGCCATATTTCTGACTGCAATTTTCTTGTATGATGTGAGTCCAGGGGGGTGTGTTTTCACAGCTCACCGTGTCCATTTCACATCTGACTGACAGCCAAACAGAACAGGATGAACTCTGGAAAGCAGAGAGCACGAAGGCACTAGATTGCTTTTATGTCTCCTTTTTATCTGCAGCATACTCAACAGTTGACAATGTTAACATTTATTTAATGTTAATATCACCGTCACTACCATCATAGGCTCTGAGCCTAAATAAAAGGAATAAGGCAGGAAACCAGTGCGCCATGTCTCTTTATCTCAGTTGCTTTGGCTCAATAACAAAAAATGTGTCATTCCTACATTTGAGGAAATGTAATGCACGTGATTCTTTGTGGTCAACACAGGTGAAGCCAGGAGACTGAGCATTTTAAAATATGTTCAATTCATGGACACGAAGGAGCTGCAAGGGTCAACATTTGATGACCCCCAACAACTTATCAGTGGAAAAGGAAGAAGAGTGAGGATGTGTTAGAGAAAGACAGAATATAGAAATATAGAGTAGACCCGTTGGTTTACTCTGGTTCGGGCATCTGACCAGGATGCCTACTGGGCACCTTCTAGATCAGGTGTTCCAGGCATGTCAAACCAGGAGGACTTCCTGAGGCAAACCGAGGACACACTGGAGGGATTACACCTCTTGGCTGACTTGGGAACACCTTAAATTGTGCCCCAGACTTAGATAAGTAGTAGAAGATGGATGGCTAGATGGTGCACAAAAGAAAGAGCATTTCTCATTCTCATTTTTCCATTTGTTCTGGAGTAACTGGGCAACTGACTTGACTTAGTGCAGCTGTTTGTGATTTACAAGAGCAATGTTATGTGGATCTGCTGGACATCCTCCTAAATAGATAGACAAGTAACGATAAGAGCAGAATAAATGGATGTTTTTGAATGTCAATACAATTTTTTTATCCTGCACATGGTTTCAAAATACACCAGGAGCGTTTTAGCTGCAGAGTGTTTAGATCTACATGTGATCTTTTTTTTAAAAAAAAATAAAGAAAGCTTCTTTATGCAGTTCCACAGAGCAAACTCCAGAGTTGAAAAAGGTGGAAGCAGAAACAAAAAGCTACTGTTCCTTGGGGTGCCGCTTGAAGCCGGCTCCAAAAGGCAGTCAGCTGACTTATGTTAAAATGTCTAAATTTACAGCACTAAAAGGCATATTTACAGCGCAGTAAGAAATATATAGTTTTGACCTTTATGGGTAATTTACCCCTGATAAAAACTCTGATTAGAGTGAGTTTTCATCAGCATTTTTAATGGATTATCTATATAAAATGCTATCATTTTATTAGTCCATTTAGTAGCACTAATTAGCCAGTATGAGCGTTGTGTGTTCCCCTAGGCAATTTATGAGTGCAGCTTGCTAACCAAACCAGCTAGCATTAGCTGACAAATTAGCACTCCACCGTTTCATCCAAACAAGGTAATTATAGCCAAAATCGACAGTTTAAAACCAATGACTGGCACTCATCTTTTATACTGTCTGTATGCTGTTCCTGCTTTTAACTTCCTGGCACCCCCAATTGCTTTGTGAAACTCGATGTAGCTTCTGTTTAAAAACCCCCAAAACAAAACACTTTTTTTATTTTTAAGGGAGAAAAGCCACTTCTGAGATGCACAGTGCTACATGTGTCGGAACTCAGAGCATCATGTTGAGAGCGTACGATGAGTCGGTATTTTGTAGTGTAGTGCTCAAGCTGAAAAGTCCACACAGAAACAAAAAAGTTGGAGGGTCCACAGATGTCTGCGCAGACAAAATTTGCGTCACTCGGACTCGAAGTGAAGTGGGCTGTTTATGAGAGCACTCAAAGCACTTTTATATTACAGCCCACGTTCAACTATTCTGACACTCACACTTTGTTCCATGAACTTGCTTTATCTGTCTACACTCTGACAGTAATGGATGCACAATTCAGAGCCTATCTTAAACATGTGCATTAGACGAGCCAGGGACTGGTAGACCAGACTTGTTGTAGTAACAGTACCAAACTGTTCTGTGGAAATAGGCCTACTATGTGCCGTAGTGTACTAGATAATATATAGGTAGTTATCAACAGACAAAACTCTGTTGGATAGTTCAAAGTGAAGGATTGAGACAGACAGATTTGTGCTGAAATGGAAGAAGAAATAATCGGAAAAAAAAAAATAATGTGAGAGAAAAGGAAAATTAACTCAAAAATCAACCCAGTACCCACAGGTGGTTTTGAGATGCAAGCACTGTGTGGCCTACAACATCATAGCACAGCTATACAGTAGAAAATGAAGATAAATAAATATCACATCATATACACGCACAACTTCAAACAGATCCACGTATCTTCTCGATACAAACACCTTTATGTCTTAATAGATGTAGACTGTATAGATGCAGACAGAGGCTGAGTGACAAACAAAAACAAACAGGCAGTCAGATGATGCAGGAGAACTGACAGACTCATCTGAACTGAGCTGCATTTAGAAGATGCTCACTCGCCATCTGGGCATCTTCCTGATCTGCTGGGCTGCACAAAGTGAAAAAAAAAATGAATATGTGGATATTAATTTCCACCAGGTTTGTGCCCCAGTCAAAGATATCCCTTAAAACAGCGGTCCCCAACCCCCGGGCCTCGGACCGGTACCGGTCCGTGAGTCGTTTGGTACCAGGCCGCGAGAGTTGAGGCTCAGGTGTGAAATGTATAGTTTTCAGGGTTTTTATCGGTTTTCAGTGTTATTTTGTTATCGTTTTTATCGTTTACTCGGTTTTCCTGGGTCTTTTCATGTGTGTTATGAATAAATTTTCTTTTTTTCGGTGCCGGTACTAGTTTTATTTTGTTGTATTTATCCGCGACACCTTAAAGGCCGGTCCGTGACAATATTGTCGGGCATAAACCGGTCCGTGGCGCAAAAAAGGTTGGGGACCACTGCCTTAAAAGACACAGAATCACTTCTGTGATTCTTGATTTACGCTGACAGTCACTATTAAATGTGTGTAAATACTAAAACACCTCTTCAAAGGCCAGAATACGGGACTGCACAGATAAGAAATGCAACAAACAATTAGCGGTTCATTAGACTTTTGGAAATGTGCTTGTTAACTAACTCTAACTCTATATCAATGGGAAGACAGTAAGGTAAAGACAATCTAGAACAATCAATGTACAACTATAGTCTTCTTTATCAAGCAATCACTTTTGTCACTGTAAGCTGTAAAATTTACTTCATGCTACACTTACAAACTCTGTAAAAGTGAAGGTTTCCCAGCATGTGTAATAAAATTCAAATAATTTGTTCTGACAAATGTGAGCTAATGCTATTATTTGTCAAACATATGAAAGATGCAAATGTTCTTTTTCTGCTAAACAGCAACAGCAGTGTGTGGAGACCATTGTACTGCTTATAAAGAAGTAAAGGCAACTAATTAATTCCTCCTTAATTCTCACTTGTCTCTTGTCAGGTGGGACCTAAATACTTCTCACATATTCTCACACCTCTGATTGTGAGCTTGTTGAGTCGTTTGTGTGTGCCCATATGCACATTTGTTTGCTTGCTTGCATGTGGAGGAGCAGCCTCTCGCTCCATTGCCGAGGACACGTATCATGATCTTCAGTCCTTCATCCTGCAGTTTTAATTGTTTGAGAGTAAGGTCTGAGTAAGCAAACTGCTGCTGGGGAGGCTTTTCTCACCACCTGAAGCTGTGGAGTGCAAGTTAATACTAACGATAGCAAGAAAATATCAGCTCTGGCATTCATTATATTAATTCAGTTCCATATTACACATCCATAAATCTATAAAAAGATCATTTTGTTTCATCTTTCCCAATTAAGTCATTTGCCTGTATCCAAATCCAACCAAAGTGATTCTAGAACAGCGCTTACAGTATAAACGCCAACATGCCAGCCACCTACACACACACTCACACACTGTGCTGTAATCCTCCGAGCCACCCAGCTCCCCCCTCTCAATACTACTTGTGTGTGTCATAATAATTGGAAATGAAATGTAAACTGGATAAATTCACACCCAGTCAGGATAACAGGCATTTTACACAAAAAATGACAAAAAATGACAGATGAAAAGTGAATATATTTTTGGATGAATGGTGCAAATCCACGGTAGATCCATTTGTGCTAGTTAATTAGTACTTTGGTGTTTTATTAGCAGTTACTCTGGGTATTGAGTGGCTTTGGGACCTGGTAACTCTGATTCTGGTGACCCAATTTAGCACTACCATATAAATGAATTCCTCAGATTTACCCTAGTTTTCTTTTTTTCAAAATAAAAGCATACAATAATGGCAAGCTTTAGGAAACTAATTAACTTTGGGCTGATGGGAGGAAATAAGACACTGAGAGATCTACATACTGATTCTACATTCTGATTCTGTGGTTTAGGGCTAACTGATGGCAATAAAGAAATTCCAGTGTACCAACTTGCTTTTGTTTCCCTGTTTCGTTGCACTTCTTTTGTTATGAGTCACTGTGCCATTTGCTTTGAGGACATTAGCTTTTACAGGCTATAAACTGTTTCAAAACAAAACTACTTCTGCACTGGTATCATCATGCAAGCAGGCAGGAGGCATAGTCTGTGGTTTACTGGACAATTTTCAGCTGAATTATGACTAGTACACATACTTTATACACAATCATTGTGAAAAGCTTGTGGCAGCTTCAGTGACTACAAGCGGATCTTCATAAATCCTGTCATCTAACGCTATAGTCACGCTATGCAAAACAGTGAATGGGGACCGCAGCAGAACGAAATTATTGCATCGGTGTGCAATGAGTTTGCAGTCCGGTTTCCGTTAAAACGGTTGTTTTAGAGACAGGAATCAGGTCTGTGACCTGTCACAGTCAGATGGTGAAATGGCAACGAAATGGAACCAATCTGAAATCAGTTTGTGATTGAATGTCTGTGAAGGTTCTCAGTCATCCAGGTCATCGTAGTCAAAGGAGCTTGCAAAGAAAAATTCGCATGATAAGGTGGGGCCAGATTTCACAATGAGCTCACCCGAAACCCTGGCTGATTGGGACCCACACCCAGTTTCACACCTTGGCTCAGGCAATTAGAGGAACATCAGGGGGTCCTTTTGTCCCTCTGTGGGGGGAAACTCCCACTAGGTTTATATCTGGGACTCTCCACCATTTGACCTTAGAACTGAAGAAGCTTCTCGGATGAGAGGTGAAACGTCTTCAAGCAACTTAAAGAAGTCCAGACGCTTTTCTTTGCAAGCTCCTTTGTGATTGAATGTGCTCAAGGTGGCAATCACACGCAATCTGTTTGTGACCACAGAATGATTAACTGTGATAAACAGATGAAAATCGCAAATCTGTTGCCATTTACATACACAGAAAATCACATTAACTACTCAGAATGAACTGGTTCTTATATTGCGTTTTACTATTGTAACTAAGTGAGCACTGAAAGCGATTTATACAACATACACACAAGCACTTTTTCCTACCCGTGCTTTCTATCTAACAACAGCATCTCTGAGTTCAGTATCGTACCCAAGATCAAAGGGATCAAACCACCAACCTGCTCTACCTCCTGAGCTACATACAGCCACTCCAATACTCGACGTCCAAAAAGCTGTTTGACTCTGATTGGTGTGCAAGTACCTTGCAATCAAAAGCTGGTCACCCTAGTTACTTGCAATCAGTCTACAACAGCAAAGAAATCCAAGACAATTGTTTCTCTAGAACTCCAGAACTACTGGCTTTTAATAGACTGTTGAATTGTCAGATTTTCAAGAGCCACAATTTTCCTTTTGTTAGAGAGCTATAAACTAAATGGACCACCTGATTTTTAAACTATAACTTACCATGCTATACAGCACTAGTATACAGTACCCAGTTCTTCAGAAATTCAGAAAGAAACAAAAATCTGTATAATATTTCACTTTTACACAAACAGATTAATTACTTTTGCTGTATTAGTCACCTAAAGCAACTGACACCAGTCAAACAGGAAAAACATCTCAAACTAGGCTCCAGTGTTAGGTAGCAATTTAGAGATGACTGCAGTAAATCAAATCCAACGCATACTCCACTCACAAGCTTCTTTCTCTGTTAACAAAAGCTCTAAAGATGTAGCACTGATGTCAGAACAGGACAGTTGGTCTGGTATTTTTATAACCAGCTGACATCTACAAACAATTCGCTTTTTGCTTTTTTTTTAAATTTAACATCGCACTTAGCAGCCAAAAATAAGAGGATCGCTAAATTGTTAGAATATCAACTACAGCTGAAAACAGATGAACTCCACTGATAACTATAATTACATGTTTCACAAAAACTAAGCTCTCAGTCAACTTCCAGTTCTCAATTGATTTACATTCATTTGAGAGTACATAGTTCCTCTCTTTGATTTCAGAGGTATACTATAAAGAAAAAAAACTCTTTGATCATCTGTGGAGCACAGCTACAACACTCAAATTAACATCTATATGCGATTCTGATATTCTAGTAATATTCTAATATTCAAACCCTGTCCTCACAGCGACCCCCTAAATCACACACTAGTGTGCTACATGCATGACTGGAACAAGCTGCAAGTCTAAGCACATGGAGTGTGTATTGTGGATAAAGCTATGTGGGTAATGGGTTGTGAGCGAGTAATCGAGCGTGCTCGTCACAATCAGCATGCAAGCTCAGAAATGAAAAGGGGAAGAATGGACAATGAGTAAATAATACAGTACAATGTGCAGCATATAAGCATGCATGCACAGAGGCTGTGTGGAAAAGGCAGGCAGGCTATGGAAATCAAAGATCAACTAAGTGCTATCACCTACTTTGGACCTTAGTTTTTCTCAGAGCGCTAGTGTCGACTTCACACTTACAAGACACTCAAGGAAACTATTATGCAATAAAAGGAATAACAATACCAAGAAAAAAATTAGACCAAATTAAAATTAGAAGTGATAAAGGAAACAACTATTTAAAAGTCATGCTGAATGACATTAATTCAAGGATGTTTAATGTTTCACTTTGCTTTGCATGGCCTCCTTTTTAACAAAGGTCCATTTATTGAAGCTGAACTCCTATCTGATGGTCCATTTGAAGTTCTTCTTTCACGAAATTTTACTGCGATAATATTTAACTAAAAAACCGATACCATCAACTGTATATATCACCAAGAATAGAAGCATGTGACAAGCTGTTTCCGAGTAACTTTGCATCTCTCTACAGAATAAAAAGTCTCATTCAATTTTTCTTGGAAACACACACACAGACACACACACTTTTGCCCTGTCTCCCTGATGTGCAATAGTACCAAGTGCAATTTTCCCAATATAACAAAGTATTTTATTCTATTTGTATCTATTGTATATAATATTTTATTCTATTTTGTATAGTATGTTATTCTATCTTATCTTATCTTATCTTATCTTATTCTATTCTATTGTTTTTTTCTTTTTTTCTTAATTTTCACTGCTCTTAACTTTGTGCCGTGACCAAAAAATTTAGCACGGGTGGGACTAATAAAGGTTTATCTTATCTCTTATCTTAAAATAAAAAAATACATTTTTCCAGTAATGAAACTCTACCCTTTTTTGTAGTCACAGGATTCTTTTACTGGGCATTTTAATCACAAATTTGACATTTAATTCCTGTTGCACCAAACACGAGGCTCACGCTCAGGTTTCACTTCTGCACAGCAGATTATTATCTGCTTTAGAAGCTCCCTCACCTAGATTAGTATCTGATAACAGTCAAATTTGGAAATGATGACCATGTTCGGTTGTCACTAGAGCATGACAAGCGAACATCAGTGACCAGGGATGTAGCTCAGTCGTTTACTTAGTGCAGGGTACTTTCAGGCAATCTTCAGAACACTAATCAGCTGTCAGCAGTGTCATTCACACGCATGTCTAATAAGTCACCATTATTTATTGATTTATCACCATATATAACATGTTAAGTAATACGGAGAGACCAGTATTACTATGCTACTTACTATGCTGATGTTAGTTCAAGCGTAGCCAGTGGAAGCTGTTTTTCAAAACAGACAACAATAAGCAAAATCAAATGACTTATGTTTACTGGCTGTAAAAATGTAAAAGCATTTCCAGTTTTTATTAGCAGGACACCAAAACAAAGAACTTACAGTATATCTGTGTTGACAGTAGTCTGTTTACTATAGCACATATTACGATAAGCTATCTTTGTCAATAAACTGAGATGCAAAAGACGGATATGGGTGAGGTAACACTGATAATGAATGAGTCCTGGTCCATGCTGGGAATCAGGCTAATGAGTTGGCATTTGTACAGATGGCCTAAATTTAGCCTGAAGGCGGTGGCTTTTTCCTACATGTCTGTAGAGAGTGGCTAATAAGGACAGTAGAGCAGGTGATGGGAGAGCCAGGAAACTAACTATTTCTGGGACCTTAAAATATTAAAATCTTGTTTGACTGCTGGAAGGTCACTCTAGTTCACTCACTGTCTCTAAACACTATCCTGTTTCATCTGCCCGATTCACCTTAAGACACCCATACCTGTAATCTGGTCAAAGCTTTCAGTCTGCTGGCTGCTGTCCAGCACTGGATTTGCACCTCCCTTAGGAGTGTGAGTTTTCTTCTAATATAAAAAAAATTAGAATTTTTTTTTACCATGATTTATAATTTTGGTAACATATGTTGTCTAATAATAGTAAATTAAAATTAATGCTTTGATTTCTAAAATTTACTTTATGTTCCTATACCAGATGCTACCAAAGGATACAGGATTGGGGGTATTTAGTCTTAAAAACAGACAATGACGCTCTAGTGGTCCTTATTTTTGAAGCCACGTCAAGTTCATTTATTAAGAGAGAGTGGAATTAAACAATGGCTGATGCATCCTGTGTGCAAACAATGTACACCCAGATGAAAAAGAAAGTTCCTCACAGGACTTTATGTAGTCCTGTGAGAAAGTACATATACAATAACTGCTTCCATAAGAATTAAGAGGGTGGAAAGCAGCATGGTACTGATCATCAAATCCACTTGATTAACTGATTATCGGCAAATGTGAGCACCTCTATCAAAACAAAAACTTTGGGAGGTTGCTAGTCTGGAGCATTCAGGTGTGTGTTAAAACAATGCGCAGTCTTCCCAGAAGTGGATGTCCGGCAAATTTACCCCAAGTTCAGACTGTGCAACGCTCACAGAAACGAGATCAATTCAAGAGCTACATCTCAAAATCTACAATCAGTTAGCATGTCAGCAGTACAACAGTAAACGGTAACATTAGAAAAAGACTAAACGCAGCTGGGACTAAATGCAGCTCCAGCCTCCACATAAATTGGATAAGGCAAGACCAAAGTGTAGATGTCTTGCCACAGTGGATGTCACCGCATCATATCTGATGAAAAACAAGCACACTATCCATCCATCCATCCATCCATCTTCATCCGCTTTATCCGAGGCCGGGTCGCGGGGGCAGCAGCCTAAGCAAAGAGGCCCAGACCTCCCTCTCCCCAGCCACCTCCTCCAGCTTATCCGGGGGAACACCAAGGCGTTCCCAGGCCAGCCGAGAGATATAATCTCTCCAGCGTGTCCTGGATCTGCCCCGGGGCCTCCTCCCGGTGGGACATGCCTGGAACACCTCACCCAGGAGGCGCCCAGGGGGCATCCTTGTCAGATGCCCGAACCACCTCAGCTGGCTCCTTTCGATGTGGAGCAGCAGCGGCTCTACTCTGAGCCCCTCCCGGATGGCCCAACTTCTCACCCTATCTCTAAGGGAGAGGCCAGCCACCCTTCGGAGGAAGCTCATTTCTGCCGCTTGTATCCGCGATCTCGTTCTTTCGGTCACTACCCACAGCTCGTGGCCATAGGTGAGGGTAGGGACGTAGATCGACCGGTAAATTGAGAGCTTCGCTTTTACACTCAGCTCCCTCTTCACCACTACGGACCGGTGCAGCGTCTGCATTACTGCAGCCGCAGCCCCAATCCGTCTGTCGATCTCCGGCTCCCTTCTCCCATCACTCGCGAACAAGACCCCGAGATACTTGAACTCCTCCACTTGGGGCAGGAACTCATCCCCGACCCGGAGTGGGCACTCCACCCTTTTCCGGCTGAGAAAGATGGCCTCAGATTTGGAGGTGCTGATCCTCATTCCCGCTGCTTCACACTCGGCTGCGAACCGTTCCAGTGCGAGCTGGAGGCCCTCACCCGATGAAGCCAACAGAACCACATCATCCGCAAAAATCAGAGATGAGATTCTGAGGCCACCAAAGCGAAAGCCCTCCGCCACTTGGCTGCGCCTAGAAATCCTGTCCATAAAAATTATGAACAGAACCGGAGACAAAGGGCAGCCCTGGCGGAGCCCATCACCCACCGGGAACGAGTCCGACTTATTGCCGGCAATGCGAACCAAGCTCTTACAATGGTTGTACAGGGATCGAATGGCCCGTAGCAATGGGCCAGACACCCCATACTCCCGCAACACCTCCCACAGGACACCCCGAGGGACTCGGTCGAATGCCTTCTCCAAGTCCACAAAACACATGTAGACTGGTTGGGCAAACTCCCATGCACCCTCAAGTATCCTCGAGAGGATAAAGAGCTGGTCCAGTGTTCCGCGACCAGGACGAAAACCGCATTGTTCCTCCTGTATCCGAGGTTCGACTAGCGGACGAACTCTCCTTTCCAGCACCCTGGCATAGACTTTCCCAGGGAGGCTGCATTATCATAAGCACACTACATTATCATAAATACCTTATACCAAACTGTCAACATTTTTTGGGTTTGGAAAAGTTCTCAAAGAAGTTCTTTGATCGACCTTTGGAGCCCTACTTGCACTCACTGAGATGCTAGTTCAAGTACAGTCAGTGGTAGCTCTTTTTCCAACCCCACACAACAATTAACAAAGTCAGTTGACATTTGATTTGGGCTTGTTTAGCAGCCACGGGATCTGAGCATCTTGCAGTCACTGCAGTCGACCATGTCGACATTCTAGAGTCAAATCTAAGGCCATCTCTCCGAGAGCTAAAGGTTGGCTGAAACCAAGTCATGCAACAGGGCAATGATCCCAAGCACAACAGCAACTCTATAGCAGAATGGCTGAAAAATGGGAGAATCATGGTGTTGCAATGGCCCCCACAATATAAGAGACTGAAGTCACACAGAAAACTATTAAGAAACTATACTCAGGGTGGTTCTACAGTACAATCTACTGGATCTTGGCATTTTACAATAAATAAAGGCATGACAATAAACCACGTCAATGTTTGCCACCTTGATATGAATATCAGTTCCCAGTGTGGACTCAGTGAAGATGTATCTGACACCCCTACTTTCAGGAAGTGTGGAGCATTATGACTCTTTATACTGACCCACATTATCAAACACATCCCCTCACTCAAATCGGGAAATACCTCAAGTGAGTTCATCAAACAAAACCCCGCTTGGCAAATCCAGTGCAACATTATGCCCTCATAAAAAGTCACAAAGTGATTTACTAAACTGCATCCAACATACTCCGCTGACAAAGACTTTCCCACAATAAAAGGCACATAAACATGATTAAACACCCTCACAAAACTTTTATAGTAGCAGTAGCTGTTGGTTAGGTTTTACGTAGTTAATCAAAATAATTTTTTCACCAAGCAAGAAATTTGATTACACTCAGTGTCAGCATTTTTAAAACTCTTCCTTTCAACATTTCTACACAAACTGCCCACTAGGTTATGTTATGGTTATGACTATTGTTGATCACACATCTGTGAAAGTAGGTAGGCTCTGGTCTTTATGAAAGTTAGACCTGCCTCCACCACCCAGACCTTCCTACCACCTCACACCACATCAGATCTATTTTCTGTAGATACTGGGCTGAATGTTCGTCATTTACATAAGCACATAATCTGCTTTTGTTTTAAATTACTGCCTGGGAGGCTTTTAGAAAGTCAGCTTTTCATGTCTTTAAAAAAAATCCTGTTCTTAATACTCTCGTTAACAAAGGCACACAGACACACACTTTGTGTAACCAGCGCAGTGTATCAGAACACTCATTTTACTGTAGAGCACTATTACATTGTTTACAGTCAATTAAAAGCTTAATCAAGTGAAGAACAGCCTCCAGCAGCTGCTTGGCATGCTAAAGTGCATTCAGTAGATGGTGTGTGTATTTGAGTCCAGCCTCAAGTAGATCTATATGTGTGCATGGCTCATGTTGTTATATAGCAGCAAAGGAGAAATTAGTGCATCACCTCTGTGATGAAATGTCACTGATTAGCACCCTGTTCCTTAGTAACTGAACAACATTTGACCTTTTCATGTGTCCCGACACAGGCACTGACGCTTCAATGTCCCCTCATTAAGCACATCGAGTGCATGTTTACTCATCCATACACTAAAGCTGACGCACCTCTAAGTCAAATAATAGATGTTAGGTCATAAAACATGCGATCGGCGGTGACCAAGAAGAAGAAGTTCCCCTGCATGAACTTACAGCAAAATGAAGAAGAAGAAGAAGAAGGGTGGCATACTAAATGTTAGAAGCTAATTCACAAGAAAATAGTACACAGCAAGTTGAGAAAACAAATAGATTCTTAGAGCATGTGCATGGGTAAAGAATCAAGATGGGAAAAAATAGCTGTGGCCTCATCTTTTTTTTTGCTCACAAGCAGGTGATAAGCTGCAAAAAAATTATAATTCATGACACTGCATGGTGATCAGGCATGAATCAAGGAGTGACAGACAGGCTACTGAAATCATAAATGCATCTTCTTTCATGATGGAGACAGGACTGGTTACTTTGTCACTCACATAGTCTATTCCCACAATGTGCCAATCACTCAGCTTGACAGTACGGATAAGAAAATACAAGTTGATGAGGTAAGTCTCTCCTTTGGGTGCATGAGTGGAAAAATACGAGGGAAAAAAAGCAGCTGAAGGTATGTAATACATGTAAAAAAAAAACTAAACAAAAAACTAAAACAAACAGCTGTGGAGGCACAAGTTGTTCATTCTTTTTGGCTAACAAATGTGTTGGAAAATTATAATTGATGATAAGCAGTGGTATTCACACAAGAGTCAAGCACTTATAGAGAGGCTTAGATTCAAATTAAAATCAATTTTAAGGCTGGAGACAGGATTAGGCTACTTGGCTGGTCAAGCAATCCTGCAAGATGTCAGTCAGTGTGATAACGATGATAAGAAACTCAAAAAAAAGAACATCAAAATAAGAAAAAAAAAGTTTACATTTGCGTTGTTCTCTTTGTTATTATTATTGATTTCGTCGTGTTTGCTTGCTCTCGATAGTAGGTGTGTGTGAAGTTGCAGTGAGCACACGGTATCCCTGTTTCTCTTTGCCAAACTTTTAAAAAATGTTCATGTAAGGCTCTTACCTGTGTCGGGCTCCACGCCTCCCTTGCGCACAGTCAAATATTCCCCCCTGCGCGTGTATTCCCCTTATATTCCTACTGACATGACAGAAGTGTGAAAGCTGCCGCGAGCCCGGCGAGTCTGATACGCACGGGCTGCAGAGGAGTGACCGTCCCACCAAGAGAGAGAGAGAGAGAGAGAGAGAGAGAGAGAGAGGCGGGGTGATCGTTGCCGCCATCGCGTGGCAAAGGGGGGAACTGCATGCTATAGTACAGCTGCGGGTGACCAACTGGCCCACTTTATGTGAGAGTGGACATCATATTTTACCTCTCTATCCCACATAATTAGAAGATACTTCACATTTGCAGTGGTCAAAAGCCTTCACTGTAGGACATGAATGCTTCTAAAGTCAGGCTTTTTACGCAGCTGATGTGACGAAAGAAGGTTAACCTGTTTTCACACCCGACGGGAAGGGGCGTTTCTAAGATTTTTCTTTTTTGACCGGGTGGCACGGGGCGGGGAGGGGGGCAAGAACGAGAATATTTAATCAAAACAAAATCAGACGTGGGAAAAAAAACAGTAGTGCAGCAAATATACGAAACATACTTGGATATATGTTTTTCAAAGTGGATGACAAAATGCAGTAAAGTTTACAGTCTTGTGCAGCTCAGTGCTGAGGTGTTTGATGAAAATATTTAATCAAACACCTCAGCACTGACTTTTACCTAAAGTTTTTCAGATTCAAATGAAAAAAGTGATTCTGTGTTGTGTCTGGGTTAGGGTTATATATCACATTTTTGTCAGTTGATTTTTGGTGCATCATTGCATCCTGGTACCTTACATTTCCCTTTACCCTCTCTCACACACACAAACTTGCACACATGTCATCATTTACATACACACTATTGCTTAACGACACACACACAACCATTAACTGATCCCTGGTCTCCTTACTGTGGATATTGCTCACCGTTTCTCTCATCAAGTTCACTGAATGAACTTGAATGACCCTAACTGTCCCATTACATTTTTTCATCCCATAAAAAGTTCTTGTGCCCATGTTAGTCAGTGGTTTGCCTGCTTATATATCCCACTACTCCACACTCTCAAAATGTGAACACAGAGGTTCTCCCTGTGACCCTCCCTCTTCACTACACCTGATCCAAATTTAATGTTGACCAGTTAGCTGAACTTGGTGACTGCCCCTGATGTAAAACGAGTTTGACATCCCTGGACTAATCCGTCTTTACAACGTCAATCTAAATTACGGGCAACACCTCAACGCATCACTCTCTGGTGCAGGTGGGCACTTTACGGTACCTCAGAGAAAACAGAAACAACATTAAGCTGGCAAGAGTTCGCAAGGTCGCTCGTGTGGATAGTCACAGATAAATAAGGAATTAGTTCGGACCTGGACCTGGTTTTAAAAAGTTGAGAGTTCCTGGTGTTCTGACAGTGCCATTTACAAGCCAAACAGAAGATAAACGTCGTTGCACTCAGATTCTGAATGACTAAACTACCAGGAAATGCAGGTGTATCGCTGCTCGGGGACAAGTCCCTGGAGTTCTACCGGGACCCGGTGAGCTTCTGCCAGCAGAGGATCGAAAAACACCGGAGCAGAATGTTTCTCTGCCGCCTAATGAACAGACCGACAGCCTTTATCTGCTCCGTGCAAGGGATGAGAGAGCTGCTGTGTGGTATAGTGAACACTTTCTCTTTTACGACACATAGTTAAACTTTGCTTCCACAGTCAAAGGGATATATGGAAAAAATTTCCTCGAGTAGTCCATGGGAGAGACTCGGGATAGTATTGGGGGAAAATATTATTATTATAGAAGTTTAATTGTTTTTACTTTTACAAATGATTTAAATACTTGCACTTTAATAAATTACTCATATTATATTGCACACTTAAAATGAGGATAGGGCCTATTCAGTGACCAAAATATACCGAGAGAGAGAGAGAAAATAGATTTTTTTAAAGCGTTAATGTTAACACACTGTATTTATTTGTGATTTAGATTTTTTTTAATACATGACTTACTGGACATTAAAGTTTTATAATTTAAATTTTAAAGCACATGCTAGCGGTAGGAATTTGTGTAAACAAATTTAGTCCCCTAAATACAAATATCTCCAACCTTAATTTAGTCGTTTCTGCCTCTCACATTTAAACAGTTTAAATATCCCATGGCATGATTTATTCAACTTATGCATCGTGATGTGATGATATTTTTGTTATGCTGTAAAATAGGAATGAGATCACAGAAGCACTCATGAGAAAAAGCAGAGATTTTCCATGCATGTTGTGTTTAGTACAAATGAAGCAAAGTGTGACGTGGACGTTTGATTGAAGAGTATGCAGAGATGTTATGTGATGTGTTTCAGAGAAGTCCAGTTTGTTTCTTAAGGATCCAACTGACTTGATGACAAACATGTATGGTGACACCATTGTTACTACTAATGGTAAACACTCACACACATACAAGATGGCCCACACTTAAAGTATATTCAATTTGAGTATCAATTTTCCCTTCCCTACTCCACATGCTTTAAATACAAGCAAAAAACTTTGCAAACAGTGACTTGCATTGGTATATTTTAGGTGAGGAGGCATGCCTTCTCCGCCTGTCACTTACCAGCCTCTTTACAGGAAGCTGTTTGGGATCGTGGAGTGATTATATCGCAAGGTAATCATAATATTGTTACAACAGTAATTCATGTATTTGATAGCTGGGGGATGCCTCTGACTGAAGTTTGGGTTGTGGCGGCAGAAATAATTGCATAGATATATGTGACGCAACTGCAAACCTTTCACTGCTGCAGCAGTTGAAATGTGTCCATCCATGTCAAAGGTTTCTCTTGCAAGAGCTGAGTCCCTGTTTGTTTGAGAAACAACAGTTCTTTCCAAAAAAAACAGTTGTACTTTTACTTAAGACTAAAATATGTCTGTGCTTGTCTGTTTGTGTCTGTGTAGTGTATGTGAGCGCTGTCTGAAGGACCTCTCTGTCAGGTGTTAAGGTTCAAAAATTGAGGAAGGAGAGTACAAACCACCCTTGGTCCAGAAGCTCTTGGTCAAACAATGATTTTTAATGAATACACACGTGTGGGAAGAATAATCTGTACACAGACAGGAATTAATCTTCGACTTCCTCAAAGCATGAACAGATATTTTATAGCATCAGGGTTTGATTTACTGACGCCCCTTCATGCGTCACAGATACATTTTATACATAGATCAGATCAACACCACAATGACTTTTAACCCAGAAGATCATCTTCTATTTTCATGGCTGGTACTTTCCGTTCTTGTCTTAAAGTGAATTGTTCCTCTTTCTTACCGAGACATGACTAATCTCTCCTCTAAATAAATCTAACTCATGTGTGTGTGTTTGTTGACCTCACATGCTCTTTGTGTCACCTCTTCACCTACTAACTGTCTGTGTCTCGTCCTCAAATGCTCTTTCTCAATTCACCTGTTGCACTTCTGACCTTTTACCAGACCAGAGGCTCACTGAGACTATATGTATGTCTTCTACTAAATAAATGTTTTAACCAAGAACTTCTACTAAAACCTTAATATGAAATGACCTGATATATAAGTGTTTTGTAAGCATGTACTGCAATTCCTTCTATGTTCTAGTTTTCCCTCAGCATGTATCACCTGAACAGTCACGTCAGTGAAGCTTAAGACCTTTAAAGAACCTGAACATCAACTCAAATAAGCACAGATATGCATTGTGTACACAATAGTTATAACTGCATCTGAAATACAAAATTAACATCATCATAAACATCTTAAGGCCATCTTAAAGCTATCTGTTACATTGTTAAAGCCTCGTCTTAGCCTGCTGCTCAAAATAACTTCCTGCTTCTGCAAACTCTCTGCAAGCCTGTTTCCTGTCAGCCTGTGACTTTTAGCCTTTCTGAAAGACACACACTGTTCAACCCCTGAATGCAATATAAACTCCAGATTATATTATTAATGCAATGGTAATAATGATGATTATTTAACAATAGCAGTAAAATAATTTCCCTGCTCCACACTCCCTCTCTCGACCTCTGGAACACCAGAGGTCGCAATACATTGTGTCCTCGCTCAGACCCTCTCTAGCCGTCCTCTGGCTCAACCAGCTCCCATTCGAGAACACTCCATGTGTAAGCTTAGGTTTTCTCGGTCCCTCTCTGGTGGTTCAGCAGGCCTCGAGATCTCCAGGATCCTCGCCCCTCCTGTGGTCGCCGAGATCGATCTTCTGCAAAGGAAACAAAACACCTTTTCCTGCACCTCCCTAACTTATCCTTTTTGGGACTCTGTAATCAAAAGCCTGATCCTAATTATGCTCTTAACTTATTGACTTGTATTTATATATATTCTTCAACGTTCCTCATCACTTTAAAATTCTTTAAGCGCTGGTTTCACGTCCGGTTGCTCGCTCTATTTTTCCCTATATGATCATCAACATCCTGTGCACAAACTGTCGCTGCTGCAAGTGCCTCTACTCTAATCTTAAGTCACCTTTTTAACAAGAAAATCATCGTAAACGCCTATTCTACTAAAAGATCCAAAAGAAAACAACCACTTTAATCAATTAAGTTTAAGCATATAAGCAATTACTCCTGCATACATTTCATCATAGCTAAATGCTGCCTTGAAACAACTCCTGTGTGTTAACACTAACTTCATTTTAACCTCACATTTCCTATGTTATAACCCGTTTTTGGTATAGCCTCTTGCTCCTTTTAATTTAACAATACCTTCTAATTCTAGTTTATCAGACTTAACCAAAATATATGCTTTCCTTCCTCTTTGGTCCTTCTTTAAATTCAGTTAAAAGCTAAATGAATTTGAGGCCTTTTGCCTGGAATCAATACTGTCATGTGTGTTTCTGTGTAATATCTGTCTGTGTAAGCCTACATTATAACCACTACTTCTAGAAATCAAAAGAAATCAAACCTGTTCTCCTCCTTCAACCCTCACTAATTTTCCCCAAAGGATATCTTTTTGTCAACGTGTCCCACAATTTCCCTCTAAGATTTGTACACAGCTTTAAAACACTGGCATTGTATCTTCTAAACAGGATTCAGTTCTTTAATCCTTTAACCTTAACATAAAAATAACAGTTTCAGTTTTACCATATCCAAATGATCAAAAACCCCAAAAGTCCTAAAATGATCCTAAATTATTAAACAATTAAATTAATACACCCTAAACCCCCCTTTATTTTGACACATGAAATGTGTCAAACTACTATACAAAACTAAAAATGCTCAGTTTTCCCCACTCATGTTCCAATCTATATCATAAAAATAAACTTAACACAGAACAATTATCAGTCATGTGTTTCTACAATTAATGGTAACTGAGTTATATCAGAAAATGCCTCCCCCGTAACATTTGGCCTTCTCCCAACAATATACCATAATCCCATAATCTAACCCCAGTCAACAAAACAGAAATTTTCTCTGGTAAAAGCAAATTGTTTGTCCACATGTATTCATCCACACCTTCATCCAGTCACACATTCACATGCAGTCACACCATATATTTGCTAATAGTGGAGCAAGTGATCAGATTCTCCACCCTCAGCAAAATGAGCTCAGTCATTTTTTATTTTCCATAGGAAAATATTTCTTTATGCTTTTGGACTGGATTGACTCGCATAAAATCCTTTTTACAGGGACTATGAATAGTCCCTACAGGTAGCTTTCTCCTCAGCCAATTGTAATCTGGAAAGCCCCCTTATATTTGCTCTTCCCGAGAATTTTCAGCGCCGTTATTCACTGTTGCAGGCCTCCTTAAAACAGAAATGAAAAAATAGAGCTGATTGTTAGCTCATAAAAACAAAATCAAAATCACCTGACAGGTTTTCTTTAAGTGCACTGTTACAAAATAATGGGCCCAATTTTAGACATGTCCATGTTTCCTAAAACTCCCTCTATTAAAAACAAAAACAACAACCCAAACCTAACTGACAAAATCAACCCATCACCACAACAACCTCAACAACCTTAAACACACAAGTCTTGCCACCACATAATTTCACCTCCTCAATACACCGAAAGTCTCATTAAAACCACACAATTTGCACACAAAAATCACCCCCTTATGCTCTGTAACATACTTACATTCAGCATAAGACCCCCTCACAACAACATATCACTAAACTATAAATTTCCTACCCAAATCTGCACTTCTCTTGTCTGCCATGCTTCCTCTTCTGAAAGTCACTTCCTCAGTCACACACATACAGGAAACTCCTTCGTCACCACTCACTCCAACCAATTTGCATACTGAGTCATATCTCAAGAAGTTGCTGTAACAAGAGAAACATATGTTTAAACATTATCTCCTTATTAAATTATTTTATTTCTTTCTACAGTGATCACTAGTGTTGATCACTCAGTACGAGAGCACTCCTAAGTCACTCTTTTAAAACTACTTTAAACACTTTTTTGTTTTCATAACCCACTCCCTTTGTCATATAACTTCTTTGAGTTATTCCTCAGCTTCAAACTCAAGTGTATTTCATTAACCATTCACACCCTTCTACCACTCATACAAGTAGCAAACTGATCTTCATTGCGTATCTTTGTGTTCTAAGCCAGGTTTAATCAGTATCTATACAAATAATCATCATGAGCTTGTCTTGTCTTTATAAGGTTAATGCATTTTCTGTTTGTGTGTGTGAATTTGCATATGTTGCTTTTGCAGTGTGTCAGACTCCTTCATAATTTTGCCTTTAAACAGTCAATTTTCTCCTTCCCAAATTTACTAACCCAAATTCTGATTTCCTACCTTAAATAGCAGCATTCCTTGTCCTCAGCCAGAAGGTAGGGCTCCACTTGCCACGTACCCCCTCCGCCTTAGCCCAGCGGCTTTACCCTTAAGGTCCCGTCTTCTTCACTTCATCTCACCAGTGAGTCTGAGCTCACAGGGACTGAGTGAGGCCGAGTAATCGTGACTGTGCCTGCCTTAGGTTGTCCCAGGGTTTCGAGGCGGGATCTTACCCGTCATGGGCTATCCAGCCTTCCATACCCGCCTGATACGGGGCCCAAGTGGGCAGGGGAGGGAACACACTGGCTCTGGAAATTAAAGGAGTGTAAGCTGCTTCCTTCATTGCATCTTATATTAAACTATCTCACTTCTGATTCCTTCCTAGAATAATTTCACATATGGCACTTTGTGTATGTGTGTTTTCTATTCATTAATGTAATTGTCAGTTATTTTCTCTCTTCATTTTACCTTCTTTATCTGTTTGTAACGTTCTACTAAACCTTGATGTAAAAACAATACTCCCTTCTTTCACGCACACACTCTGCATTTTGCCTACGCACACACTTCTCTCTCAGACTTCCTCTGTTCACACACCACCTTGCACTCACTCTACTATCAACTTTCATAGTGTTATTATTATTTAGTATTTTGTACACCTCACACAGAATCATTCAAATCGAGTACTCACAGCATTCACATCACAACCTTCAACTTTCACTTTCAATCCTGCAAGACGCAGAGATGGACATCTCCTTCACCTAACATAAAACTAAATTACCATATCAACATACAATTACTGAAATTCAAACTCAAATACACCGTCTGTTATAATAAAGTCAAAGAGTAAACAGGTGTACCAAGTGTATGTACTTATGTGTTTTTAAACTGAAAGAAAAGAAACTCAAACTCTTATAACATCACTCATGCCTCTCTCAAATTAAAAACACTTTCAAACTTTAAAACATCCTACTTTACATCACCAAAGAAATACCTCTCACACCTTTATTCATCATTCAAAACCTTCTAGTCACCGCATTCACACACTTAAACTGTGACCAGAGTTGAGGAATATAACTCAAAACACACTTTCCTAAGAGTATTTTAGACATGCTTGTCATAATCAGAAAGAGCAAGTCAAAAACAAACAAACGAAAAATTGAAACCTCCATTAATCCTCACCGCACACACAAGAAATTGAAAAAATAAACCACACCAGCAACTAATGCTGGAGAAAAGTTACTACTGAAAGTAATGTGTTAGTCTTAAGTATATACAGTGCACTCAATATATTTATATATCTACATCCAAACTCAGTCAATTACTATACATCCACTACGGCAACTCAAAACTTTATTTATAGTCCTCTAATAAACATAAATGGCATCTTAAACACACTCAACAATGTTTGCAGCAGTATTTGGCGGCAGAAATAATTGCATAGATATATGTGACGCAACTGCAAACCTTTCACTGCTGCAGCAGTTGAAATGTGTCCATCCATGTCAAAGGTTTCTCTTGCAAGAGCTGAGTCCCTGTTTGTTTGAGAAACAACAGTTCTTTCCAAAAAAAACAGTTGTACTTTTACTTAAGACTAAAATATGTCTGTGCTTGTCTGTTTGTGTCTGTGTAGTGTATGTGAGCGCTGTCTGAAGGACCTCTCTGTCAGGTAACACTTACACCAGTTATATCCACACATATTTACCTTTTTCACGGATATATTTATATGTATTAATGTAGCTCAAAGAATACAATGAGATTTACAACAAGTATTGTTTCACAGTCCGAATAAGTAAAAAGTGATACTCTTTGATAAGCAAGAGTAAAGTTAGGTCCATAAGTATTTTTACTGTGTATGTAGTCCTTTATTTCAGAGGCTCAAAATTAATCAGACAAATTACTGACAAGCAGTTTCATGAGCTGTGTGATCAAAAGGATCACACAGCTCAGCTGCACTAAGAGATCTTAAAAAAGAACTCAGGTGTAGCATCACAGATTCTTACCTTGTTTAAGAAAAAAAATCACTTAAGAAATAAGAAATCTGTAGAAGATAGGTGTATCAGTCTAATGTGTGCAATCGGTGGATGCCATCATGAATATAAATACAGAGGGTTCACCATAAAGTGCAAACCACTGGTTACACTCAGGAACAAGAAGATCAAAGTAGAGTTTGCCAGAAAACTAAAAGAGCCTGTACAGTTCTAGGGAAAAAAGTCTTTGGACAGATGAAATCCAGATTAACTTGAAGGGAAGAGGAAATTATAGAGAAGGAGAGAAACATCTCCTGATCTGAAGGAGACATCACCGTCAACATGGTGGAGATGATGTTGTGGCACGGGCGTGAATGGCTGCCAGTGTAACCAGGTCACGCGTGTTTGTTGATGACGTTTATAGAAGGAGCAGGATGAATTATGAAGGGCACAGAGCAATGATGCAGAACTGATCAGACAGCGCTTTACAGTACAAATGGATAATTACTCAAAGCCAACTGCAAAAGCAACTCAAGAGTTTATCAAGGCCAAGTCACTGAAAGACAAAGAAAGGAAGAAGAATCCTTGGAATAAAAAATGTGTTAGTGTATCCGATTATTTTAGCCTCTGAAAATGGGAGACTGTGTGTAACAATGTCTGCAATAACTAAACAAGTAACTGCCTTGAACCCCTTGAAATAAAGCTGAAGGTCTGCACTTCAGTCACATCCTGATTGTTTCACTACAAACACACTGTGCTGATGTACAGATACAGTGTACACCACCCACCGCAGATGTAATTCACACAACCACAATGACAATATTTTGTCCAAACACACCCAACCTAACTTTGAAACCAAAGCTGTGAAGATGAATATCACCATGTGAAAAAAGTACAGAAGCTTTTTAAATGTAGTTGTTAGGACACTAAAATATAAACGTCCAATGTTTATAATATTCATATTTTCATACATACATATACAGCTTTATGGTGTGTTTCTATCAGTATTTCTTGAAGTCACTTGCTTAAATTACAGTCTCTCCCTGAGCCTGGTTCTGCTGGAGGTTTCTTCCTGTTAAATGGGAGTTTTTCCTTCCCACTGACACCAAGGTCCTTGCTCATAAGGGCTCATCTGATCGTTCAGTTCTCTGTTGTATTACTGTAGGGTCCACCTTACAATATAGAGGCACCTTGAGGAAACTGTTATCGTGTTTTGGTGCTGTATAAATAAGTTGAATTGAATAATTTAATTGAATAAACTCATCAATGTGTCTCCGATTGTATACTTGTGTGTGTCTGTGTAGTGGTCAGCCAGAGAGTGTATACACTGCTTTTAAGTCTCTGGGGACAGAGCTGGTGTTGGGCCTTTTTCTGAACGTACGAGCTGAGAAGCAACCTGAACTTTTCCAGGAAATCAGTCAGCTGTGCACCCAGCACTGGCACGGTAGGGCCATACAGATAAATCATACACACACACACACACACACAAAAAAAAACCCTCGTGCTAATTTTTTATTTTAATTTTTTTGCAGCCTTTTGCATTGATGTTCTTTCTGCAACGTATTTTTATTTAAATATAACACTAAGAAGTGATCAATCTTAACACCTCTGGTAATGTTAAAACATGACAATTTTTTCTTTTGTCTTTTTTTGGCAACTTCAAGTTTTGTGCAATAGACTATTGCAACATCTCCAACTTCCTCTTTCATTCTGGGACCGCACACATTCATCTGTGTGTTTCTGACTCTTTTGTTCTGCGCCTTCTGCCCTCCTCCCCCTCACCCTGCAGGCCTGATCTCTGCTCCAGTAAATGTGAAGGTTCCTATGTGGTCGTCGGGTTTCTCCATTGCCCTCGATGCCAGGAACAAACTGATGGACATCATCAAAGATAAACTGGAGAATGACAAAGAGGGGTGAGACTGCACACACCTCAGTTCATCTGCCACTGCTGCTTTCACAAAAACAAGTTTTTCTCAATTAAATAGTTACATTTCTATCCGGATTGTTTGTGCACGTTTTATATCAAGACAGATATGTTTTATATGTTTTGTATTCCACTTTCTGTTCCTCTTGTGTCTGAATAATGCTACGCAAATAAACTTGACTTGACTGAAGTTAAATGATGTATAAATCTCTCCTTTCAAACATAAATCAGACTCTAGTGGAGGCCTTGGGTCTATACTGATGCTCTGATTTGTATAAGTGGCCCTTGATTAAGGATCCTTTCTCTTTCTTTTCTGTCTCTGCGGCCCTCTCCAGTTTTGTTGGCTCTCTCGGTTCTTTGCCGCTGCCTGACTCAAGTTCTGCAGCCCAGCACCTCCTGTTGTTCATTTCAGCGCTGATCCCGAAAGCCCTGGCATCACTGCTCACCTCCTTCACATTGGCACTCGGTGGGAATGGACAGGTACACAAATACAGGAGAAGAGTTTACAATAAAAAGAGGGAACATTAGTGTTACCCAACTTGTTATATCTTTTTGTAAAGGCAGTGATTATTGTTCTTTCACGTTTATTCAACAACTGCAGGAAAAGCAGCCATGAATGCGCAGGAGGAATCCACGGTAGTAAACAGGCCAGTCACAAAAGCTGTAGATAGCATTGACTCAACATTTAGCTACTTTTCCAGGGAGGTGTGTGTCAGGTCAGGGATAGCATTACAGTATGTTACAGTGTAGTGTTTCAGAAGGGTTTCTGGTTACAGTGTTCCTACGGCGTAGATTTAACACTGAAGTATAAAATCCCCGTTAAGCTGATTGTCTTAGTGCCTCATAAAATACTAACAGTGATCAAAACAAGCCAGTGTTAAGGTAGAAATGGAGTCCACCAATCATACTGTCAAGAAGGACTCAAAAATGCTCAACATACTCAAAAATGCAGTTTACACAGGGACAAAAAAACAAACCTGAAGCTACGGTTAGCCAGCTAGCTGCGATGTTTGCTAGCCATTTGTACACATCAACATGCAGTGGTCTAAGGAGCTTGGAAAGAAAATGTTTGGACTTCTTTAAGAGTCCTTGAAGAGGTTTCACCTCTCATCGGAGAAGCTTCTTCAATTCTGAAGAGCTGAAGAAGCTTCGCGGATGAGAGGTGAAACGTCTTCAAGGAAACTTAAAGAAAATAAACGATGGACATCCACCATGCCATTACCTGATTACTTTTTTTTTTTTTTAAAGACACAAAAAACTAAAGCAATCAAAGCTGTCATCCCACGCCTCTAATTTTGAGCCTTACCAGTATAACTCAAACGTCAGCATCAGCAGGACTTGAGATTCATGTAGGCTCTATATGTAAAATGTTTCAGTTTTCAGTAAAAATCTTTGTGCTCTGACATACAGCTCGTTGTCTCTGTCTCCATGTTCAGGAGAAAGCCCGTCGTCAAGCAGCAGAAGACCCTGATTACCTGTGCCGGGTGCTGCTGGAGGTGCAGAGGCTATGGCCTCCTTTCATTGGTGGACGCAGAATAGCTGATCAGGTAGTTTTTATGTAAATTTCAGTGAATGAGCCAGTGCTCCTCATCTAGCACAATTATACTGTGAGTAATGTCTTAAAAGTGAAAGAGAATGAAGATTTTAATTTCGTATCCATGTCAAACACGTCTGATTTTTCCACCACTCATCTGGTCAGTTAGAAAACTTTTTGCAGAATCTATTTAGTTCTATTCAGAGGTCCAAAGTTTATGAGTGCGGAAGTGAACATCATCATGAGAATATTTAACAACTGAAAAAATACAACCCTGCAGCAGTAATGACTTAAATTGGGAACTTATTGGTTAGTCTGGTGACTTAGCCTTTAGGGTAATGACTAATCTTTGGGACAGATTGTTTACTGTTGCGGATTGTTGCATTTTTAAAAAGCCTAGTCATTGTCAGATGACCAGTAGTTTCAGTGGATTGCATTTTGGCAAATCCTTTTCCTGTTTTTGGTCCACATGAACTCTTCACCTGCATGAAACCAAAGCCTGCTCAGACATCACCGGTCAGCACAATTTGCACTTCAATAAAAACTTGCTGAATTCAAAGGAAATAAATCTAGCAGCATGTGAACAGGTTGCTATTGAAATACCTCCCAGCAAACCTGTGTTTTCAGATATTTTATGGTTTGTATTTGTGTTTATAATTTTAATCCTGAGGTAGAAGTAGTTGTAGTAGTACTTGTAGTAAGCATTAGTTGTTTTGTCTTGCTCTGCCTTCCTCTAGATGGCGACAGCTGACTGTAGATGAAAGACTTTTCTAAGAGCGTTGTCTGTGTATGCTGTCCTGCAGAAGGACTTAGTAAATAAATATTGTATATCTTCAAATGCGGTAATTCAACTTTACAGTCGTTTCGAGACTTCTTCTGTTCTCTCACAGTAGCAGTCAGTGTTAGTGAAAGTCCTCTTGAAACCTTTATTTGTGTGCTTTTACAACTACAGCTGTGAAGGTTCGCCCAGCTGTGAGGTTTACCACAGGTAAACCACTCCACGTGTCAGTTATTATAATATCTTAAAGTTTGTTTAATTGTATTATTATTTTTCCTTTCACCCTGTTTGCTGTGCATGGTCCGTTGGTTCTCATGTGATTATGTAAACTGATATTTTGTAGGCGTGTTTGCTGAGAAAAGTCTAGTAAAATGTAATCTGTACACTGATCAGACATCTGCCTGATAGTCAAAGCCCACGTCGTCTCGACTTACCGCCTACTGACTGCTTTTACCCCAAGGATGAGGAATTCAACAGTGTGTCCGCCTCTTCCCTCCGTGGCAGTCTTTGAACCCTGTGACTTCAGCAAACAGGCTTATGCAACAGTCCAATCAGAGACATTGATCTCTCTCTGTGATCGATTTCCTCCGCTTCCCCTCCGGAAGGAAGCGAGTGTGGGAGGGGACGGTGGTGCCAGTGTTTTCGAGTGAGGGTAAAGTGAACTGGTGATGCTCTGAAGCGGAGTGGAAAGTTTTGTCACTCCTGTGAAACATACCAGTGCACCATTCTTGCCAGCGTCAGTGGTTTATACAGAGATATAAATAAGATAAACACAAATGCACGAGCAAGACTTACAGGACTGGGCGCTAGAATATCTACAGTGACTCGAGCAGCTGTGAGAATATTTGTATACTTAAAGATACTCCAGCTAAAGTTTGAAAAGCAGTACTTTGAAGACAACTGGCTGTTAATAATGACATATTGCCAGTGCCATAGCTGATGCCCTGCCAGAAAATGCAAGAGGCAAGTGCTGTGCCTGCTCTGAAAGGACTGATGAGATGTTTATGTGTGCAGGGAAGTGTGTAGGAGAATGAGTGGTCATTAGTATTCACAATCAGGTGGAAAAAAGTGGATCCTCCCATCAGGTGGAACTAAGATATGCAGTGGTGTTTTACAACCTGTGTGCAAGAGTGAATGAGAGAAAGGGGAGGAGGGAGAAAGAATGAAACCAAGTGCTGAGGCATTTCTCAATGAGAAGAGGGAGAATGAAAGAGATTTTCCACTCCACCAGAGAGAGGCAGAGAGAAAAATGAGTGTGCACAGGAAAGAGAAACAGTGATCATGTTCTCCGGCAGTCCATTAGTGCGGCTGCTAATGGATGTAGTGAAAAAGGTGATTTAAAAGGGCAACAATTGGTCTTTTTGCCCCAAGGTGGCTCTTTTCACCAGGGCTTAATGGAAAACTGGGCCCGGGATATTTTGTTTAAAATTGAGTTTTTATTCAGAATTAAAAGTGGGGCCTATTCACTGTGGTTTAAAAGGGTTTTTAACCCTTTCCCCTTTTTGCCAAATGTTGTCTTTATGGGGGAAAGAGTCAAAAGTTTCTTTCTTACAATTGTGCCATTTTCACTGCAGGTCAGGTGCGTATGTACACATGTAAAATGCAGTGTAAAGTAACACAAGCGTTCAGTAAAAGACCAGGAAAGCATTTCAAAGCCAAGTTTGTTACCCACATGATATTTAATAATATGAAAATAATGTGAATATGTCTCTCTGTATGTTTGTGTAGGACTCCACGCTCATGGGGTTTCATGTTCCTAAAGATTTTGGTGTGATTTATATCAGCCATGCCGTCCATCGCGACCCAGAGGTGTTTCAGGAGCCTGATGCCTTCCTGCCAGAGAGATGGAGCGGAAGGTGAGGATCTTTTCTCTCATTCTTTTATTTTATTTTCTAGTTGTCAAGGAGTGTCATCGTGGTAGTAGAATTTCAAACTCGATGTCGACACCTTGGAAATACTTGATACCATTGTCAATACTATGGGGGAAAATAGAGTCATTACAAAACAGAAATTAGAACAATGCAAACAATAACATCAATGACAACACGATTTTTTTAAGTTGCCTGATATGGTGCAAAAAATTGCATCACTAATGCAAAGTGTAGATATGACAAATGTTTAAAGATTGTAAAATGGTAGTGAAAAAAACCCAACACATAAACACAAAAGGACGAGGGGCAGTGAGGTAGTGCCGCGCTTCTGGTGACTTGGTACCATATTTTTGTTGCTGATGAAACAGAGCAGTTAAAGTAGACTGCTATTGTTTCTGTGTAGTTGCTGATGAACTTTTCTCACATTCAATCTGCTGACTGCCTTTAAGAGAAAAATAACTCTTTTCAAACCCAAATAATTATGTTATACTGTAAAACTTATGCTGTCTTTTAAAACTACAGTCAGGGAAATTAGATAATGTTTTGCTACTTACTCCAACATTAATGTTATCGTTTTTTTATTTAGTTGTAACTGCTAACTAAGTAGTAAATGGTCAATTGCTAATAGTTAAACAGCAAATGTTAATGTACGCGCCAGCCAGGTAAACATTTATGATAACGGTTTAATACTTCAGTGCTGATGAAACAGGAGCGCTACTGACCTCTCAAAATTCCTCATAGAGTGTGAAAGTACAGCAGTGCAGTGTGAAGTTGTGTGTCAACTGGAGGGCACGAGGAGAGCACTAATGGTAACAGTACTGTTGCAAACGAGTATATAATCCAACAGTAATTTTGAGGACCAGTTAGTATCTTTTCCTTTCTTTTTTGACAACACTATTATCGAGTTAACAGCTCTTTACAGATATAGACCAAAGTGTCTCTGGTATCCTAGCACCAATGAAGAGGAGTATTGTACAAGAACATGAAAAAGCACGAGGGTTAAAACGAAGGTTTCTAGTCATTCCCAGCATCACCGAAAGTCGCAAACCATGCAGTATTTAGTCATTAATGTCTTTAGAAAAAGCAATCAATTATGCCTAGAACTTCAGCCTTGAAAAGGTAATGTATCAGTCTTTCAGGGAAAAACATTATTAATCAAGGCTTTCCCACAGACTTAAAATATATGAGCTGTGCCTCAAATGAGGTGTTAATTTCATGGGCTTTTTTTTCAAACATAGGTTTTCTTGATGTTGCTGGATTGACCTGCACATTAAATAAATGTGACTGACACACAGCCAAAGAGTAAAAAATTGTAAACTGACAAAATAGCTTCAAGAACGGACAGGACTTTGTGGACCAATGGAAAAAATGGTAAAATTAAAAAAAATGGTGAATTTTTTTTGTTTTGTTTGTTATTCTGAAAATTTCTTAGATCAAACAAGAAGGAAGCAAACGGGCAGTTCTGTTTATACTCCCTTACTGATACATACTTACAAACACGCCACATTTGCACAGTCAAACACAATCAGCATTAGAAAGAGTAAGTGGGAGGAAGCTTTTAGTGCTGTGACACATCAGGGATCGAGGAAATGCGTCACAAAAAGATGTTTAAAAAAACACAAAGAAAAAGATAAAAGAATAAATAATAGAGCATTTTCTTCCGTGTGCATTTATACGTATAGTGATTTATAAGGCACTCGATAAAATCTGAAAAGAAAGAATTATAGTAATGGACCCTGCTTTGAGGCATGCCACAAAGCAAAAATGATTCGGGAATAGTTTGAGTAAAATGAGTTGAGTTAAATGGACTTCCAAATAGTAGATGATCTGCTCTACCTCTCGAGCTTCAGCCACCCCAAACGCCAGCTAAGTCCATCTGTGGATGTGCAGGACAAACAAATCTGACCCACAGAGGCCCCACCTCGGAGCTTACAGGACTGTAAAGGATCTGTTGCTAACATCTTGGTGCCAGATAGCAAAGCACACTCTCAGGGGTCTGGTGGAGTCCATGCTTTGATGGGTCAGGGCTTTTTTGGGAGTGGGACCAACACACGGTTAGGCAGGTGGTCATAATGTTATACCTGATGGGTGCACATATGGCAAATATAATGCTAGTCACAATTTACATATCCCCAAAATGCTTTAGCTTCATTATATAATGGCCAAATGGCTTGCTGCGCAGGCAGGGTGAATACCTGTGTTGTCGATTATATTTTCAGTTCAGCACCTTGTAAAAACTATCTCTGTGTTGGGTTCTTCACCCTGTTGGAAATGCACCATGTTCAGTCTTTATAGCACAGTATTATGCTTATACAGAAAGTATGAACAGCTGAAGAGGTTCTGAAGCTGTTGATGACGTGACTAAATGACAAAGTTATACTGTATTAACATAGGCACAGATAATGGATTACTAATTGCAGCAGGTACCACACAATAACTTCCTGTTTCAATGATAACTTTAAGAATAGCTGAGGGGGTTTAGGCCACATTTGCTGCGGTCAGACTAAAATGCACAGTTTTACTGGATAGAAATGCACTCTTAAAATAGATGACAGCAAGATTAAATCAATAGTCTGTTCTACAACTTGTTTTATGACCGCAAAGCAGAAAAGAGTGCTGGTTAGTACTTTATATACATACGCCCACGTCTTTACTATAGCAACCAATGCAGATAGATAACAGCGCCTGAGCACACAAGTCTGACTGCATCGCTTTTACATGTACTTGCTCAGACTGTCTGCTGGGAAAGTAAAATAAAAAAGCCTTCTGAATACAAAAGGAGATGCATAAAGACTCTCTGTCTGTTACCTGCTCTGGTAAAATGAAACCCAAGCTGGCTCATTCTCTGTCAGCCATTCATCTGTTCATTCACTTCCTTCATTCAACTGTTTATTGTCATTCATGCTCTCTCTCTCATGTGACAGAGAGTGGAGAAAAAAACTATGAATGTATGTATGTAGGAAGGAAGCTGCTGCCATGGAAACTGGTCACCTGTCAGTATCTTCACCAATAGGGATTCCCCTGTGTGTATTTCTGTGAGTGTGTGTCTGTGTGTAGAGTGGGGGGAGAAGCTTTTTTCTCTCCCATGATGCCCTGGGAAAGAGTGTGATGGGTTACAGAAGAATGAGTCAGAGAAGCTCCCATCCTTTTTGCGATGAAACAGTAATAATGTTGAATTTCTTATATATACTGCATATATTTACTTTATTTACTTTTTTGTTGAGCAGAGAAATCTACTGCCATCAGTTGTCATTTTTGAAGGTGTGTGTAGAGACCTCTTCTTCACTCTTATCTTGTTAAAACTAACCTAATTACGTGTTGACTTTTATTTTAAACCAGATAAAACCATCACACCAAATGAAGCAATCTAATGTTACAGTTGGCAGTTTGGAGTTTCTCTCTTTGAGCTGATCCATTATCTTCCGATCGGTTTGAAAAATGGAAGCAGAAGAAATAGCCGGAAAAGCTCAGGAGGAATTGATGGTGCTGAATTCAACAGTCACAGTGCGAGCTTTAGTCAGGTTACGGCATTGGATTTCAGAGGGGTTTGCATTTACAGCATAGATTAACTCTCTCAGGTATTAAAGTAGAAGGTACTTTCTACCTTTTCCCAAGGGGTCGTCACACCAGACGATTCCACATATTTGGTTTGGTACAGATTTTATGCCAGACGCCCCTCTTAATGCAGCCCTTCCATTTATCGGAGCTGGGAACCAGCACTGGGAGCACACTAGCTTCTTACCCCCTGAGGCTGGGTTTGTGCTTCTTTCTGGTCTCGAACTGGGGGTCTTCCATCTGTGAAGTAAGGAGACACAGATGGAAGATGGTACACAAACTCAAAAAAGAAATTATCCTAAAACAGCTTAATAACTTAAGACGTAGATCCAACTAGATACTTATAGCGCAAAAAAAAAAAAAAAGAGTCAAAAATCTGTTCAGTCTGCCTAACAGGCAGATACTTTTAGCCTGGAAATGGACACCATTTTAAATACTCTGAAGTGTGTGAACAGAGCACTCAGCTGAGAAGAGAAATCTATGAATGAATAGATGGCATGCTTTGTGTCTGCGTGTGTGAGCATCAGGTAAGATGGTGCAGGGTTAAGGAGTGAGTCAGAGGAGATTTTCCTTGAGATAGTCTGATGTAAAAGAAAACTCTAGAAAAGTCATTAATAAGAAACTGCACAAAAAAAACCAAAAGACAAAGATGAAACGTGGAGTGTAGGCGCTAGAAGTTTGACTATACCTCAATAAAGGTGTGAGTCATCCACATTAAGAAGATGTGTATATTTGTATGGATGATTCTGGTCACCTTTTTGATATTTCTTACTGTCAGTAAATTTTATTGAACCCTGAGAAGCGATCTGTGCGACCAAAGCTGATATATCTTTCATCCTTGCCGTGCAAACCTCTGCTGCCTGTCTTTGCTTGTCTTTATTTTTCATTTATCACCGTGTTTGTTTCCCTTTCCTCCCAACTGTTCCTGTCTCTGGTTTTCCATCTGCCAGTCTTCCTGGTGACCGGTTTCCTGTCTCTCTTGATAGTTGCCCAGCTCATTTTCTTGCCACCTGGCTGTTTAATTTAATGACTGCAGTCCTGTTACATAACAAGCCCACCTACAATCACCACAGTTTCATCTGTTTATTTTTTATTTTTTTGGGCAGTAGCTGGGTGTATTATCTACCGTGTGTGTTCCCGTTCATACTCGTCGTATATTGTGTATGTGTGCTTTTCCTGTTGGAGGCAAATATTGGAGCTGGCAAGTTAACATCCTATCAGCTCAACGCCCACACAGACTCTGGCCCTAGATAAGTGAATCAGAAATGCTACCAAGCACAGATAAAAATCTTAGCTATTGCAGTGGGCTGTGTTGCTAGTTTCACATAAATCCGAGAATAGGGACTTTTCTTCTTGTCTCCAAAAATAGTGAGAGACATCTTTTTTTTAATTTGAAGTAGAAATTATCTGAAATGTCTGTGTTTGCGTACGTCAGCCACTGTATGAATTCTTAGAAACGACACAAACCAGAGTCACCAGTTCATAAAGATAATGCCAGGAGTTTGTCATAGTCTAGTTGAACTAAGTATAACAGTTTTGATAATAGGCTTTACGTTTTAAAATAATAGACTGCATATAAATGACACATAGAATTCAAGATGCTGCCCATTAGTTTGTGCACTAGTGTTCCTAAGCCTCAAGTTTGGCACGTGAGCTAGGCTATAAACTCACACTTCACTTTCTTAGATGCACCTTGCTAGTACTGTGTTGGACCACTTTTGCTTTCAGAGCTGCTTTAATTCTTCATGGCGTAGATGCAACAAGGTGCTGGAAACATTCCTCAGAGATTTTGGTCCATGTTGACATGATAGTTTTACACAGTTGCTGCAGATTTGTCAGCTGCACATCCATGATGTGACCCTCCCGTTCCACCACATCCCAAAGGTTCTCTATTGGATTGAGATGTGTTGGAAGCCATTTGAGTACAGTAATTGCATTGTCATGTTATCAAGCTGGAAACAGCCATCAGAAGATGGGTGTGTTGGTCATAAAGGGATGGACATTAAACAATGCTCAGTTAGTACTAAGGTGCGCAAAGTGTGCTAAAAAAATATTCCCCACACCACCAGCCCGAACTGTTGCTGTTTACAGTCTTCTGTTGTCCAGTTTTGGTGAGCTTGCGTGAACTGTAGCCTACATTTACTGTTTTTAGCCAACAGAAGTAGCATCTGTCATGGTCTTATTCTGCTGTTGCAAGGTTACTGTTGCCTCCCTGTCAGCTCAAACCAGTCTGGCCATTCTCCTCTGACCTCTGGCATCAACAAGGCAGAGAACCATTGCTCTGCCTTCTTGGATTGGATATTTTCATTTCTGGTCCATTCTCTGTAAACCCTAGAGATGGTTATGTGGGAAAATCCCAGTAGATCATGAGTTTCTGAAATCCTCAGACCAGCCCATCTGGTGCCGACGACCATCCTACCTTCTAAGTCACTTAAATCACCTTTCTTCCTCATTCTGATTCTCACTTAGAACTTCAGCAGGTCATTAATGCTGTTAATATTTGTGTTAATAAGCAGTTGAACAGGTGTACCTAATGAAGTGACTGGTGAGTGCAACTTTGATGTAGGGTTTTTTTTGCCATTGAACTTTAAATGCAACAAGATGCAAATGAAAATAAATGATGAGAGTTTTTAAGTGATCTGCAGCTATTTGTTCGTCCTCTTCCCTGTCTTCCCTATCTAATAATTAATCTGATGATGCCCTCTTGGCCTCAGTCATGATCTCTCACAGAGCTTTCTCATTATACTTTATTGCAGAAAAATGAATTATACTTCACACAAGAGTATACTGCTCTGATTCACTTCCTATCCACTCAACATATTTGATATAGCATTACGATGGAGTGCTTGGTAAGACTTCCTTTCCCTTCCTATAGTGTACGCCGCACATCTTACTGTTTCAGGATGTACCTAATAGTACATTAAACCATTAGTCAGATGCTAGCGAGGACACTAATAATAACACTTCTCACACACACAAACCATCTGACACAGTGGACCCAGACTATACGCACCACTAATGCTTCCTGTTTGCTTTTAATCAGAGCTCAGGTTTCAGGAAGACAGGATCCATTAGAGGCAAGACACGGCCTGCATCAGATGGATATTGAGTAATGGTTGGAAAGGACCTGCTTTCTTAAGTATATTTTTAAGAAATATTAGAAAGCAGGCATGATGAAGTAAAGTTGGGTCCCTGATTTTTGTTCATTTGTCTTGTGGAACTTCATTCTAAGCTGCACTCTTGGTTGGTTTCCTTTGAGGTCTAATTTATTTGTCTTTTGTGCCAAAGAGAGAGGGGTCAGCTGGATTGATCGAGAATTCTGGGTGTTTTATATGATGCATTGTAGAGTTTTTGATGATGAGCATCACCGTGCAGCAATGCTCTCCTTATTCTTTGTACACATTTTTTCTTCACCCAGCCAAGAGCTGAGATGGAGGCAAGCGATTGGTGCCATTTGTCAGCATTTCTATCAGATAGACAAACAACTACAAAGCCATAAAACTTGGTGCAGAGGTGGAGTGTGGGCAAAAGAAGAGCCCACAGAGAAGCTGCAGTTCATTGTCTTTAAAAGTGAGAGATGAGAGAATTGGCTTTGGTGGGAGACCTGCTTTCTCTTAGTGCCCTTTTTTTTGTCATTAGTAAAGTGAAACATAAAGTGAAACAATGACCTGAAAAAAACAGTCAGGGTGTTTTAGTTTGAACAACTAACTTAAAAAATACTTTGTATTGACAAAAAAATCTACAAGATACATCTCTGGTTGGTCTATATCAGATTTAAATATGGTCATATGCCATGCTGTGAATTTCTCATGGATGAAACACAACTTTAAATAGCTATTTTTTTTAAACAACCTCAAATACCATTTGGGATAAGTTTGCATAACGTGCATCTTTTTTTAAAATCATTTTTTCAAGATATACCTTTTGATTGACGTTTGTGAAGTCTGTTCAAGATAGATTATTGATTGATTTTTGCATCTCTGATTTGTCTACCCTATGCAAAATTTAATTGTAGCTCTTGTGTTTTGCATATGCAGGAACGAAGGCCATGAGCACTTCCTGTGTTCCTTTGGCAACGGGCCCAGGAGCTGCATCGGAGCTAAACTTACCAACGTCTTTCTGAAGGTGACCTTCACACACAAGCGTGACAAAGAATACATCGACACACACTCTTTAATTATCACTGTAAAAGTGACTTCTTTAACATAAAAGGTTTTTTATGTGGGTTCTGGGGGGGTTTGGGGTTTTTTTTTTACTTCCTCTCTGAGACTCTGGTGCATTTAATGGCTTGTTGAAAGATTTGTGGTCTCTGAGCCTCAGCTCTGCATTTTATATTTTGGGCTTCTGGGTTACATGTGGAGGGAAATCGGCTGAAAAGTCGATGGAAAGTTTACTTGCAATGGATTTATCCTCTTTAGAGACGAAGCAAGCGATGCAGCTGATCAGATGTGAAGTAAGGTCTCAGTTGAGTGAAATATTACTGATGTGAGACTGAGGCATCCAGTTAGGTTGTCTGTAGTTGTCCCCAATAATTTGACTAACAAAACTAATATCTTTCAAAAAAGAATTGACAAGAAGTTCTTAATTTAGATTTTCACACTCCGGATGCTGAACATCAGCAATATAATTTCTAGATGTCGTGTAAACAAGTCTTAAACGTTTAGTTAAATTAGTTAAAGAGTTATCATTAAATGTAAAAATAGAAACTTCATAATCCTCTTAAAAAGATATTTGTGTTTGCCGCAGTCAAACAAAAATTCAGTGTCTTGTTTGGGGTTTTTTGGGGAATATGTAGGCCATATGCGTTAAAACGTTATGCAAACCACAGAGATACGGCACCTATAACAGCATCTTTACTAAATTTTCCTGCACTGAGATCTGATTCGAGCTTCTCATGTCAATCCTTTAATGCAAAAACAGCTAAGCGTGAACCTGTTTACTGCATCTGTGTTAAGTGTGATTAAAGGGTTCAGTTATTGTTGTATGTTTAGATATTATTTTAACTGTAATTAATTGTGTATGTAAATGGGGGAGGGGGGTCTAAACTAACCATATCTGTCATTTGTAAAGAGGTTGCTATTTGTAGCGGTTACAGTAATAGCTTAAGCTAGTAAACTGACAGATGCTGTTATTGTTCAAAGTTAGAGGAAATATAACGTAGATGAAACGTGTGAGTCAGAACAGAGAAACAGAGGATAATGCTACCTTGTGCATAGCAGTTTATCAAGCTACTTTGATAAGCTGCTCCTTAATGACAAGGGGTCACCACAGCAAGTTGCTCCACATGCAAAGTTGGCAAAGTTTTATGTTGGATCTCCTTTCTGACGCAATTCAAAAGGAGAATTGCTTGCTAAGCGAATGTGTAAACCTCCACACCATGGGGCCACTTATTTTGGTATACCTGTTCAAACACTCATTAATGTATGGACATGGTCAATATGACCTTCCTTAGATCAGACAGAGCATCAGAATGGGGAAGAAAGGTGATTTAAGTGACTTTGAATGTGGTAAGGTTGTTGGCGTCAGATGGGCTGGTCTGAGTAATCCAGAAACTGCTGATCTGCTGGGATTTTCACACACAACCATCTCTAGGTTTTATAGAGAACCGTCCAAAAAAGACTAGAGTCCGGCCAGACTGCTTCAAGATGATAGAAAGGTAGCAGTAGCTTAAATACCTACTTGCTCCAACTAATGTGTATTGAACACACAACACATTGAACTTTGTCTGCTAAGAACAAAAAACTGTGGCTACGGTCCAACCCTATACTAGCAAGGACCACAAGTTACAACATAGACATCATGACATATATATTAAGACGTGAAACCAGTGATTGAGCCCACAGAGTTACCAATAAAGAGTCCACTGAGATTGCATGCCATGTGAGCAGAAAGGTAATTGACTGATATGTAACTGGCCTTTTTCCTTGGGTAATCAAAGAACTCAACCCCCGGCTGGCCATTAGACATTAGAGTCCAGGTTTGCAGCACTTCTGTATTGGCTTCATTGTTTTGGGGGTTTTTTAGACCTGGTGGCCGCATCTTTCTTTTATAGCCTACAGTTTAACACAGAGTTAGCAGAGCTTCATTAGCAGAACAGGTCAACTACTTTACCTTTCTCTGAAGTGCACTGGGAAAAACGCTCACAGCGAGCCAGCTGTGGATGACAGCTGCGGCTCAACTGATTGTGGCTGTGCAACCCCCCCAACACACATGCCCACACACACAGTGGAAAAACCAGTCAGAGAAGGAAACCATCCCCCAACCATTCAGTAAATAGAGCACTGCTCATGGGAATGACGAAATGCTTGGCTGGCTGTGTGTTTATTAGATATACCAGAGGGAAAGATCCGGGCACTGACTGTCCCCTTTTAACCACCTCACAATCCCAAAGGCATATTCACCATAGCTGCCGTTGCCTATATACTGGGCACACGCATATACACACGCAGCCATGAGAACAAGACAGGTGTGTTACAGGTGTGACAACAGGAAGCAAAGAGATTTAATTTCCCATGTGGGGGCATTCCTTCTAGAAAGAGGAGGGCACGTAAATAAACGTGTGCGTATGTGTTGTCAGCTTGACACTGGAAAGTCAAAGTGGTGACACCAAGTCAACAACAAATACTGTGAGCCAGTGGATTTCCAGGAAATATTACAGACTTTCAGTTGTCAATGATTTACAGATTTATCTGTGACCAGCTTTGTTTTTAGGCTGTGGTAGATGAAAGCAGGCTTCTTATTTCTGCATATTTGCCAAAGATTTGGTTGAAATGGCTACAGATTTTATCCAGTAGGTCATTTGATAACGTTAGCACCATGAATTTTTATGTATTACAATGTTTCTTTTCAAAACAAGAGTCCTGTTAAATTACTCATAAATATGAATTAAATGTTTCGATGGGCATGAAAAGCCTAGCTGCATGCATGCATGCCTCAGGAAAAGAAAATCCCCTTGCTCACAAGACAACAACGCTTGCTTGTGTACAAGACTTTGAAGTAAAGGAGCGTTTTTGTTCTTGTATTGCTCTGTCATATATTAGTGTGACTGTAATAACTCAGTCTGGATTCTCAGAGCACTGTTAGAACGGTGTTTCAGTTTTTTCTAAACCTCCTCAAAAGAGGTACTCAGATGCTAACATTACCGCAATGAAGGACACACAGGAATATCTCCCACACACCCAGGAAAAGCAGAGCATATATGTGTGATTAGTATTTAACTATATCTGTACAAAATGTAGTTGGCTAATAAATCTACTTAGACTAAAATCTACTAAAACTAATTAGTTAAACTAGTTCACCTACTCAGTTTATTTTTAATTAAATAATCAGGATGTTATTGATGTGCAGGCTTTCAGCTTTATTTCAAGGGGTTTAAAGTAAGTATTGCATTAACTGTTTAGGAATTACAGCGATTTTTATAGAATCAGAATCAGAATACTTTATTGATCCCTAGGGGAAATTCTTTATAGATATAATCGCCCATTTTCAGAGGCTGAAAACTTATTGTGCAATTGACTGATCGGCATTTTCATGGACATTTAAGCCTTGGAGTTGTTTAACTTGCATTTGGTAGCTTTTTGCTGGTACTGGCAATATAAAATCTAAAAATATATCGAATGCAAGTAAAGGATGAAAAGCAAACGTATCAAAGTGATAGCAAAAATTTCAGGAGTGGCTAAAAACCAAAAAAGAAAAACTGCTTCAGTGAAAGACCACAGAAGACAACTGATGTGGATGATCACAGAATTATTTTCATGGTTGAGAAAAACTGCTTCACAACACCTCACCAAGTGAGGAACCCTCTTGGGCAGCGGTCCCCAACCTTTTTGTGCCATGGACCAGTTTAATGTCAGACAATATTTTCATGGGCCAGCCTTTAAGGTGTCGCGGATAAATACAACAAAATAAAATGATATCACCAAGACAAAAACGGTGGTATTTTGTAACTATAATAATAAATGCGAATTCACTGTGTAATTGTGTAACTTTATTAGCAGCGTCCTCCTGAAATGTGCCAACAACATTAAGAGTAACATCCTCCTCTCTGCCCCTTAATGCTTTCTGGTCGCAATGGTAACACGTAAATATTTCTTTCAAAATAAGACACACAACTGCAACACAGGAAAAGATCCAGGGAAACCGAGTTAATGGTAAAAAACATGAAAACCATAAATTTCACACCCGAGCCTCAGCTCTCACGGCCCAGTACCGATCCATGGCCCGGGGGTTTGGACCGCTGCTCTTGAGGAGGCAGGTGCATCATTGTCAAAGTCTATAACCAACCAACAAACAAAAATAATAGACTTTGCCAGTAAACATCTAAAAGAACAAGCACATTTCTGAAAAAAAGAAAAATCTTTGGATGGGTGACAGGGCTCATATTTTGCATTTTATTGTTAGCCAGTGGGCAGCAGTCTCCCAAGGTCAAGAGCTGTCCTGTTTTCTTCACTGAAAGACATTGCTAGCACAGGGCGCCCACAGAAACGCAAAGCAGGAGATGAAGCATCGCTGAATATGCTTCCAAACCAACTTCATTCTAAGCCAAAGACTAGAAAATATGGTGAAGCAGGTCTTCCCTTTGGTTTCACCTGCACAAGTGCCGAGGTAGGTCTCCCTGCAGAATTGGTTTTCCCTGTGTCTCGAGCAGCGCTGGGCTGTTCAAATCATGGACTAACAGTATCCTAAAGTTGTTTATATTTTTAAACCCATTTTGCACAGAGAGGCATTTTTTGAAAAATGCATTGATAGCAACGTTGAATATTATTACACATGAAAAAAAAAAAACTACATGTAAAATAATTACACCGTGACTCTGCCTTTCTAAATGGAGGGACAGTAACTTCGTGTGTAAATGTAAGCGTGTAAAACCTAAAGATAGTAAGATTGACAGTATTTTGTCTCTATCTGCCATTCTGCAATTCATCTCATGTAAACGGGGCGCACAGCGTGACGTGAAAAAAGGCACATACCTTTGATGTTGCGTGACGAACTCTGTATTCCTCGTCCACACGTAAAAGCAAAAAAATGAGTTTTAAAAAATCTCCATTTTCGGTGATTTTCAAAAATACCCGTGTAGGTCCGGACGTAGCCTAAAAGAGTTAGTAGTTTATTTTATTACTACCTGTAATTTATTGCAGATTACTTGTATTTGTTTAATTGTTTACTAAATGTTTGAGGTGTGAAAAAAACCCCGCAATGGAGCAAAATATGGGTGTGTGTGGTTGGAGGATGTGCAAACATTTTTCTTGTAAAACAAAGGGGGCCCAGCAAAAAAAGATTGGGAACCACTGCACTAAGACATCATTTATATGTTTTTGTTCTCAGATTATTTAACAGTAAAAACAGCAAGATACATGGGGGTGTTAATGCACGCTATCTAAAATGCAACAGTGAGGGATGACTCAACCCTGCACTCACACTTATGAGTCACTGAAAATGTTGGGTGTGATTGAGTGGAGCTCAGGTGTAGTTCAAAGCAGTTTAATGTCTCTCCTCGTTCGGCTATTGTCCCTCTTCAGCAGGACAGTTATTGTTTCAAATTGGATTACTCATCATAGATAATCAGTTGCTTGTTTTGGATTATTTACGATTGTCATGATTTGTCTCTGTCTCTGGAGATATCGATATATTTGGCCACAGTAGTGAATACACAAAGTAGAATTACCACCTCTCTGATACTTAAAAAAATGAAAAAGTGTTAAATGCAGATGCTTAAGAAATGATGTAGTTTATTAAAGCTGTATAGATGTAGAGCTCGGAATAGATCGCACAGGTGTTCTCTTCCTGTTTTACTATTTACACTTTTATATATTTAATTTACATTTATAAAAATTATTCTACTTTTGATGTGTACAGTTTTAATAAAATTTATTTTATTTGACTTTACTGGATATTTTTAAGTACATTCTAAATTAAATGATACAGACTGGCATCCATCAGCAGCGTTGCCTCTTAGTTTAGAGAGGACTGAATCAGTGTTTGATGCTGCTTCACAACACAAATGTACACTATATTTTTACTGCTTTTATTTTGCTGCTCAAACAGAATCTTCCCTTATCTCAGTTTTTAAGTTGTTAATCCTGTCTTTAAATAGTTAATTATGATAAATTTATAACAGAGCTATCTGCTTTGCTTTAATGATGCATGTGTTTGATTACGTCTCTTACCGTGCTTAATTACAGAAAAGATCAGACTGGCAGATTAAAGTACATCTGCTTGGCTTTCAGCAAGGTGACCATTTGCACACACACACACACACACACACACACACAGACACACAGAAGGATGAGGGCATGACAAGAGTAAAAAGTAGACTGCAGGGATCTAGGTCAGAGATGTGACTCATCGCCTCACTTCATCCTTCCCCCTGTCGTCCTCGCTACCCACCCCCCTCTCATAATTCTCCCTTCATTCCCTCTCCTCTCCTCTCCGTTACTCCCTTGATCCTTCCCCGTTCATTCATCCTCCCCCTCACAAGGAAAATCTTCATTCATAAAGTGGAGAGACGCAGGGGAAATATGTGTTGGTTAGACAGGTCCATGGCTGAGGATAAGCCGGTAAGGAGTGTTGTCTATGACATCACCAGTTCTGAGCTCTCAGTGCTCTCACTAGAATAAAATAGAATAGAATAGTATATGTATGGGGAAAATGAAATAGAATAGAGAATGGAAAGTAATGCTTCATAATATAGGATAATATAGAATAATAGACTGGCAATAATAGAATAGAATGTAGAATTATGTGGAATAGAAGAAAATAGATTAAAATAGGAATATATATAATTACATGAAAAAAGTAATAGAATTGAATACAAGAGAATAGAATTATGTGAAATGCTATGAAACACAGTAGAAAAAACATAATAAAATAGAAAGTAATGAAATAGAATAGAATAAATACAACAAATATAATACAATAGAATGATGGGGTATTGGAGGGAAAGCAAAGAATCTAGACGAACTGAACAGAAGTGAAAATTGAAATACAGTAAAATAGAAAATAATACAAATAGCACAAAAAGTAATTAAACAAAATAGAATAGAGTTATTTGGAAAATATTAAAATAGAGTAATAGAATGGAATAATAGTTATATATAAAACAGAATGATGACTAGAACAACATATTGAATGAGTGAAAGAGAAGGGAATACAAAGGAGTGACACTGAGAGAAATGATATGGAATGAAATAAAGGTCTTCTCCTCAAATTATGCAAATTTCTGTGTTGCTCAAAGGAAAATGTGTTTCTAACTGTACGATTTTGTGTCTGAATGTAAGCATTGTTGATTCCAGGTCTAAAGGACCAAATGTTCCATTACAGCTTGCCTGGTAAAAGTTGTTGCATTGCTATTTTCAAACCTGGAAAGGAACACACAAAAACAGGCTTGAAGTGATGTGGAGGCTGTAGCTTTGCAAGTTGGAGACTTATTCAGCGTTGGTGGATGCTCTAGGTCTGCCAAGTGCCTTCAGTTTTAACATTTTGTTTTCGCTCGGCTTTAAAATAGAAAATTGTCACTTACACCCATGTAGCTCTTCACTCTACATAAGTTTCGTTTATGTAAAATGGAGCAAGCACAACCAGAAAACAGTATTTTTGTGTTTCGCTGCCAGGAAGCGTGCGTGTACCTGTTAAACAACTTTGACTGGTGTTTGGACCCTCCAGTGCAGAACCTCGAGTACAAATGGCTGCCCGTGTCTCGCCCTGCCAACCCCCCCACCGTCACCTTTACCCAGCGGGATCACACCCTATCTGGCAGAAGTGACACCAGCTAGGGATGCACAGTATGCTCCATGATGCACCTAAAAACTCTACTAAAAGTCACACATGCCTGTGCAGAAAACGCTGGAGAATATCTTAAGACACGCCGAGGGAAGCCAGCAAACTGTGAGGCTTTCCCCCGCTGTATATAATACAGTAATCATCCCGGGGAAAGCCGGAGAGAGTGCTGGTTTTCCCTCTGTCTGTTCCTCTGCCAGATATTCTGCAGCTTTCCTTGATGACTGCAATGGGAGACGAGATAAATGAGTCATTCTTCAGTTGTTGACTCTGAAACTGCCAAACGGATGTTTGTGTTCTGCCTTTTTTAATGAGTAATATGCAACATTTTAAAAACATTGACCAGATTTTTGATGAGAAAATCTTTATATGAACATTGCCTCTTGCTTAAAATTCCCTTGTGCTCATTTATGTGTTTGTATATATGAGAGCAGAATGTGAAAAAGCTCCAAAAAATAAAAATCCATCCAGGGGGGACACGTGCACGGATGAAAATCGAGGTAAACCCTCAGATTCCATCACTGACTGCAAACCTGTCTCCCCCACCACCACCACCTAGCAACCAACAGTGCTTAGCAACAGTTCGTCATACCGACTTGCCTCCTTTTAGTATGCAAGTCTCACACGCGCACACATACACACACTAACCTGGTTATTTTTGAAAGTGTTCACTTGGCACGCCATCTGAATTCCATGTAAATGACGCCAGAAGGCAATTCAGAGCACGCGTCTGAATTTTAAGCACCATGAATGATTTGAGTCATAAATGGAAACGATTCTGTGCCTCCTACATTTATAAGAATCAGTTTAATGTCATATTTATTAATGTGCAGCTGAAGTATACATGCATCATCTTGTGCTGTATCACTTAGATACCTTGTTGTTACTTGCATTTTGCCTTTAGTAGTGTTTTTATGTTATCGTAAGGTTTGACAGAGGATTCATGCAATGTTCTGAATATCTGAATGTTATCTTATTGGCTGAAAAAAACTTTAAAATTTAATTCTTGTAGTATTTTTATGCATTATATTAGTAAATATTAGTATTTATTTTTCTGACCTCAAGATTTTAGGTTTTACTGTGCAGTGATTTTCCACAGGATGGTTCTAAGAGGTCGTCAAGCAAAAAATGGTGACAGGGAAAAGACTGTTTACAGGCCAGTATTTTTAAAAGCATTTTGAAGTGTATTAAAAACACATACAGTTAAAATGTCCCAATTTAAAAACAAGTTATTAATGCTGTAATTTATGAAGTGTTGGAGGTGCTGCAAGAGCACTCTTTTTTCTGTTTTTTTGTTTTGTTTTGTTCCAATAAAGATTTGTCAGTGAAGTAACACCTAAGCTGTCTAACATGTGGAATGTAAGCTGCGCTGTCTGCATAATCAGCTAAAAGCACGTCTCGGAAAGATGTTCTTGTCCTGTGGGAGCTGCTCAACAAACCTACTGTTCTCTTTACTGCACTCCTCTCTCTCTCTCTCGCATGCACTCGGCTAAGCTGCCGCCATGCATGTTGCTCGTCTCCGTGTTTTTCACTGTTTCTCTCTAACGCGCACACTTGCAGACATACATCACACAGGATCTGGCAGAAAATGAGGTTCTTGTGAGCAGACTGGTATGACTCACTCTTCTGCCTGCACTTGTCCATTAGCTGACGCTCCTACTCGCAGTTTATGACAGGCAAAAGCGACTTAGAGTGTATCCTCTTATGCATAAGGACATATGGCTCTGTTTTATTTATTGGAGCTTTTTTTTCCTCGTCATTTAACCGTCCACTTTCTGCTTCTAGTTTAAAACACCGTCGAGATACTGGCAGACTAAAGTGTTCAAGTGCGCTGGGTAAAATGCTCCCTGTTTAAGTCCAGCAGTTTAGTATGCTCAGTTAGTCTAAAGATTCTTTCACTGGCTTATTTTAAATTTACGTCATTATGGTAGAAAATATACTTAGAGAGACTTGTCATTTTCTTGATGTTTCCGTCTGTACAGAAATAAAAGTTCATAGCCTGAAAAATAAATTGGTGAAATTCTCTCGTCATTCAACCTTTGTGCACCCTTTAACTTGCCTTATTGAGATATCTGCAGTTTTATTGCATACCACTCTGTCTTGTTGCCCACATAATCATATTTTAAAACGTGATTTAAAAATTAGGTCTAGTTTAAACAATGATCTTCTAAGCTGTTTTTGTGAATTCAGCATTGAGTGACTTTCAGGAATGTGCTAGATAATGATAAGTTCATTCAGTTCATCCAGAAGTAGGTGAAAGCTCTAGTGTTCATTATGTAGAAAGGATCTTGCAGTACAATGTACACTGTTTGTCATGCACACTGGAGTGAAGGAGGTCCTAACAGATAGATCACATCCACAGATTGTAGAGTTAAAACTAAGGGCTTATTGTTGTCCAAAGACAGAGTGTTTCCATTGTCTCTGACATGTTATGTATTATAAAATGGTCAGATGATAAGATTTGACCCGATGTGTGAAATTAAAGAGAATGTGAAAATATGCGAACCATTTAAACTCAGTATTTTATTGAAATGCAATATAAGCAATGTCAAAACTAAGAGTTTTCTTTCTTATTTTGAATATGGTGCTGCAAAAATATTTCACTAAAGCTGGCACAGAGAAACTAAAAGGCTCGAAGGCCATTTAATATTTTAAAAAAAAGGTTTGTTGAAACATCTTGCAACTGAGTACATGGTAACAAAGAAAGTATACCCTCTTTCAATCCCAAGATTTTATGTAACAGGACATAATAAAGATCAGCTGGTCGTTAGCAGGTTCTAAAATTAACAACACATGACACATTACCAGTGTCATTATTTCAATAACAGAAACCAAAAACAGAAGCAGTGTGTGAAAAAACGAATTAGCCCCTTACTGCTTTCATAGGACTCTAATCAAGTGCAAGTGATTAATTGAGCATCAGCACCTCTATGAAAGACATGGAGAATTCAGGTATTTGATAGCACAATGCCAAGAAGGAAAGACATCAGCAATGATCTCAGAAATAATTGATCTCAGAGAAAAAACTGTTGCTGCCCATCAATCTGGGAAGGGTTATTAAGCCTTTTCCATACATTTTTAAGTCCATCATTCTACGTCGACAGTTTCCAGTCTTCCCAGGAGTGGACATCCCAGCAGATTCACCCCAAGGTCAGGCAATGCAACACTCAGAGAAACTGCAAAAAACACATCTCACATCTCAGACTGTACAGGCCCGAGTTAGCTAAATGCTAAAGTTCGAGTAGAAGAAGGCTGAACAAGTTTTTTGCTTTTTTGCAAAAGTTGCCACTTGCAAAGATAATACATACATAAAGATTATCCAAAAGCACCCATTTTCAGCTATCACAGTTCAAAACTCAACATCTGAGAGGTGCGGGGATGGATCAGTGCACATGCCACAGATAACAAGAACGTCTGTGGAGGTGCCAAAAATGGTTCAGCGTATTTTTCAGGTAATGCATTGCTTATTGGACCAAGAAAATGCCAAACTACACGCTGCAACAACAGTGTGGATCTATAGAGAAAAAGTCAGGGTCGTAAATTGGCTTTCTGTGCAGTGAAGACGTGATCAAGTGGCAGCATCACTCTGAAGCTGATAGCGGTTGATAGAGTACATTCTAGGCTGCACATTCATAGGTAAACTAACATATTTACTAGCCTGTCAGATGCAGTGCCATTAGTAAGGACTTTAATTGCTAAAAATTGAGAAAAAAACATTGACTTTGTTTGCTCTCCGGTTGCCGCTTAGCTGCAAAGCTTTGAAAACAGTTTACTTCTGTGAGGGTTTTTAAAAAACAGCACCATCAAGGACCAGGCAGTCCTTGAAGCAGTTCAGTATAGAATTTCTCGGTGCTTTATTTATAATATTTGAAAAGACTGAAAACAAACTTCTGGATGAATTCAAAAATAACAAATGTTCTTCAGTACAAAATGATAAGACTGAGCTCTGTCACAGTAATACTATGTGTAAGAAATTATCAATTGATACATTACTGATGATATGTTTCAGTACAGCCACAGTGTTGTTAGGTGTCTACAGGTCTTTGCCTGTTTGCTGACTGAATTCCTACAGCAAACCTGAGAAGTCACACTCTCATGCACATAAACACCTAAGTGTGTGCCCGTCAGTGTTGGACACACTGTCCTTTGCTGCTTACTATTGTTTGTCTGTACTTAAGCAGGCAGGAAGGAAAAGCCTTTAGTCACAGAGGTGCCATCGAGCCCTGTTTAATTGTCTCATTTATCTTCCCTTTGCTGCTAAATCTTGCACTGCCGCTCGAATTCACCCTGGGAGGCCTCAGGAGCAGATACAAGTAGATCATCATTTATTACAGAAAATTGTTCATATAATATCCCAGTCTGTGTCTGATAGAAACTGAGGTGGTAGTTTCAGGTTGCTCAAAGAATGAAAGCCTTCATGAGAGGATTTAGCTGTATGAATTTAAAATTGTGCCTGTATTATGTTTTCTTTAATTAAGAGGAAAAGCTCATATTTAGCTTTTATGCTGAACATGTGTAGAAGTAATCTAACTAGTTCAAGCTACGCAGAAAAAGTTAGCACGTCCAGTAGAAAACCTTTTTGCTTTTTTGACATATTTGGACATTTCTTGATATGTATACTCAATATTTACAGATGGAATATTCAACCAGTCTCTGATTTGCTCCCATGCAAAATTCCTTCAGTTCAATGATGTTTTGAGGGCTTTTTTGTCTTTTATGTCTGTTTCAAATCACTCCATAAAGTGTCAGTGGGATTCAGATGTAAGCTTTGACCGGGACGTAACTCTCTGCTAATTTTCAAGAAGGAATATGAGCCAAAAGGTCCACTTCTGATTCAGGTTCACTGTCAGGCAGATGTCCTCACCTTATCTTCAAGTAATCTTTCACATGATGTACAACTCATTGTTGATCAATAACTGCAAGCTGCGTTGTGCCTGAGGCAGCGAAGCAACTCCAAACCCCGACCAATTCACAGATGGTTTAAGGTTCCTCTGAAAAGCCGTCTACTGTAACTGCGGCCAGACTTTTTCACTCCGTCAACAAAAGCACAAAACCAGCTTTGTTTGGGAATGCAGTTTTGTTGTATTTATGAAAATGATTATGAAAAGTGAACTTTCGTGTGATCAGTTTGTCATCAGTGCATCCCCTATATCTGCACGTACTGCCTCCAAGGGGTCATGGATTTGCAAATATGCAAATAAATGTGCAAATATGTCAAAAAGCCAAGGTCCATGGTATTGACTCACCTTTTCCTGACTCTAAATGGCGTGTCCACAAGTTAATATGTTATGTTTATGAAATGAAAAAGGAGCTCTGCTGATGATTCGACGTTCAGAAGAATTCAGGCCCAGACCTACTAACTGCCCTGTGGCATAGCCCCCCAACTTTATTCAGAATGTGATTATCCATCCATCCATCCATTCGCTTCCGCTTATCCTTTTCAGGGTCGCGGGGGGCGCTGGAGCCTATCCCAGCTGTCATAGGGCGAAAGGCGGGGTACACCCTGGACAGGTCGCCAGTCTGTCGCAGGGCCAACACACAGGGACAGACAACCATTCACACTCACATTCACACCTAGTGACAATTTGGATTATCCAATTAACCTATCCCCACAAGCTGCATGTCTTTGGACGGTGGGAGGAAGCCTGAGTACCCGGAGGGAACCCACGCAAACACGGGGAGACCATGCAAACTCCACACAGAAAGACCCCGGCCTGATGGTGGAATTGAACTCAGGACCTTCTTGCTGTGCGGCAACAGTGCTAACCACCGTGCCACCGTGCTGAATGTGATTATATTATTTATTAAATATTATTAGTATCTAAAGTAAATGTACTCACTCTAAGGTAACTGCTGGAGATTGTAATTTCTTATAGACTGCTGGGTATCTTTATACTAATACAGAACCAAAGCAGAATTATATTTTAAAATCTGCAAAACAATAAGTGCCTAAAGCTTTCAAATGAATGGTACAGAGTACAAAGTATAACATTTGCTTTCAAATGTGTAGTAGAATTAGGAGTAAGCATAAAATAGATATATTTAAATAAGCTATATTAAATCTCTACTTTAGTACTTTTACTCAAACAAATTTAGTCAGTGACACTCACCACTGGTCCTACCCATGCTCTCGACCAGTAGAGTTGCGCATTGTAAGGTTAACAGTATTCTAGTTTATTGGCATTGGTGGAGGGGCTTATCCAAGGCCAGGCCCTACTCTTGACGTGACCCTGCCATCATTCCAGTCCAACTTGTGGGAAGAGATTTGGAAAGCATGTAGTCGTATTTCTTCAAATTCTTCAACAAACTAAAAAGCTAGAAAGCCAAAGGTCTGCAATGTCTGTGTACTACAAATAAGCCCACTGGCCACTTCATTAAGTACATCTTCCTGTGACTGGTTTAAATGCCCTTTTAGCCTTAATTCTTAGTGGCCCAGATTCCATAAGGTGGTTTGCAGCCTTCCTCTGAGATTGTTGTCTATACTGAAATGACAATATCACACAGCTGCTGCAGATTTGTCAGCTGCACATCCATGATGCGAATCTCCTCACACCTCCCCATCCCAAAGGTGCTCTATAAAACTGACATCTGGTGACTGCGGAGGAGTACAGTGAACTCATTGTCATATTCAAGAAACCAGTCTGAGATGATTTGAGCTTTGTGACATGATGTCTTATCCTGTTGGAAGCAGGCTGTGGTGCTTAAACAATGCTCATTTGGTACTAAGGGGCCAAAATGTTCCAAGAAAACATCCCCCACATCCCACTACATGACTACCAGCAGCCTGAACCATTAATACAATGCAGGATAGGTCCATGCTTTCATGTATATTATGGCAGATTTGAACCATACCATCTGAATATTGCATCAGAAATCAAGACTTATCAGACCAGGCAACATTGTTCCAGTCATCTGTTGCCCAGTTTTGGTGAGCCAGTGTGAACTGTAGCCTCAATTTCCAGTTCTTAGCTGACAGGAGTGACACACAGTGTGGTCTTCTGCCGCTGTAGCCCATCTGCTTTAAGGTCCCATGTGTTGTGCATTCAGCATACATTGGTTGGAACAAGTGGGTATTTGGGCTATTGTTGCCTTCCTATCAGCACGAATCAATCTGGCCATCCTCCTGTGACCTCTGGCATCAACAAAATTGAACTGAAATGATCACTCTGATGTGTGGATAGGAATTAATTAAACCAATCTGCCCTGCTGCTTTTAGTCTTTGCATAGGCAATACCTTGACCTTGAAAATCGTAGGCTACTGTGCATGGAGACTATTTTAAGACTCACTATCCTGTTGTGACTGTCATTATGATTTCAAAATCAAAGTGTCGTTCCATGATGTTCCGGTCGTAATGTGAGAGGGAGAGTGGGAGAGCCAGAGAGGAAACAGGGGAGTTGCAGGCCGGGAACACAGTTGAGTAAAAGCATCGCTCTCTAGACTCCCCCCTCGCTCTCTCTGTGATATGTACTCACTCTGTCTTTTAAACACTTTCTACTGCTCCCATATCGCTGCCCTCCATCTCACCACCTTTTCCTCTCCTTGGGACTGCAGCCAACATCACGGAGCAACACTTGACCTGTTTTTAGCTGCCGGGGTAATAGTTATGTCTCTGGTGACGTCCGCTCGAGAAGAAAAAAGAGGAGGAGGCGGAATTGGAGGGGACTGTTAAAAACATCCAGGAGCTATACAGTGTTGCAAAGGGCAAAATGTTCCAATGTGGTGTTGCAGATACTTATATAATCATTTATAATGATCCACCTTTTAAAACTGTCACTAAAACATGAATCTGTGATGCCAGAGAAAGTGTACGGGAGTCTACTAAGAATATAAAATCTCTTAAGTATTGCTACTAAAATGAAATTTTTGCTTAAGTTTGGGATTTTGGTAATGATATGCATGTTTAACGGTAAATATGTTCCTTTGTGTTGTTAGTTAGAGTTAACATTTTACATAAAATAAGATATTTGTCCAGGAAAAGAGCCATGTTTTTGCTCAGACAGTGATATATATATATATATATATATATATGAGATATATATATTCATATTTAAAAAACAGATCATGCCCCATTCCCCTCAGTGTGCACGCAATTGAGCAGACAAGGAGTAAAAAGAAACAAGGAAACAGCATCCACAAATACTGCTGTTTTTTTACCCTCAGTGCAGTGCAGTTTTCCTTGGAGTTACACCTCTGAAAAGCATGTTTATCCTTAGCCATTAGGAAAGTCGCCTGCTAACACGCTGAGTTACAGAGACAGCAATACCAGGCTTGTTTGTTTTACAGCTTTAACCATGCTCACACAGTTCAGATTAAAATGTCAGGACACTGACACTAAGAGTCCAACTTTCACTTCTGTTTATTTTGCACGTGATAAAAATTCTGTAGTTGCAAAACCCAGTATCCAGTTATCCAATACCCACCTCATTTGAAGTCCAGCTTTTATTTCTGTGACTTATTCACATCACTATGTAACATACAGGTACTTTGGTATGCCTCACAAAAAGAATGAGAAGCTGCATTATAGTCTGACCTTTTTGTAATTGCCAGAGCAGCTTCTCTTGCTAAATTTAAAGTAAATTAAATATTATTTATATAGTGTCAAATAACAACAGCATTCCGTTCAGCGTTCAGTTTTGTACCTTTATTTGTGTTCTGATCTTAGTTTATTATTGCGATGGTTTTGGTTTCTGTTTTGCATTTCTGTTTTCCCCAGTTCTTCTTGGTGTGTGATTATGCAGTTCTTACGTTTTGGTTTCCATACTCCCCCTATTCTGTGTCCAGTCAGTGTCTGTGCCTGCCCCGGTCCCACGTCTCTCTTCCCTCTGTTGCAGTGCCTGCTTGTGAGTCTGTGTCTGTGAGTTCAGTCTGTGGTTCCTGTTTTACTTTGAAAGTCCATATCTCATGTTAATGCGTCTGGTTTTGCTTCCTTTGTCTCGTTAGCCCTGATTTGCCCCAGCTGTGTTTCCCTCCTGTCTCTCATTCCACGATTGCTCCCTCTGTGGATTTAAACCCTGTGTTTTCTTTGGTCTGTGTTGTGATCTACCCTCATTTCATGCTGTGCCCGCCTGCCCGCTCGCTCTTACCAGTTCTCTATTTGCCATCTAGCAATAAATCTAAGTTTGACTTTACTTTCTGCCTCCGAGCGTCTGCACATTGAGTCCTCCTTACCACCACTCCTTCCTGCATTCAGCCTCACATGACAGGCTTGGGTTTTGTTATAGCTGCATACTGAAAAGGCAAATTGTAAGAAATTACAAAATGTTACATTTAAAATGAAGTCTCGTACATTTTAGCATTAAAATGTTTGCACAAAAAGTTGTTCTATTTAGGTATTGCAAAAAGTGTAAATTCTTTAAAAGGGGGAAACTATAGAGTGCCAGCTTAGCTCACTGTAGTGTAAGTGACACGTAAATTGTGAGGCTGAAAAAGGGTGCGGGGTTTAATCAAAGCATTTTGCCAGTGACCTGATGGATGTTAAGCGATACAGGTTTTAAAAAAATGGACATCTCTCCTGCCTTTTTGCCACATTTTTTTGTACAGCTGACTCCCATCAGCAGTTAAGAATACTTAAGGCCAGAGAAAGGTGAGCTTTACTGCCAGAGAGCCTTGTTGGGTTGCAGCTAGTTAGCTGTGTGTATGGTGGTTGATTGCTCTGACTCTGTGGAGAGGAGTGTGTTTTGGTACTAACCCCTTTTTTCATTTTATTGACCAACATCTGAGCTTTGTTGTTTTCTTTCTTTAAAATGTGTTAGCGGCTTTTCCGTCTCATTTCGTTTAGTTAGTAATAGAAACATTTATAAAATCCTTTTCTTTTTTTTTTTTTTAAATCTAACCATTTTGCCTCCCTGTCTCCTTTTTTCAACCTGGACACCGTTTGTTACTTTCCCTCATCACCTGGACCTTTTATAGGGGAAAGTAACAGTGTCCACTGAAAATGCTAACTTGTCTTGCAAACACTTGCCAGCTACTAACTAACTTGAAAAAAGGGTTAGAACAGAAACCAGAAATGAAGAATGTTCATCTTCAAAGTAGAAGTTGTGCCTTACTGCTGCAGCCAACAGCTTTCAGAAAGCACAGCTTTTACTTTGATGGGAATTTGTCTCAGTTTCCAGTTTGTGTTGCAGTTTTGACTGTTTCAGTACTGCTTAGTGAACAGTTGGTAAGGGTTAAGAGAAAATTTGACATCTTCCATGCAACAGGCAACTGCGATATTCTGCTAGTAATCAAAGAAATTAGGAGGGTTTCAGTGTAAGACCACAAATATCCATCCATTCGCTTCCGCTTATCCTCTTCAGGGTCGCAGGAGCCTATCCCTGCTGTCATAGGGCGAGAGGCGGGGTACGCCCTGGACAGGTCACCAGTCTGTCGCAGGGCCAACACACAGGACAGACAACCAGTCGCACTCACATTCACTCCCGCATTCACACCTATGGACAATTTAGATTTTTCAATTAACCTATCCCCACAAAGTGCATGTCTTTGGACTGTGGGAGGAAGCCGGAGTACCCGGGGAGAACCCACGCAAACACGGGGAGGACATGCACTCCACACAGAAAGACCCTGCAAGACCACAAATATCTCGCAACCAATTTCAATTTTAGAAACTACCAGCAACCGCTTACTAAACGAATAGGGAATACACATTTTTTTCCTCACACCTTGGCGTTCGTCCTACAAATATTCTGTTTATGTTAGTGTTAATTTAAATTTTTAAGCTGATGTCCACAACTGATAATGAAAAAAGTGAGAAAATGGGGGTTTGTAACAATATACATAAATATGTGAAGAGATCGAACTGGAGCTGTGTTGATAATTGAGTGTTTTCACAGTTTAATAAGTAAGTTCATATCCATAAGATGAAAGCATTGCAAATTATGTAAAACTTAAGCATGTAGGCGTCTAAATCTTCTTTAGTTGCACTCCTAGTGCTAAAGACAGCTGACCAATGACAGCACTCTTTCTTTTTGGAAAGAGCCTCTATTGTATTTCACATAGTAGGTGAAAATATCGGCATGCAAATGTGTTCATGCAGACTAAAGTAATGTGAATGAACACAATGTCCCTGTTAAGTACAGTGATTTAACTGCCTAAAGAAGTGCGTTGTCAACAGGAACACAGAACTGATACAATATTATTAGGAAATTGATAATAATATGTCAGTTTCCGTGACGAAATGTTTCTCCCACAAAACGCTACGTCCAGATGAACAGAATCAACTTTTGGAGGGTCAGTTTCCTTGTTTCAACATTTTGTTTTTAGACTAATGCAGTGAGTCTAACCACACTATTGACCACAAGCAGCAAAGCAAGGTCACAAGAAACGAACAGTACAATTTACCATTATATGACATATAGAAATATGCCATTATAGTGCAGAAATACACTGTAATAATAATCAGAGGACTGAAAGTGGACATACTTACTTTATAGATTAAAAAAGCTAAGAAAAAATGAAGCAAACAAAAATAGTACTTAACACCACCACGACAAAGGGGATAAATACAGAAGATCAAAAACAACAAACTCTCATAGAGTAATTCTTCAAGTTTTTAGTTCGATTTTAGTTTAGCCCATCTAAAAATGTCCAATCTGAGCACATGTGGTGAAATGTAATATTTGTGTTTTTATTATGTAAGAACTGTCTTTGGACAGAATAAGACACATTTAGACTTATTTTAATTGTGTCATCCCTGTGTTCCCCATCCTGTTTTTCCTTGGAAATGTATCCCATTGGGAGCTTAGGAGGAGATGTTTGTCTTTGGATAATTAGAAAGGATAACAGCCGTTTCAACACTGGGAAAATACTTGCACAAAAATATATATTTTTAGAGACTGAAGGATGGCCTCTGTGTGGATGTAGGACTGACTTCCAACAAAACCTTCAGTGTATTTCCCTCTTGGGGTTTCAATGGTTTCAAGAGTTAAAGATATAATTAAGTAAACTACCCACAATAGTGTCTTTGCTGAATATGATAAACAAGGTGAATTTCAAGAGCAGCACAGATGGGAAGAATTCCCAGCCGGAGACAGCAAATGAGAGAAGTGGCCTAAAATATTATCAAGTGTTTTCTGGCAACCACAAGTTTCAGTTCCTTTAAAGCACAATCCTGAGGCATTTGTGTGACGCTGCTCAAGGCTTAATTCATGGGAAACATTTTCAGTATGGAAGCATTTCCCCTGCGGTGAGAGTGGGCACTGATTAGTAGGACGTATCTGAAACAAGCAATGCTGTCATCTTTTTTTTTTTTTTTTTTTTTTTAAGAAAATCCCTTTAACTATCTTTGGTTCCCTGAATTTGGTCCAATCTCTGGTCCAATTACGTAAGGTCCTCACATTCTCACAGCAAAACACGATAAATATTGTTCAAAAGTTGCCCTTACCAAGGGGTAGGTATTTATAGACAACACGTTAAAGCAAAGGGCACAGGCAAAATGGCTTGCAGCGAAAACATACAATTGGTATCCATGGCAAAGTCAAAGTGGATAATGGAGTGTGCTTTTAAAGAGCAAAATATCATGTCATATCAGCCACAACACAATAAGGTCAGCGGAGAGGTCCAGTAAATGTGACTTGACCCTCACTTCTGAAATATAATGCTATTTTGTGGCCTGCTTGGAAGTTAATCCTAAAAAAGGATACGTCAGATTAGATTAAGCAGAATGAGAACCATGTGAAGTTGCACTAACCTGTTACAGCAGAGAGCAGTTTGACCATTACAGGTGACTCGGGAAGTTCAGCAACTTTTAAGAAAAAACACAAAAGCACATGTGTTATAGTGTTAACAATTTCCCATGTGATGAGGAACATGACACAGCTTAATGGAGGTTAACTTACTCAGATCAATTATGCCTTTGTTTACCCTCATGGTTTTATGATACATACACTCACAGACTTTATTAAGTGTACTTGTTCAACTGTTCATTAAGACAAATATCTAATCAGCCAATCACATGAAAGGGAATACACATTTGTATTGTTGTTGGTTGTTGAGTATGTCAGAAAATGCTGATCTACTGGGATTTCACTGCACAACCATCTTTACGTTTACAGAGAGTTGTCTAAAAAAAAGAAAGAATCCAATGAGCAGCTCTCTTTCATTGGAGTGTGAATAAGTTTTGAATAAATCTTTGAGCAAAATAAAAAAGTGTTGCGGAGGTCAGAGAAAATGGAATAGGAAGGTAACAGTAACTATACTAGCCAGTTGTTACAACAAACTTAGGCAAAAGAGCATGAAAAAGTTCGTGTTATTTAAATTAAAAAGCTGCTAAGTTTGAGCAGTAAAATACCAAATGATAATCATGGGGTTAAATGAAACAAAAATCTTAATCCTTGACTTACAGTGAGGAATGAGTGGCTCTGCTGTGCCGTGGAGTCATTTGGTGTCGTGATTTAGACCCACATGATTCCATACAAAGTTGTATTGTTGCAGATAAACATTTCTATCCTAATGTGATTAGTCATTTTCAGAACAGCAGTGCCCTCAACGGTAGGGCCACTGGATAGTGTGGTGTTGGTTGTTAGTTTCTCCATCGTCTATATTTATATAGTAGTCATGCAGTATGGGCAAATCACTGACTAATTGGAATAAATCTTTTCCTTTATGTTTTTCATTTATCCGAGCATAAACATCAATATGAACTGAAAAGTCTGGCTGTTAATGACCTCTGTTTAGATTTTTGTTTTTTCCTATGTGGTGATTCAAGTTGTAGGTGAATATGCCCTATACACTACTGTGGGTTTTTCCGGGGCAGTATTTGCTGAAACGTTGACTCATAGAATTAAAAATAAAACGCATGCATCAGAGTCATGATTGCACTGCTCTCGCCTCCATCTACTTAGTATTTTTATCGTTCCGTGAATTTAAATTGGTCGTCTTTAGCAGCCAGTCCAATTCTCACTGCTTTTTTCTGATCTTGAGTTGCACTATCCAAGGTTTTAATGTAAAAATATACCATATATGAGTCACTAAATTAGCTGAAATAGAAAAGTTGACAGAAGTAGTTAGTTCGTAACAGTTAACAATTTCTTACAGTGTAGTACAGAGTTGCTGAGAAACATGTTTATTAAAAATCATGTGTTTGTCAGTGTTGTTAAATCTTTTAACCCAACATGTTCTAGGATCCATTGATGTATATGTATTTTTGTGACTGGCTACAGATTATATGTTGTGTCTGTAATGTGATAATTGTTCCAAACAAACCCACAGTGGAAACTAACTGGAACTAAACCAAACTTTGACATGATTGCATAATACAACCAAATTTTCAAATCTGCATGTCTTGAATTCATTTTGAAGAAGCGTAGGTGAAAAGAAATCTTCCCACACTGCAGACTATAGCAAAAAAAAAACAAAACAAAAAAAAAACAGTTAAAAAGCAACATTAGTTTTAACAGTTAACGGCTTTATTATTTAAATCTCATGGGGCACCACAGAGTTTGAATAAAAGGGTGGAAACAACTAAAACCTTACATTTCATCGTGACTTTGTTGGTGCTTATTTTTACTGCTGAGGGAGACACATGAGTACTGTAGGAAACAGACAGGAAATGATAGCTTGTCAAATCTTACCACAGACAGTACATAGAGTGATTCAGCGATGCTGTACTGCGGCAGATTGTGATAACACCTCAAACCCAGAGTTTCATTCTGAGCCACCAAGGAGCCACCAGGGAGGCGGGGAGGGAGATTTTCACTTGTGTGTTGGTAATGTTGGCTGTCAAGCAATTGGGCAGTTGACTCAATGCACTCATACACAAACACACACAGTCACACACAGGAAATCTAGTCACTTAAATGTGACAATGTCACATTAACAAGGACACTCCACTTCCTCCTGTTCCTCCCCTATTAATCTCCCGTCCTACCCCTGTCTCCCCTCCTCCTATATCCTGTATCATGGTCAGCTGGCCTTCTTGTTGTTTTCTAGGAAAATAAACAGGACGTCATAGGAGACACAGGTCAGCGTGAGTTCAGCGTAGTTTGCTTTTCTTTATAAATGCATTTGAGGACCTATGTACAAATACGTATTTTTGCGTCTCTACCTGTCATTTCTGGTCATACTTGCTACCACACCCAGTCGTTGCCTTAGTAACCACAGTTTGTTGCTCTGTCACACTCTCAGACAAAAAAATATGACAGACTAATGACGTCAACCTGTGTCAGGTCAGATGCACCTCTGCCACATAACACAGAGAGTGGTGCCTGGTTGTGTGTGTCTTTGTTTGTGTGCAGTAGGAAAATTTACAACTTTTGCATACAGATTTCCAAATTAATTGCACCGTTTACAAACAAACTACAAGAGAGTGACACGTAAACAGCCAACAGTGTGTGTGTGTGTGTGTGTGTGTGTGTGTGTGTGTGTGTGTGTGTGTGTGTGTGTGTGTGTGTGTGTGTGTGTGTGTGTGTTGTTGTGCAGATGTGGAAAGGGTTTCAACAGCAAGCTGTTTCCTGTCTTTAATCCCTGCGTCTGTGTTCTGCTTACACTGCCACATGTCAGACACACACACACTCACATACACACATGCGGCCTGTCACGCGTTAGTCCTCCCTGTTTTTGACCTGCAGATAATCCTCACAGTCATTCATTCACAAATACACTGTGGATGAGCCAGTCACAAAAAGAAGAAGAAGAAGATGACCCATTAAAATGTAAAGGTTTTTAACGGTTATTAAACGGTTTACTTTGTGCACACATTCAAGTGTTTATTGTATGCTGTATATTTCGTTTCATTTTGTTTTATTGTCTTAAATAGGTGGATATCAAGTTGCAAATCTAGGTAAAAGGCCGTTTATTCCAGTGGATTGACTCAATCAAGACTGGTGAACTTTGAATGGCAAACTCATGCTGTGTACCAATAGTAAGGCATGTTGACAGTGAGTGTTTATTTATCCCTTATTATTTGACTTAAGATTATGGGAACTCTTTTGATCTGCAGACCAAAATAAAGCTTCCTCCATGAACTGAATGACCTGCGGATGTTGAACTTGATTTTTTGCATTTTTTGGTCACATTCCGGCATCGCTAGATGTAACATGACCTAACTCGTTCTTCTGGCAAATTTTAGCAAAGGGAAGCTTGTCTGCTTATGTGGCGCATAAGCAGACAAGCTTCCTAGCTTAGCAGCTAGCTGACAAACAACTTGCAGTTAGCTTGTTGTGCGAACTGTGTGTCTGAGTTTAATGCTAGTGAATAGTTGCCGCCATTAAAGTTACTCGTAAAATTATGCTGCAGTCACTTTGGGGAAAATAATGGTTAGAGACTATGGCACAATAAAAGCTATGGCCGCCATGAACTTGCTGTGTCTTTGTCTTTGAAATGGTTGCTTCAAAGACAGGGACTAGGTCTGTGACCACTTATCATCTTCAGGGCAATTTTGGTCTATCAGTCAGACAGAGTCAGTCTGCTATCAGTTTGGTTCAAGCTGACAATTAAATGGTAAATGGACTGGTTCTTACATAGTGCTTTTCTACTCTGAGCACTCAAAGTGCTTTACACAACTTGCCTCATTCACCCAAGCACTTTTTTTCTATGCTCTTTCCACGTAAGTGCTTTCTATCTAATGTTCACACTCAGAAGGATGCACCGCAGAACAACCTGGGGTTAGTATCATGCAATATTTGTCATCCAGTTGAATCAGAACAATCTGTTGGAACTCTCTTCCAAATAGGCTTGGAAATAGGCTGCCCCCCACCAGGCGACCTGTGCAATCGTATTACGATCAAAAGATGGTTGCTTAGAGGTTGAGGGTCTTGCATGGCCAACCTCTGAGCAACCAGTTGGTTACCACAACTATTTTTAATTGTTCTCCATTAGCAAAATAAATCAATGCAATCCACAGGCAACCATAGATTTTCCTGTTTTCACTCTAGTGTCACCGGGGCATTCATTAATGTCTCTGTTGGTGCATTTAACCCAAGCTATTCATATAAAAACAGTCAAATGGACTGTTCGGTGTGGGAGAAGGCTTCAGTTTTGACGTCAGGTAACAGCCCATTCACACACACCAAGTACAAGTATTCAGTACAGGAGAAAAGCTTCCAATAGAACGTAAGCATTAACAGTAAGTGATGCAAAACTCTGGTGGGCACTGTTTAATATCTTCCACTACATGATGACTGCCTATCGTCATTGCTCTTTGGCAGTCCAACTGTCTGTACACCCCTCCGCACTAGACTGTTTATATTATGCCAAATGCCAAATATTAAAGCATTCTGGACTCATGCCCAGGCTGTGAGACAGTATTTATGACAGGAAGGTACCACAAAAGAGCAATAGCTTCATCTTGGCCACGATCGTAATCGTGTTCACATCAACTGAAACAATATTTGTCTTAATGCGGTAATTTAAAAAACGTAGTTTGAATGCTGTAGTCATACACAATGTGAATAGCTTTGAATATATCTCACTGTTTCATCCTGTGCTGCTTTGACTATTCAAAATATGCAGTGATATTTGAATGACGAGTGAGTTTTTCTGTGTGTGTGTGTGTGTGTGTGAGAAAGACAGAGAGAGAAAGAGATAGAGGCAAAGGGGAAACCAAGCTGATTCACACTGTAATGTGGATTGTAGGTATTCATAGTGCTCCTCACAGAGGTTAATTTATTTAGCGTCTTAGAAAAAAAGAAAAAAACATTTAGTTGTTTGTCACCACTTTCTCATCTTGTCAGTGAATCTGGAGCAATGACCAGAGATAGTGTGCTCAGCAGCTAAACAAAGCTAGTCTCTGTCCAAAGATACTTTACAAAAAGGGTTCAATTTCTATATGAATCTTTTGAAAACTACAATTTTACTTCTATTATATTTTCTGTGGTTATCGTATTTATTGTTTGGGGGGGTTTGCATTCAATTAAAAGTAACAGCCTTTAGGATAAAACTGAAAATTGCACAAATAGTTTCCACAAACTGAGGCTCATTCATGGGAGAAGTCAGGCTGTTTGTGCTTAAGGCTAAGAAGGAAGTGGGCAAGAAAAAAAACAAATAAGGAAACTGGTGGGAGTGTGTGTGTGTGTGTGTGTGTGTGTGTGTGTGTGTGTGTGTGTGTGTGTGTGTGTGTGTGTGTGTGTGTGTGTCCCTGCTAAGTTGCATTGAAATGGGGATAAGTAGCTGGTGACCTGTTAGATGTATTACTCATTAACGCATGCAGTCTCCACAAACAGGACTGGGCAAACATTACACTGGCACGAAAGCCCAAAGCATTTTGCCATTGAACTCAATCACGAAGAATGAAGGTATAAAAGCAACATTTGTTGTCTGTGACAGACAAGCAAGAGAAATGCAGATAAATCTATAATATACAAACCCAACCCTGAGAAAGTTGGGTTGCTGTGTAAAATGCAAATACAAACAGAATCCAACCATTTGTAAATCTCATAAACCCAACATCTTATTCACATTCTTTTCACAAAAGTTTTCTTTTCCAACAGTTCTGGTCTTCTTTGTTATGTTTTCATTTCATGATTTACCGAATATTTTCAGCTGATGAAAGGTCTGGACTGCAGTCACGCAACTTCAGCATCTGGACTCTTCCACTGTGACGCATGCTGTTGGAATAGATGCAGTAATAAAATATGGCCTAAAAGATAGGAACATATGTGGCTTTAAAACCTGTATATACTTCCCAGCATTGATGTGCCTTTTAGATATGTAGATGCCAATTTCATAGGCACTAACGCACCTCCATACCATGCAGTGTTTTGAACTGAAAACTGTGAACGAGCTGGATGGTCCCTCTCTTCTTCATTGTGGGGAACGTGGCATCCATGTTGGTTCATCTGACCATAGGTCAGTTTCCCACTTTGCCTCATTTCATGTTGAATGAGCTTTGATGAGCCCGAGAAGATGATGATGTTTCTGGATCATGTTCACATATGCCTTCTTCTGTGCATGATAGAGCTGTAACCTGCAGTTGTGGATGGCACGGCATCACAAAAAATGATTTCTGAAAGTGTTCCTGAGTCTATGCAGTGAGTTCAATGACAGAATCATGCCTGTTTTAATGCAGTGCCACCTGAGGGCCCGGGGAGATCCATTGTCCAGTATTGATTTTTGGCTTTTTGTCTTGCGCACAAAGATTTCTCCAGACTTTCTGAACCTTGTGCTGTAGAGGATGAGATATTCAAAGTCTTTGCAATTAAATAAGCTTAAAAAAAAACTACTGCATCTATTAATTGTGAAACATTATTGTGAAATTGTTATACCCAATCATTTTACTTACCTTTTGCCAGTTCCACCTGCTGTTTCGTTTTAGTACCGCTTACTTTTCCAACTTTTTGTTGCCCCATCTTGATTTTTTTGAGACTTGTTGCTGCCATCAAATTTAAAATACGCTCACTATTTTTCTTAAAATAGTTCAAACCTATAAAATATGAGTTTATTAGAACAGTTCCTTAAAATCAAGACTGCATTTTTAGCTTTTCTAAATACTAAAATGTAGATTTGGAGATAATTCCTCACTTCACTCATTGCTGATCACAAACTCAGGCCAGAGTTGGTACTACTGGTTACAAAAGAGAAGAAATATTCTCCTACGTAGCAAGACGGTTTCCATTTGCTCTTGTGAGGAGTAAATAATTTACCCCTTTAGGCCTCTGAAACTGCTGCCATTATTTGGTGGGGCACTACTTTATGACTGATTTAAAAATCAGCATTTTTAAGCATTCCTCTGGCAAGGTTAAATTTCTTAGTAGCTAAAAAAAAAGCGATATCTCCACTGCATAAGCATCAACATGTCTCTGAGAGAAAAAATAGATCAGCTGCAAACAGGAACAACCCCCACCTCATCGCTTGCCCACTTCCGCTGCTTAAATCATGCCACCTCTCTCCCTCACCCTTTCTCTTTACTTTATTCTTTTGCTTTCTTTATTGCTTCCTCGTGCTTTTTTTTGGACATTTTTTTTCTTACATGTTACTTTCACTCTCAAAAAAGCACACACATCTGCCTCTCTGCCTCTGTCAAAGTCACACATGACAAAACACGAACTCATTCATGAGAGCGTAGCAGCACTCAGTCAAGGCTTAACCACTGGATTATGGGATTAAAGGGAGGCATGGATTTGGCTATACGTGTGTGTGTGTGTGTGTGTGTGTGTGTGTGTGTGTGTGTGTGTGTGTGTGTGTGTGTGTGTGTTGTTTTATTATAGTATGCTGGTGTTTAAGTTATCTCATATCTTGGACTTTGTATTCTATATATGGGGAAATTCAGCACACTCTCATCGATGGCTGACTACTCATAGCATGCATGTACATGCAATAAAAAAATGTAATCTCAAAATAGCGACACTTTTAAATCACTCGATACGTCGCACAATATCGTTTGGGCACAAAGTCAGAGAAAAACAAGCCATGGTGCAAGTCACAACAAATTTGGTGATAGTGATTCTAGTGTAGGAAAGACTACAGGCGGACATGTACAATCCCACAAGCCTTTTTCATTTCTGCTGTTGTTGTAAATTGAGTTCTAGCTGCTTGGTTGCGCACCCGTCATGTTAGGTCCAGAGTTCTTTGTCTGCTAGCTTTGTGTTAGGGTCATAGATTGTGTATAAAAGTGGTTAGCATGCTAGGTTCACAGATATTTGGAAAGCTTTGTGTCATTTTTGTTTCCAGACAGAGCGTTTTTTGTTTTTTTTTTGTCCATTCATGCAATTAATTACACTGCTCACAAATTTGCTAAAAATGTGCTAGTTCTTCTGGATTTCAAATATGTGTCAATTACAATAACTGATTTCCAAGATATTTACATTCTACACCTGTGTATGGTCGCTCGATATGATAACATTTCACCTGTAGTGTGGAGTTTCATCAGTTACCCTGAATACTATGACATGTAGATATGTTGGTTTCATCACTTAGCTGCATGTCTGTCTGTGCAAGTCTCCACAACCAAACCAAAGAACTTTTGGTCTCAGGATGTACAGTGGGGCAAAAAAGTATTTAGTCAGCCACCGATTGTGCAAGTTCCCCCACTTAAAATGATGACAGAGGTCAGTAATTTGCACCAGAGGTACACTTCAACTGTGAGAGACAGAATGTGAAAAAAAAATCCATGAATCCACATGGTAGGATTTGTAAAGAATTTATTCGTAAATCAGGGTGGAAAATAAGTATTTGGTCAATAACAAAAATACAACTCAATACTTTGTAACATAACCTTTGTTGGCAATAACAGAGGTCAAACGTTTACTATAGGTCTTTACCAGGTTTGCACACACAGTAGCTGGTATTTTGGCCCATTCCTCCATGCAGATCTTCTCGAGAGCAGTGATGTTTTGGGGCTGTCGCCGAGCAACACGGACTTTCAACTCCCGCCACAGATTTTCTATGGGGTTGAGGTCTGGAGACTGGCTAGGCCACTCCAGGACTTTCAAATGCTTCTTACGGAGCCACTCCTTTGTTGCCCGGGCGGTGTGTTTTGGATCATTGTCATGTTGGAAGACCCAGCCTCATTTCATCTTCAAAGTTCTCACTGATGGAAGGAGGTTTTGGCTCAAAATCTCACGATACATGGCCCCATTCATTCTGTCCTTAACACGGATCAGTCGTCCTGTCCCCTTGGCAGAAAAACAGCCCCATAGCATGATGTTTCCACCCCCATGCTTCACAGTAGGTACGGTGTTCTTGGGATGCAACTGAGTATTCTTCTTCCTCCAAACACGACGAGTTGAGTTTATACCAAAAAGTTCTACTTTGGTTTCATCTGACCACATGACATTCTCCCAATCCTCTGCTGTATCATCCATGTGCTCTCTGGCAAACTTCAGACGGGCCTGGACATGCACTGGCTTCAGCAGCGGAACACGTCTGGCACTGCGGGATTTGATTCCCTGCCGTTGTAGTGTGTTACTGATGGTGACCTTTGTTACTTTGGTCCCAGCTCTCTGCAGGTCATTCACCAGGTCCCCCCGTGTGGTTCTGGGATCTTTGCTCACCGTTCTCATGATCATTTTGACCCCACGGGATGAGATCTTGCGTGGAGCCCCAGATCGAGGGAGATTATCAGTGGTCTTGTATGTCTTCCATTTTCTGATGATTGCTCCCACAGTTGATTTTTTCACACCAAGCTGCTTGCCTATTGTAGATTCACTCTTCCCAGTCTGGTGCAGGTCTACAATACTTTTCCTGGTGTCCTTCGAAAGCTCTTTGGTCTTGGCCATGGCGGAGTTTGGAGTCTGACTGTTTGAGGCTGTGGACAGGTGTCTTTTATACAGATGATGAGTTCAAACAGGTGCCATTCATACAGGTAACGAGTGGGGGACAGAAAAGCTTTTTACAGAAGACGTTACAGGTCTGTGAGAGCCAGAGATTTTCCTTGTTTGAGGTGACCAAATACTTATTTTCCACCCTAATTTACGAATAAATTCTTTACAAATCCTACCATGTGGATTCATGGATTTTTTTTTCACATTCTGTCTCTCACAGTTGAAGTGTACCTCTGGTGCAAATTACTGACCTCTGTCATCATTTTAAGTGGGGGAACTTGCACAATCGGTGGCTGACTAAATACTTTTTTGCCCCACTGTATCAGTTTATGAAATGTTTTTGTGTTTGGTGTCCAGCAAAACAAGCAATGGAGAAAAAAAAGATGTTTACTTTTACCACCGAGCATTAAATGTGAATACTAAGGGAAAAAAGTATGAGAAACGGCACTTTACTTTCCCAGGCTTTGGGGAGCCAACAATTTGATCCTTTCTCAGCTGCATAATCTGCAGATTTAAGCCTTGTATGAGAAGGAAAGAAGACCCAGAACGCTTCCCTGTGGTGCTCCTTTTGCTTGAAATTAGGGAAAGCAGAGGATTGAGTTCTTAGCCACTAGCTGGTCACTCTGTGGTCTGCTGATTAAGAGTCCAAACCAGTCTACACTCTTGTGTTTTTAGGGCCAAATTATAGAGGCTGCTTTGCTCATAAAACTGTGATAATGCTGAAGTATTCTTACACACTGATATTACGTCACAATAGTTCAGACCTTTAGCAGTTCACAGCTTCACTTGACTGAGGATGAGTTGCGAATTAAATGGAAAAACCTTGGGCCAGCAGGTCAGGGGGCAGAGGCATCAATAGAGAGTTTTTGATTATTTCCAGCCAGCCCAATGTTTACTGCACCTCATTCCTCTGCTCCCCACACTTCTCCTTACTAATGAGGGCAACATACCAAAAAAAAAAATAGCATGAAAGAAGAAAGTGAAGGAAAAACTGCAGTAATTGAGCTGCAGGTTACAGAATACAGAAAGAAATTCTATATCACACACCAGTTGAACACTTTCAGTGCTCTTCAATGTCATTATTGGAATTGTGAGTTGAGATTTGAAGCCGTCCTGAGCTTAAAGCACAAAGAAACTTTATGCTGTTTTCACTCAATTTTCCATCTGCTGTGCAGCTCTAGCTCCAGGTAAAGATGTTTAAGACCAGTGCTGCTGCAGTTGATCAGCACATGTCCAGGAACACCATCTGCTTCAGCAGCTTTATTTGTGTTCAGCCACCATAAGGTTTTCTTTTGTCTTTGTGGGAGTTTATTAGAAGTGATTGTTCTTTTTTTTGTCTGGTGTAAATTCAGTGATGGAGGCTTTTTTCTTCTTCAGCAGAGATGTTTTGTTGGGGGTTTTTCTCGCTATATATATTAAAGTGAGGCTTTCTTTACGGCTTATTAAAGGCTGTTGCTTTTATCGTTAGACTCATTATTAGATATGCAGCACCAAATGAAATGCTTTTCTCACTTGTAAGTGTGAAGCCTCCCACAGACTCGTGTGTAGACAAATCCCAGTCAGCTCAAAAAGCAAATGGAGTTCAGAGATACAGCATCTCCCTCAGGCCACACTTCTTTCTTTTTTTCCCCCTGATCTCATGGTTGGTCTTTGGCTTTGGAGGCAGAGGTTAGAGACACACAAACGGATGATTGATTGTAGGAGGTTCGTATTGTTTTTCCCACTCTGGTTAGAAGCATTCTCATAGTGGCGAATTTCAGCATGTTGTTGCGTTTCTTGTTTACACACGTTAGTACTCTCGACTCTCCCTTTAACACACTTGTGCACAGAAGTAAGACAGTGTTCCCGCACTTTGGTGTTAATCTGCCGAGGCCTCGGGATGTGATTGTTCTCTGTTGTGGAGTTCAACACTAGATTTTTCCGTTGTCTTCTCTGTTTGTTGTTAACTTTCTATTATCCTGCTTTTGTGCAGGATTTTTGCTCAAATTAAAACTCCGCTGCATCCTCCCTGTACCCAGATAGTTTCTGAGGAATGGGTCTTGTAAGACATGCAAAATGCACATTAGCATCATCGTTGTTGGTGAAGACGTGTGAGAGGATAATGAATTTCAGCTCAATTTAAGTATAATCTACTTCATTAGCACTTGGCATGCAGTTTGTGAACTCGAGTGAGTTATGAAGGTCTGATGCTAATATGCAACATCATTTTGGAAAAGACCAACTGTCAGTCAGGCTGTGACATTTTTATGCTTGGAGTTTCCTTTGATGATATTTGAGTTCTTTAAGGATGTCCTCTTGTTCAGTCGTGATTGCTTTTGTAATAAACCAAGTATTTGTAGCCTCGGGTCACATGTCTGAAGCTGGAGAGCTGTTCCTCTGACCTTGGGTTGTTCAATGGATTTTAAGTCAGAATGTGAAAGCACCAAAAAATATCCCTCCACGCAATTAAATCACCAGCCTGAACTGTTGATATAAGAATGGATGGATTTCTGCTTTGATGTTGTATATGCCAAATTCTGTTCCTACAATCTGAATGTCACAGAAGAAATTGAGACTTATCTGATCAGGCAGTCTTGTTTTTTCCTCTATCATCCAATTTTGGTAAAACTGTGCCAACCATAGCCTCAGTTTTAGCCTCAACTGTCAGGAGACACTTGCATTGAAGGTTCAACGCTCCTCTGCATACTTTAGCTGTAATGAATGGTTATTTTAAGTAAGTGTTGCCTTTTATGCCAGCTCAAAGCAGTCTGGCCATTTCCCTCTGAACTCTGGTATCGACAAAGCATTTCCGTCCAGGTAATTGACTGGATATTTTCTATTTTTGGACCATTCACTGTAAACCATAGAGATGGTTGTTAAAGAGAAAAATCCCAGTGGGTCAGCAGTTTCTGAAATATTCAGACCAGTCTGTCTGGCACCAGCACCCATGTCACGCTCAAAATCACCTTTCTTCCCCACTCTGATGCTGGTTTGAACCTCAGCAGGTCGTCGGAACCATGTGTACATGCCTAAATGTAGTGAGTAGCTGCCATGTGATTGGCTGATTAGCTATTTGGGGTACTGGGTAGTATAATAATTGGTTGGAAAGTTCAGTGACAATGATGTTAAATAACAAGGCAAAGAAACAGAGATAAGAATCACAGACAGTAGCTGCAGACAACAGTTTCTGTTGTTCTTTCAGAGTTAATTTAACTTCACTTAAAAGAAGCTCTTTGTCTTTTCTGACTTGTGTGATGTGCTTTAACATGGGTCTACAAAGACTACCAAGCAGATTCTTGCCAGGAGCTTTTGGTGGCTTAATTAAGCCAAGCCTTCACGAAAAAAAAACTACGAAAAAAATCTTCTAAATGTTCCTGTAGCTACACAATAAAGTTAATATTTCATACAAATCCAGACATATATTGGATGCTGTAATTCCAATTTTACCTTCAAGGACTTGTAATAATGTAGCCAGCAACATTTTACTTTAAATGCTCAGTTGATTTCATTCGATGTCCCAATCTGAGCCTGTTAGCAGACTACACCGTGGCGATCAACTTGTTAAAATCACACCTGCTAAAATGAGCTTGTTTTTGGACATTTTTGAGAACACTGGAGCTTCAATAAGCTGCTAGTATAGCGTTTCATTTGTAAGCAGATACGAAAAATTGTAAATTGCATTTCCTATGAGAAAGATAATGGTTCTTGAAAGGTCGACTATCTTTTTTCCCTTTTTTCCCCTTATGGAGCCGAGGTTTTTCCGGGATTGGCATTTGTAAAATTGGGTGCAAACACTCACTGAAAGGTATGACTTGTGCTCTGTGCGAGTTTTGAACCCGGCCGGGATCAACTCCGACCAATCCAATTACAAAGCTGAAAATATCTGTTGTGTAACACTGAATTGTCACATCTCTTTGAGGCTAAATGAATCCTGTGAAATGTTGCAGTTTCACAGCTGAATGCATTTTTGTTTTTCCTATCACAAACACCTCCAGACGAGGTTACGTCACCACTTTGCCGTTGCCATATGGGGCAGCATAAAGTATTAGATGAACACAGTTGAATTCACACACACACACACACACACACACACACACACACACACACACACACGGTAAACGCAGCACACGGAAAAACAAGAGAAATTCATTACTTTATTCATAATTACATATTGACTGTATAAAGTAGTTTGTAACAGATGTACTTAGGAGTATTAAAAGATGATTAAAAATAAATGGAAAAGAAAACAATGAATTATGAGATAAACGTCCTACACAGCTTGTACGAGGTAGTGACACAGTTGTGTGAGCAGACAGCAGCGTAAAACACAAAAGAAGTGTAAGATTGTCGTGGTCAGGCTGTGAAACTGATACACAGCAGTGTTCACTGAAAACTTTGGGACTAAGAGGTGCGACAGTGCAGCAGAGGTATCAGTGATGGTGGAGGGGAGTGGCTGTTGTGTGGAGTATTAGGGAAGGTGACAGCTCTGGGGAGAAATTAGCTTGTCGGTCTGGCTGTGCAGGAGTACAGAGAGGTGCAGACTAAATATGCACTGCCTGGTGCAGTGTGAGAAATGGTGAATGATTTCCTTCCTTGGGGCGGAGGCATTTATCGGTTTGCATTATATTGAATAAACTGACCTCGCTTGCAATAAAAACTTGTTTAAGTAATTAATCTAACAAAAAAGTTCAAATTATCTGGTTCCAGAAGAATGAGCGCTTCTCCATATACAGTGGGGCAAAAAAGTATTTAGTCAGCCACCGATTGTGCAAGTTCCCCCACCTAAAATGATGACAGAGGTCAGTAATTTGCACCAGAGGTACACTTCAACTGTGAGAGACAGAATGTGAAAAAAAAAAATCCATGAATCCACATGGTAGGATTTGTAAAGAATTTATTCGTAAATCAGGGTGGAAAATAAGTATTTGGTCAATAACAAAAATACAACTCAATACTTTGTAACATAACCTTTGTTGGCAATAACAGAGGTCAAACGTTTACTATAGGTCTTTACCAGGTTTGCACACACAGTAGCTGGTATTTTGGCCCATTCCTCCATGCAGATCTTCTCGAGAGCAGTGATGTTTTGGGGCTGTCGCCGAGCAACACGGACTTTCAACTCCCGCCACAGATTTTCTATGGGGTTGAGGTCTGGAGACTGGCTAGGCCACTCCAGGACTTTCAAATGCTTCTTACGGAGCCACTCCTTTGTTGCCCGGGCGGTGTGTTTTGGATCATTGTCATGTTGGAAGACCCAGCCTCGTTTCATCTTCAAAGTTCTCACTGATGGAAGGAGGTTTTGGCTCAAAATCTCACGATACATGGCCCCATTCATTCTGTCCTTAACACGGATCAGTCGTCCTGTCCCCTTGGCAGAAAAACAGCCCCATAGCATGATGTTTCCACCCCCATGCTTCACAGTAGGTATGGTGTTCTTGGGATGCAACTGAGTATTCTTCTTCCTCCAAACACGACGAGTTGAGTTTATACCAAAAAGTTCTACTTTGGTTTCATCTGACCACATGACATTCTCCCAATCCTCTGCTGTATCATCCATGTGCTCTCTGGCAAACTTCAGACGGGCCTGGACATGCACTGGCTTCAGCAGCGGAACACGTCTGGCACTGCGGGATTTGATTCCCTGCCGTTGTAGTGTGTTACTGATGGTGACCTTTGTTACTTTGGTCCCAGCTCTCTGCAGGTCATTCACCAGGTCCCCCCGTGTGGTTCTGGGATCTTTGCTCACCGTTCTCATGATCATTTTGACCCCACGGGATGAGATCTTGCGTGGAGCCCCAGATCGAGGGAGATTATCAGTGGTCTTGTATGTCTTCCATTTTCTGATGATTGCTCCCACAGTTGATTTTTTCACACCAAGCTGCTTGCCTATTGTAGATTCACTCTTCCCAGTCTGGTGCAGGTCTACAATACTTTTCCTGGTGTCCTTCGAAAGCTCTTTGGTCTTGGCCATGGCGGAGTTTGGAGTCTGACTGTTTGAGGCTGTGGACAGGTGTCTTTTATACAGATGATGAGTTCAAACAGGTGCCATTCATACAGGTAACGAGTGGGGGACAGAAAAGCTTCTTACAGAAGATGTTACAGGTCTGTGAGAGCCAGAGATTTTCCTTGTTTGAGGTGACCAAATGCTTATTTTCCCGCCTGATTTACAAATAAATTCTTTACAAATCCTACCATGTGAATTCATGGATTTTTTTTTCACATTCTGTCTCTCACAGTTGAAGTGTACCTCTGGTGCAAATTACTGACCTCTGTCATCATTTTAAGTGGGGGAACTTGCACAATCGGTGGCTGACTAAATACTTTTTTGCCCCACTGTACATGGTAGCTTAAAATGAAAACTTGAACCAACCGTGAACTTAAAGCATCATTTTGAATTTCGGTGATAATTATTAAACACCAAAACGTTTTGCTACAAGACTAGAATTGCAAACAACTTTCTGAATGATCTGCACTATAACACAAATGCTTTTGTGTATTTTACAGATACATAGTGGCCTTTGACATTTGGATATTTGACTCCTCAGTGACAAAATGCTTGCTGCACACATAGACAGACTCTGTAAATCTTAGATTCCACAATTTTCCTACTCTTTTTTTCCTTTAATGTCACAGGTCTTATTGCCATTATCCACTTGTTTGTTCTGAAACACTCAGTTATTTCATTCTTATGTAAACTCTTTTCTGTGTTCCTTCATTTTCTGGTCTCTACATTCCAGTTTATTATATCACACAGAATTGACAAGGAAAGACCATGAGTAATTTTCCAGAACCTAAACTGTCACTAAAGAAGGAATCAGTGTTTTGCTCAAAGGCACTTTGATATCCAGGCATAAGGAGCTGGGCCTGTGAGAGGCGACCTTTTTTGTGTCTTGTTCTTATATGCTGTTGTAATCTTGCTATCAGTCAACAGTATACTTGTGCTGTGTATGTGAATATATAATTTACACTGACATTTATTATTATTGCATTGTTGTTACTTTCATTAGTGCACAATTAAAAACAAGGGTAAATAAATAACCCTTTGGTTGCCTCTGCTGCATTCACAGCCCTGTTGTCCTCCTGAGCTTATTCACAAGGAGAGCTTGTGAATAAGCAAAAATTAAACGTGGAATGGGCAGAGTCAGATGTGTGAGATGGAAACGGAGTAAACAGAAGCGGGAGATATCCTCCCTCTTTGTGTTTCTGTCTCTCTCCCGTCTGCTGTATTGACAGATGACGGCATGCCAGCGAGGGATGTGATGTGAGGGGATGAATGGGTGGACATGAGAGCGCAAAGGGAGGGAGGATGACATCAGCACAGAACTGATTTCCGGCCAATCCCCTCGCAGCCCCCCTGGCTTCTGTCTCCGCCTTCCCACACCTCTCCCTTGTTGCTACGGCAGCAGCACCATCCCGTCTGTTGGAGGCATTGTTTAGGCTTGATAGTAATGTGCGGTGTTGTGCGTGTGTGTCTGTGTTTATATGGGATGCCAGAGGCTGCAGTCCAGCACAAGTAGACACCTCTTCTTTTGTTCTTCTACCTCCCGCCCTCCTCCTCCTCTTCCTCACCTTCTCCGTTTTCCTTCCCACCCTGCCTTTCTTTGTGTCGGCTTCCATCTCACCTTCTGTCAACTCTCCGGCTCACAGTCACAGTCCTTTCATTCATTTTTTTCCTGCTGTTTGCCCATTGCAGTCCATCCACATACGCTAAACATGGTGTTCCAACTCTCGGTTTCTTTTTATATATAAAATGGGCAAATCAGATGTAAAGTATCAAGTCTGATAAGGTGACAAATAAAGAGGAAAAACCTTGGTAGAAAATTGGCAAACAATGACGTTTGTCACAATTTTACATCAGATGGCCTTCCTCGTGCAACCCCAAAGGGATTTCTGTCTTCTCCTGGAATCAAACCAAGGATATATCCCTTGTCAGGTGAATACTAAAGAGCAACTACAGCAAATACCAGGAGTGAGAATGACCTTATTCTATCATATAATCACTACAGAAATAATGAGTGAGGCCTGAAGTCCATTTGTCTTAATTATTTGCTTCCTGTCATCCATCTTTAAAGGCACAGTTTTGGGATTTTCCAACATCACCCAGTGAGGCAATTACAGATCATTTTTGTAATCCCGGGCATTACTATTCTTCCTGTTGTACTAAAAAAGGGAGTCATGTTCAGCTGCATTGTGGGAAATGTGGGCATCAGTTTATGGATAAAAGTCAGCCTTTGCTCCATCACTGCCTATACCTTTCTGTCTCTTGAGGAAGTTGCCATAGTACCAAATTGCTATGGTACTGCACCAAGACAGCCTCATTTTTTTAACAAGCAGTATAGGAGTAAGGATATTTCAAGGGTTTGTTCAACTTTACCATCAGATTTTACTTATAGTGAACACATGAAGTCATGAAAATGAAAGAGACAGCCTCCACAACATAGATCCAAACACTCACGGGAACTCAAACATATTATTTTCTCCCACAGCAGCCCACCCATAAAAGTGTTAAACATTTTTCCCTGCTGTCTGTTTGTTTGTCTCTTTCAGATGTCTTCTCTCCACCTGTTTGTGTCAGGGTGTCTGCATTTTCCTCCTGTCATCCGCTGCCGTGCTGCTCTCTTTCCTCTCGTAACCATGGAAATGAGATCAACATGCAAATACCTGAGCACGCTCGCCAAGGCTGCGCGATAGAAGATGCAAATTGCATCCGCTTGTAGGATTACACACACCCACACACACAGATGCACACCCAGACGTGTGCACACGCACACACGGACCCTTGTACGTAAGCGCACACCCACCTGCAGTCCACCAGCAGCATTTCTAACACTGAGCCTTGAATGATATGAAACTGAGCTAAGCTGAGCTACATATGCAGTCAGTTGAATTCCAACACATGCGAAAACCTGAAATTTAGATTAATTTATTTTATGACCTTAAACTTGTAGACTGAATATAATACAGTTTATAGTAGCCTACATTTGTGATGACAAATGATATCCTTTACAAATTATGAGTCTTATTTGGTTCATTTGATTATGAAAAAAAAATCATTTGTAAGTTTAAACTGTAAAATATCAGTAAGATATAAAAAAATTTATAGTTCAAATTTACTTCTATAACACTTACATTTATTTGCACTGCTTTGCTTACTTTGACACGACTTTTAAAATATCTTTAATTTCCTATTTATTTATTTTTTATCTAAAAAATGATCCTTAAGTTATGAAGAAGAGCTTGTTATGAGCTTGGTATGAAGCCAGGCTCTCCTGCGCTTAATCTTCGGTCCCATGGCCTCTCGTTTCATTGATGTGTGTGTGTGTGTGTGTTTTTTTTATGAATGAACGGTAGAGGAGGAAAGGGCACGGGAAACTGGACGCGTTGCGATAGGCTGCTGGTTGGTTGACGTCACCTCCGCCGTGACGCGATGCACCCATTCATAAAAACGGGAAAAAAGAGAAAGAGTCCTGTGGAGAAAATACTCGGAGAGGCAGAGAGGAGAAAGAGACAGAAGTGACCGGACTGAGCTTAAGAAGTAGTGCGGTTACAACGATGATGATGATGATCATGACGGTGTTGATGCGCAGATAGAGGAGAAGCGCAAGGGGAATCCACCGCAGGATCCGTGCGCCTTCTCCGAGTTCCGAGGGGTCCGGTGATCGTGAGGGGGCTTAGAAAGAGCGAGAGAGGAGATTTAACGACCGTGAAGCACAGCCTAACAGCCCGAAACGACGTGCCAATGGAGGAGCTATACGAGATGGACTGCACGGTGCTGAAGCGGCTCCTGAAGGAGGACAGTGCCAAGTGCCTGCTGCTGGACTGCCGCTCTTTCCTCGCGTTCAGCGCGGGGCACATACGGGGCGCCGTCAACGCCCGCTGCAACACCATCGTCCGCCGCAGGGCGAGGGGCTCCGTGCTGAGCCTGGACCAGATCCTGGCCGGGGACGAGGAGGTCCGAGTCCGCCTGCGTTCCGGGATGTACTCCGCCGCAGTGCTGTACGACGAGAGGACGCCGGACTCGGAAACGGTGAAGGAGGACAGCACCTTGACGCTGGTGCTCCACGCGCTGTGCAGGGACGCCTCCGACACGCGCATATATCTGCTCAAAGGTAAATTATGTCGTTTACTCTTTAATCCTAGCCTGTGATGTGTAGCAGCGCCAGTTACATCAAAAAGTTTAATGACTGACATTAATTATTTCAATTAGAGCAGTAAATGTAATGTAACTGATGAATGGCTGGGTATAATTATAATAACTGATACATGTGTAAGCAGTAGGCATTATGCTTAGCAATAAATTATATTTTTTTTAACAATTAATTTTTAAAAAACAGTAAAATAAGATAAGAATTGGAATATATGTACTGACATCCATTAATAATAATAATGACCACATTTTAATGAATTGCTATTTTCCAGTGGCTAACCTACAATCCTCTCTAGGCCACCAGATATTTTATTTTTCACCAGTTCTTAGAGATATTGGATATTTAAAAATTTTATGTGTGTAACTATTTGTTATTCAATAAACTAGAAATATCCTGCTCAGTGTGTTCTCCCTTCAAATGCACTGGTGTTTTTTTTTTTTAAACAACACACACTCTCACTCACTCATTCACATCTACACACATTCACACACAGACCAATGGCTGTGAGCTGAGTGAATGAGGTAATGCTGATGCGTAGAAGCCACATCAAACCGGAGGGACTTACAGGACACACACATAATCTTTTTACACAGAGTCCGCTTCGGGTAAATCACCCACAGGAAGCAGCGAAATATTAAAATCAGCAGTTGATTTACACACCCTATATATAGACTGCTGAAAAATCTCGAGGCTGTTGCAAGCTGTGGCGTATTCCTTTTTTCACTCTTTCTTTTTTTGTGCATCCTCTTGATGCTGATGCCTCGAATAACATAAATGTATGCTTGCAGATTGTAAATCTGACACATTTCAGTTGATCTGATTTGATCCTTGAGGTGCAGAGAGCAACATACTGCCTACAGATATATGAAAAAAACAAAACTTATGAAACTGTTTTCAAATCCACAGCAAGCAGACACAGGACAGCCCGTCAGGGGTTTAATAGACTTTGCGTCAAGCTACCTGAATGCAGACTAGAAATCCTGTTGTAGATTGTGCTGCGATGTGAATGCAGGCTTCTTTTGTCCTCATATGTGCATCTGTGGTGTGTTTTGAGAAGTAAACAACCCCCCACCCCCACCCCTAAAAAAGGAAGCTGGTATTTCTGTAATATTTTCCCGTGGTACTCATTCTTGCATGTTTTGCGTGCTATTTTGCACCACTTATTAATGTCCTACAGCAAAGCACTGCATATGTGATTGTGACATGTATTTTGTTGTTTTTGTGTGTTATAGGGGGATATGACAAATTTTTCACAGAGTATCCAGAGTTTTGTTTAAAGGCCAAGTCCTTACCGTCCCTCACCAGCCAGTCGAGCATCGACTCTGCCTGCTCGTCGTGTGGAACGCCGCACAATGACCAGGTAAAATGCAACGCGACACAGAAAAAGTGTTAAACGCACCTCACCTTTAAAATAACATCTGCCTGTAATAACATGATTAACATCCGCCAGTGTCAGACTGATGGAAGTCCTCTCTGTGCTGCAAGTAGTGTGCATGTTAATGTGTTTCAGCATTCAGTTTATAAAAACATGCAAAAGAAAACGTCCTTTTTTATGTATCACACTGACACAGAGCACCCTGACAGTTATTTGCTTTGCTCAGGGGCAAGTCAGCTGCCATTCTGACTGCCAGAAAACAACACAAGAGAAAATAATAATTATGAACACATTTAAATAACAAGAAGATATTCAATTTATAAGTCTTTTGGTGCATAATAACACGCTGGCCTGGATGTCATAGATGGGCATTGATTCACCTCTGTAGCACTTCCTGTGACCTGGTTGGCCTTGTTTTGCTGGTTAGTAAGCTGTTGTTCGAGTCTGCAGAGTTTACGCAATGCTCACAGTCACATGTGGTCAGGGTTTAATTCCCCTGGAACCCACGAGGGGAGCGGCACAGACAAGCCAGCCTCTGTGTGTTTTATAAGAAAAACGTCTGATTGTCTCTGCTCAACCATCAGATGCATTTTTAATTCAAGAAATGCTTCCACTTCCTGCACGAGCAGCAGCGGCAGTATAGATTTAGCGGGCTGCTCGCCACCACCACAAACATCCCCCTCCTCACATTACACCTCTTAGCAGTATCGATCATTTCCTGACGCTGTGTCACTACCGAGTTCGTCAGCAGCACTGACACAAACAGCCGCAGCTCTTGTCAATAAGCGCCGGTATAGACTGCTGATCAGCTGACCTTTCAGATCCAGTAAAAGGGGAAACGGCACGTCAGCTCTTACTTTAACATGTCCTCTGAGATGTGGCTGAGCAGTGACATAATCTGGCTCTAAACTGGGAATATACGTGTTATTAAATGTGCGATATGCGTGCATGTAACTTGCACCAGTGCAGTGTCAATCACAGCGAAATTGCCTGTTTTCCTTGAACGATTTTTTCGTGTGCTTACAGAATCACATTCTGTGAAAATGCTGTCGCGGAGGATGTTTTTCCCCAGTAGAGCTTCTGAAAGAAGGTTTTCCATATGCTGATACAATAAAGACGCACAGATATTCACGCTGAATACGGTGGTTTTGTGCTCATAATTATAAGCCAGTCGATGAGACGCTCAGCTCCAACAGTAAACTCTGTCTCCAGATGTGAAAATATAAATCAGCTGAAGAGAGAAAGTGACAAACTAAATGGCCCATATCAAATGAGTTTCGCATTATTCACACAGATATTAAGCTGAGAAGCATGGCTAATGTGATTAACAAAATATTTAAGGGCGGTCACGCTTATACTGAAGTCATCTGGTATCTGGCCTCTGCGACTTACCGAGACAATGAATTCTTTGTCTTGCCATGCACACTGGCTTTCACCTAAGGACAATTCTTCAGTGTAGCTCCACATGCTGCTCGGGTCAGGAAATGTTCCTACAAGCTGCCTCATAACAGTAAATCTTTGCCTTTACTGCTGATTATTAAAATATAATAATAAATGATGGCCCTATCCAGGGTGTACCCCGCTTCTCGCCCTAGAACAGCTGGGATAGGCTCCAGCACCCTCCTGCGACCCTGAATTGAATAAGCGGAAGAAAACGCATGGATGGATGGATAATAAATGATCAACTTGCCGTTGTCCTTTTTTCCCAGGGTGGCCCGGTTGAGATCCTCCCCTTCCTTTACCTTGGCAGCGCCCTTCACGCCTCGAAGAAGGAGGTTTTGGATAGTATAGGGATCTCTGCCTTGCTGAACGTGTCAGCTGACTGTCCCAACCACTTCGAGGGGGCTTACCAGTACAAATGTATCCCTGTGGAGGACAACCACAAGGAAGAAATCAGCTCCTGGTTCCTGGAGGCTATCGAGTTCATAGGTCAGTGTGTAAGTGTGTCGTATGCATGAGAAGAGTTTTGTTTATTTTGGGTGAATATTTTGAGTTTTTGCAGTGTTTGCTGATACACGTTAAAGATTTGTTCTCATTATTGATTAATGCACTTATTATTTTTCTGATAATGTGTCTAAAGCTATAGGAAAAGACTAATAGAACATCAGAATAGTTGCAGGTCAACATATTACATGTCTACTTTAAGTAGACTGAGCTGGCATTTTTAACCAGTATGCCTCCTCCATCGAGCAGCGTGGGTTGGACTGCGATGTTCCTTCTTTCTTTGTGGATTCAGTAGTTTCGAGTATCCGGAAAATGGTGGCTTTTCACTGTTCATGCTGATGCAGTTCTCCTTTCCTCTTTATCTAAAACATCACTTCTTGTCTAGAGTTTGAGAATTTTTTCCCATAAAGGAGCTTTTATTTGTTCAGAGACCTGTCATGGAAAAGCTTTTAAGCTCCAGCGATGATGATGATGATGATGATGACAATTCAGACATTTATTCATGGGACTCTGTCACCAATTGTTATTTCCAGGTTAATTGTATACATCTCAGCAGACACTGCAGAAGCACTGAGAGATAAGACAGATTATTTGGAATGATGAAATATTACCATCAGTAATTTCTCTGCACCATAATCTTATTTTGTGTGTGTGTGTGTGTGTGTGTGTGTGTGTGTGTGTGTGTGTGTGTGTGTGTGTGTGTGTGTGTGTGTGTTCTAGGCGAGTCTAAGCTTTGCTTTTCCTTGGAATATCCATGCTGTGCATAAGGCACGGTGTGTGTGATTTCTGTGTTGTGAGCGTGTGTTTGTGTAGGTGCTGGTATGCGTCATAGTTAGATGCTGTGGGACCAGAGTCGAGTCTGACTCATCCAGTGTTACTGAGTGAACAGGCACTGTGGTGGAGTTACCTGAAGTCTGTCTGTGTGTGAATAACTGAGGGAGAAAAATTACAGATATTTGATGTGAGAGATCAGGAAGCTGGTTGTTAGCAATCAGGCAATCTATGCATTTAAAGAAAGGCCAGTAAACATCTGATGTTGTGTAATTCTGCTCATGTGCCCAAGAGGTTGTGGAGTGAGAACTCAGGACAACACATTACATAAATTCACTCTGTTTTCTTCTCATACTGTGCATCTGACTTCCTGGAGGTAGCCATACACATTATACAAGAATTAACACGATGTCCCACTATTCACACTAACTGAGGCTTTAGGGGAGAGGAGAAACTGTAAATGCTTGGCTTAAATTGTTACCTAAATCTGGTTATTCTCCTTAATGGAGTAATGGCATGCATCTAAACATACTTCAAGAAGTAGAAGCAGAAATAGGTTGGGGGAGGAAGTGTGAAAGAAAGGCTGATGACTCAAATTTTGCACTTGTGCGTGTCAGTAAAATGTGATTCGCTGCTTTCTCACTTTGAGGTTAGTTATCGGTTTGACTGTGCAGCGAGGAGAAGGCGTTAAAGTGTGGAGGACAGGAAATGAAAACAGGCAAAGCCTCACTGTACATCTGCTGTGTTTAAAAATACTTGGTGGCTGTAAACAAACTGTAGATTCATGTGACACTTTGTTCACAGTGTATGTACTAAGTGATGATTGGTGACTGATAGTTATTTCATTTTCTTCATTATAAATCATGAATAAAATATTTTTTTCTAATCAGTTGATAATAATTCAGCTTACAAAAAAGCACAACATGTCATAATTTCCTCTTCTGTCTTGTTTAAAACCAAAATATATTGTTTTTACAGTAATGAGAGAGAGAAAAAATGTGTATTTGAGAATTGGAGACCTTTTGATTTTTGCAATTTTTCTTTAAAAAATTATTAAAATATCAAATTGTTGCTGATAAACTTTATGTTGAAAGTGCTAATTCTATTCAGAAGGAACTAGTGACATTTCATTTATTTTTAATGTAAAATTAGATTTACATTATCTCATTGCTAACCAGTCACCTAAATAATAGGATGGAAAGCTCACTCTTAAATAAAGTGCTACAGATTCCACAAACACTTACAACTTAAAATTATAAAAGTGTCATTACAACAGAAACAAGCAAGTTTAGCTATAGATAAAGACAGTGCTGTATTTGGTCATAACTTGGTAACTAACTTTTCCAGATAAATACAAAATTACTATAGAAAATCATGGTTACATTAGTGACAATGTAAGTATTATGTTACATCAAACATGGCATAATGTTAATATGTTATAAAATGTAAATGTAGCTTATTTAAAACTACGTTATTTGACTCTTGAATGCTAATTGGGGCCAGTAAACTAAATATAAAGATGGAAAGCTCAAACTTAAATTAACTACAACAAATTACACAAGCTTAGTGCTCAGAGAAAAATAAAAACAGAACAATCTAGGTATTTGAATTTATAGCAATCCCCCAAAACAAAATAAAACAAAACAAAATAAAAAGTGTGCTACTAAGCTAGCTTGGTGATAGCATGCTAGCATGTGCAGATTACAAAATATTGAAAACATTGTTAACATTTAGTTAGTTTTCCTAAATACCAATTCAATAAAAACAAATCAAACATGACCTCATGCTTACACTAAAAAAGGGTTCAGAGACTGATGCTTCATCTTAGGGTACATGCTTGTTAATTATTTAGGCCTGTATAAACTTACCCAGCAAACATGCCTGAAACTCTGGCATCATATCCCCGGTCAAAACTGACAATGGTAAGACTGTGAAAACTAATTTGTAGAGGAACAGATGTTGACATTATCTCCATGTAGAATAGAGGTCTAAGCAATATTTCTTTACAAAGTGAGACATATTAATCATATTGTGACAATGAAGAAATTAAATTTTTTTTAAACAATGACTAATCTGGTTAGAACATGATATTGAATAGACAGCCGCATTTTTTTTTTTTTGTACAAAAAATACAATTTTTAAGCCACTTATGTTTCTGTCTAATTTCTGTCTTATTTGAGCATAGTTAAAGTGTCAGACTAATATAAACGCTGCCTCTTTGTCAGCATCACAAACCCAGGGCCATGGCTAGCTCACTAGAAAATAAAGTTGGACCAGAAAGCCTCAAGACAGTAAAAAAAATAATTGTTGAACACATACTTTATCTTAGTAGAAAGCTTACAAGAATATCCAGGGAATTGTCCTTGCCATTTGCAACTATTTTTCAACCATGAATAGATGTTGATAAAAGTCCACCGGCCAGTGATTAGTCAACATTGAACTGTTTGCTGGATGTTTCCAATTCATTCAGTACTTGTTGAGACATTTAACTGGGTCCATAACAGTCATTCTATGAAAACTATGGACATCTTCACAGATTCCATGGCAATCCCTCTCACAGTTGTCAAGAGATTTCAGTCTTTTATGTATTCACTTAAAAAATAATCTTTTATTTTTTACTGACCTTGCCGACCCGCTCTCCTCTGTCTTCTCAGATTCAGTACGGGACTCCAGTGGGCGAGTGCTGGTGCACTGTCAAGCAGGCATCTCCCGCTCTGCCACCATCTGCCTGGCCTACCTGATGAAGCGAAAGCGGGTACGTTTGGACGAAGCGTTCGAGTTTGTACGGCGGCGCCGCAGCATCATCTCCCCCAACTTCAGCTTCATGGGCCAACTGCTGCAGTTCGAGTCGCAGCTCCTCGCCACCTCGTGCGCCGCCGAAGCCGCCGCCACGGCAAGCCCGCTGCTCGGACCCAAGACCACGACAACCACCACCTCAACGGCAGCCACGCCCACCTCGCCGTTCATTTTCAACTTCCCAGTTTCTGTTGTGAACCCTGCTTACCTGCACCACAGCCCCATCACGACCTCCCCCGGCTGCTGATAGACAGACAATCCAAGCCTTCCCTCAATACAAAGCGAGCACAGACTGGGGCTGCCGCTGGTAGTATGCTTTAGAGCACGGAGGTGAGAAGCGTCATGGTGCCTGATTCAGAACTCAAAGACTGAAACACTTTTTACAGTTTAAAAACCAGCCAATGCTCCTTTCATGTCATTGACATTTATTTAAATCAACCAAAAATGAACTGGCTTTTGAGTTCAGATGGAGTGTTGGACTGATGTTTACTAAAGATACAAACTCTTCCTTGGAAAAGAAAAAAAACAAAACAATCACGCCGACAGAGGCACACTGACACACAACCCTGACACAGAGAGGCATGAACAGCAGCAAAACTGTCTTTCTCTCTCTTTTTCTGCCCCTCTCTCTACGTCTCTCCCACACACACACACATTCATGACTGCCAACTGAATAAGCTCAGTATGAAGACAGGGTCTGTTGCTATGGAGACGACAGGTCTTTAGGAGAGGAGATGGACACAGGAAGGAAGGAAGAATTTTAAGCACCCGCTCTTTCCCCCTTTGGGTGTCCCTCCTTCTGCCAGACAAAAGAGATAGATGAAAAAAACGAGGGGAGGAGACGGTGATAGAAAGCAGGAGCCTCTTCAGTGACAGGTGCTCTGCCGGCGTTCCGACCGGAGCTTCCTGTCTTTCATACGTCCTCTTCCTCTCCCTGTCTCTCCCCCTCCCCACACCTTCCTCTCCTTTCCTTTTCATCCTTTTATATTGCCCACTCCTTCCATCCTTCTCCTCTCTCATCTCGCCCTCTCCCGTCTGCCCCCACCCCCCTCATCCGCCCTTTATCTTAACACTGGAGAGGCTAAATAAATGTAATAAGATGCCAAATAAATGAATAGGCCAGGGTCTGTGTCAAAAGACTGGGGAAACCCCTCTACTGGTGTCATACATACACGCTTTTTGGGACATTTTGTGGCAACATCTTCCAAATTTCCTGGAGTCTCCTTTTAGATCAGAGTGCAGATTTTAGAGCATAGTAGTTTTGGACGACAGACATTTAAAGGGCCATCGTGGTGGTTTTGTACTTTTTTAAACCATCATTTGTCATGAATTTTTTACTACTGATAATGTTCCAAAACATACACAAGACACTGGCTTCGAATCTTCTCAGTATTTTTTTTTATAGAGTACTGAAATAAAGCGAACACCGCCTCATATGAGGTATTTTGGGAAGCTGTCGTTTGTTTATATAACAGGCTAAAATGTGCATCATCACCAAATGGTCCTTTGAGATGTTTGTGCCTTGTTCACAAGGGTATCCTATGGATTTGCCAGTGGAGCATTGTTTTCTGTTCACTCTTACGCCGCAGCATCGAAAGAGCAAAACTGTCTCCGTTCATCATTTGCCAGACTCACACAAGCACACACACAAAAACACACAAGTAGATTTATATGTGCAAAAGATTTCCCAATCCACGAAAACACGCAAACATGTTTGATTGGACAACACAATGATGACAATGGGAGAAATGTTAAAGGTAGGACATTAAACCATGGGTGCTTTTTCCACTCACCATTGAAGATCATAAAAAGTAGAATCCAGGTTTTTAAAAAATTACTTATTCGTTTGATTTATTTATATATTTTATAATAAACATAAAATTTACCTCTTTTTTTTTTTTTTAAAAATTTGAGCTTTATTATATCACAATTTGAGATAATATTTTATATTATGTTTGCTTCTGACCAGGCTGAGCTCTACACTGTGCCAGACAAGCAAAGGCAAAAAAAAATCCAAATCCAACTACATTCACCAGAAGAAACCAAAAAAAAAAAGAAAATTTGGACTGTTTCAAAAGATTGTCGACACTTATCTCTGTAGCACTTTGAAATGATGCAATACTGTATTTGTAATCTTTGACTGATTTGCACGTCATGGCGATGCTCAACTGACTAGACTGTGAAGAGAGAGAAAGAGAGAGAGAAAGAAAACAGCCAATCAGTGAAAAATGCAATACTTTGTACACATCTGTGTAATCCATACACATCTGTCTGTCTGTACGCCTCTCTGTGTTAAGTGTCTCGTCTTGATTGTCTCTGGTCAGTGCTGTTCACTCATAATGGCAATATCAATCCTCATATATAAAGCAAAACAAATTTCCTTTGGTTTTATTGTGGAATAAATGATCTGTGCATTTATTTATTACTGAAGCTTCACTGTTGAATAAATAATGTTCTTAATTAAAGTTTTGTGGGTTTTTTAATGATGGGATTGACTACTATAATCTCCAATCTATTAAAGCATACAATTTGCCACTTAGCATTTGTAGCAGCTTATGGTGAAATTTATTATTGGTTTGTGTTTTATATTTTGTAGTTGGTTTTCATTTTTATTTCATTTTGACTTTGACTTGAAAACATGTCCATCAGAGCTTCATAAGGCAAATTGGGATTATAAATTCAACCAAATTAGCAATACTAAAACTGAAAACTAATTTTAAAAAAATTTAAAATAGAGGAAATATATAATTAGTTTTCCCCAAACTGTAGTTTTATAAATATTTTACATGGGTAAAATGCTTTTTCACATCTAGTTTTAGTTTTTAGTTTAGGTTAATTATAACAACCTTACTGTACTTGGCATTTTAGTGTGTTAATTCCCACCCAAAGGTTATACTCCAGAGGATGCAGGTTGAGAGATTATCTTAGTTAATTAGTGTTCAGAAAAGGCAGAAATTATAATGTAATCTAGGAATTAAGTGGACCGGAACAGGCTTGAGCAGAAAAGTTAAAACTTGATTAAAAATAATGGATAAAAAGTAGAAACAGGCATGTAAAAGCAAATTTACAGATGATTTTAAAAAATAGAAAAAAAGGAGCCGTCAAAATATTTTCATGTGTTTGACTGATCTCACATTTGAAGTCAACTTCTGCGTCCTGTCCCGACAGTGTTTAGCTCTGCGATTTCACCACGGCCCTTCACGCTTGTTCAGAGAGGAAACATCAGCAAATTTTGTGTGAAGGATCATTTCTGGTGACGAGAACACAGTTTTGCGATCAAAACGAGCAGTTTTCAGATGAGATTGTAAAGTCCGGCTGTGAACAGTCAAAGAGAATGATCTGAACTCTCATACTAAAAACACAGGAGTTTTTTAATTGCTTATTTTTAAGAGACTTGTTAGCCAAACAGGGAGGGAGAGAGACTTACACACAGAAAATGCCCTGAACAACATATTGACTCATTGGTGTGTTCATGGAGACAGAGCAGTCAGTTTCTTCAGCCTCGGCGTATTGAGACGGTGGGCAGTGGAAGACTTTGGAGGTGGGCTGCCCACCAAATCCGACGTTAGAGATGATCTTTTTCCACTGCCTGGATGGGCAAGACAGCTCATGTTGGTGCCAGGGGGCATATTGAGATTTCCACTAAGAGGTTGAAAGGTGCACAGGGAGATTACTTTGAACATGAGGAACGTTGGAGTCATTTTTGACAAGCATAATTCCTTTAGTACACATATCAAACGAATATGTAGGACTACTTTCCTGCATTTGTGGAATATCTCTAAAATTAGAAAACATCCTGTCTCAGAGTGATGCTAAAAAATCTAGTTCAAGCATTTATTACTTCTAGATTGGACTGGACTTTTATCAGGCTTACCTTTCAGTTAATCCGAAATGCTGCAGCGAGATTACTGACAGGCACTAGAAAGCGAGAGCATATTTCTCACATGCTGTCTTTTCTTCACTGTTAAATTCAAAATGAAATTGAAAATCCTTCTCCCTACATACAAGGTCTTGAATAACCAGGCTCCATCGTATCATTAAAGACCTCATGGTGCCATATCAGTACTTTCCCACAGCTGGCAAGCGCTTGCTCACAGGGGGTCGTCTGATTATTGGGGTTTTCTCTCTATTATTGCATAAAGCACCTCGACTTGTTGTTGTTATGTGGTGCTATATACATTTAACTGAATGCATAGCTGTTAAATCTAGTAGTAAGTCATTAGTGGACAAATGGTTGCCAGTGGTTACGGCTAAATGACCGAGAAGGTTCAGTGACACTGACTGATTAAGCTAAATGAAAACCATTAAGAGCAAAAGCAAAACGCTTTAAAATGGGCTCAAATGAACACATCTGAACATGAAAGAGGGTGTTGATGAAGGGATTTTTGATTCCAGAGGGCTTTAGATGTTGGTCAGATGAAAAAAGTTGGGAAGCACTCTAGAGTATGTAAGAACAGGAATGAATGCATATACACAGGTGTAAGGGCAGCAATGACTTAGCAAAGGGGTGATATCAGTAACTAATTGTCATAAACACATATTGATGACACTGTTGAACCTCTAAACTTGCTTTAAACTATTAGAGTGAGAAAGTGAAAGGGAACCAGAACATTAGTAGGTTCTTGTAAATCTAATGTGATACAGTCCATTGTTACTGCCATGGTGTTTAAATTCTTCTGTTAATGAGACATGATGAGGATCAGTTAAACTCAGATCAAGTTTAGTCAGTAAACTTGTCTAAATGTATAAAAAATGAGAGCAATAAATGAGAGCTGCCTGTATTCTTCATTGTTTACCCCTTCACTTGTTCAACTGGTGTGAAAATGATCTTGCAGTGCCACCTACTGCTAAAAACACTGATTCACACTGACGGGATGCAGTACACTGTGAAAGATTATGAACCAGTGACGGGACACAAACAGGTTATGGAGGTAAAACTGCTGGGACTAGTACCCATCTATACAAAATATATACAATCAGACCTCAAAGGTTAGACATTTAATGGTTCCAATCACTCCACGAAAACCCTGTCAAATAATGCAATTTCCTTTGGACCAATGTTAGGCCTGATACCTGTTGGTCTATAAGCTCGGCCTATAACTTTTTTCAGCTTAACTCAGAAAAGACAGTACTATCTAATTATTGTCCCTGAGAGCATTACTGCCCAAATCAGACAACGTTTGGGCTTTTTTCCTGTTCACCGAACATAAAAGCTAATGTGCAGAACCCTGGGATTATTTTCAATCAGTCTTTAAGATTTGATCCTCACATCAACCTTCTGACCTGCTCTTGTTTTGTTTTTGCTTTTTTCATGTAAGAAATATAACTAAACTCAGGACCGTTGTCTCAAAAAGCGAACACGCTTGGATTATCGTAGTGGACTGTTTTCCCATCTATCTAAAGCATCTAATTCAGTGGTTCCCAAACTTTGTTTGCTGGCCCCCCCTTTATTTTACAAGAAAAATGTTCGCGCCACCCCCACCCCTGCGCACACACACACACACGCGCATGCACGCACAAACACATCCTCCAACCACATACACCCTTATTTTTCTCCATTGCGGTTTATTTCACACCTCAAAACATTTAGTAAACAATTAAGCAAATACAAGTAATCTGCAATAAATTACAGGTAGTAAGAAAATAAACTACTAACTCTTTTACGTTACGTCCACACCTACACGGCTATTTTTGACAACGCAGCTGTTTCGTCCACACGTGAACAGCGTTTGGAATCACTGAAAACGAGATTTTTTAACACTCCTTTTTTGCCTTTATGTGTGGACGAGGAATACAGAGTTCATCACGCAACGTCAAAGGTATGTGTCTTTTTTCACGCCGTGTGCCAAGTTGTTGTTTACATTAGATGAATTGCAGAATGGCAGATATTCAGATTAGCAGTATTTTGTCTCTATCTTCAGGTTTTACACGCTTACACATACACACGCAGTTACTGTTCCTCCACTTTGGGAAGGTCTGATCTAATTAATTATCTCTGATCTCCAATCTTTTAACTTATTCTCATAAATCTTCACATATCACCCCACATTCAAAGCTTTTGCACTGGCTGGCTGTCACATTTAGAGTTCAATTTAAAATCTTGGTTTTTACTCTTATGGCCTTATGGGGTGAAGCTCCCACCTAATGCTCTACCTTATTTACTAAGCTGGGTTCTCAGATACTCAGATAGGGCCCTTCTTATTATTCCATGGAACAGAAGACTGCGGGAGACTGTCCTTTGCAAACCATTTAACCCCTCCTCTCTCTTCATACCCATGGATGCATTTGGGTAATCTTTGTGGCGTTTTGCTCGGTCCATGCGTGTCCATTTTGCCTTTGCTGTGCTCTGGCTTTTATTGATAGGCCTACCTCGGTAAAGTGCTTTGTGACTGTTCCTTGTCTTAAAAAGTCCTATAATGAACAAATGTACTTATTTTCTCTTTTTTGGATCACTCCCTGTAAAACCCCAGTGATGGTTGTGCAGGAAAAATCCCAGTAGTAGTTTAGCAGTTTTTAAAATACTCAGACCAGCCTGTGTGGCACCAGCAACCATGCCACGTTCAGAGTTGCTTAAATTACCTTTTTGACGCTCAGTTTGAACTTCAGCGGGTCCACTTGACCGTGTCTAATTGTCTAAATGAGCTGAGTGGCTGCCATGTGATTAGCTAGTAGCTTGATGTCAGTAGCCCTTGTGTATTTAGATAAGCTAAGAAGCTGTGCTACAAGTATAAAATCCAGCACAAACCATTTGTGTGTTTACCAAAATGCATGGTTTGCTATCACAGTAACAGCTCACCCCTTTGTTTTGTGTTCAGGTACTTTTTTTTTTTTTTTAAATTTACATTTCAAGAGTAATTATTGATTTTAAAACATTTAAAAGTACTCTTATTAACTACACTGTGTGAGCACAGGTGGAAATGGTTTATTTTTAATATTACACAACAGTCTGAGTGCTCTTAAGCTGGTTCCAGTCTGAACCCTGTGTTGGCGTTTTACCTTAACCACAAATGATGATGGAGTATTACATAAATGGTGATTCTCACTGTTATCTGTGTGGGTTACTGGTGATTATTCTTTTTTTTCTCGCTATCCTTCCCGAGGAACATTTTCTTGATAAATTGCTGTGCTTACTTATCTACTTACACTGATGCTGCCAAATGATTAAACCCCCCATGGTCGTTTATCTCCTAATACAGAAAACAAGTAAAATCAGTACAGTAAGCGAATTGGAGCTTTCCTAATCTCAGGGAAGAACATACAATTGTATACAGACTGTAAATAAAAGATGATGGTCAGCCACTGGTTTCTGAAGACCGCATGAGGCCTTGAGCTCAACATCTTGGCTGTTGCTGTGTTATTTTGAAACCAGATATGATGAGAAAACATCTGACTGCAAGAAAAAGGGACACTGCACTCTCAGTGACAGTGACTTGACCAGATGAGCTTATCATCTCATCTGGTCTTTAAGTGATGACGTGATGAATCCTGCTTCTGGGCCTACAGTAGTCTGCGTTTAATATGGTTTTTGTGGTGTTAATTTGTTCCTGGGAATCCTCACGTTAACTTTTATAGAGTGGAAAAAAGTTAGCTTGTTTATATTATGCTAACATAGCTGTGTCACTAGCGGTCACGTAGCACATCATTATATACCAGCTAGCCAAACTTCAGTAACCCTACAAACGTCACTGCTGTTTAGTTTTCTGTCTTCATTTATGTTGGAAGTGATAGAAGAGCTTTAAGTTTGAATTTGTTTCCAAAACCCCGCAGTCAGGACATGCTATATTGTATTTAGATAGAAGCTAGCGAGCTAACTTCCTGCTAATTTCTAACTCCGTTAAATGTCATAAATTCCGTTTTCATGGATGCCTGGATGTTAAACTCAATTGTTACACCTGGTAGAGCAGAACGCTGATCATTTTATTAAAGACGAAAGACTTTAGACAGTTTTTCAACTCTCAGTGATGCCAGAGTGATCGTTTGATTTATGGACCTGCAGCGGAGTTTAGGCCCAGACACGGCTAGTGACGTCAGACTTAAAGACCGGATTGTGATCATCAGACATGAAGCTAGCAACTGAGCCCAAACACTCACCAGAAAATTGTTTACTGAGGTCAAAGGTCAAGTGAGAAGTAGGGGTCAATTTAAACAGGCTTCTGTACAACCAGACTGTTTTTGCCCCCTGCTGGCCATTAGAAAAAAATGCATGTGTAAAGCACTTCTGTATTGGCTTTACCTTCTTATTGAGGTTTTCCACACATGTGGTCACTAACAACATACCATTAACTTGGAGGGTGAACCTTCTCCATTTACACTTTTTAAAAAATGTATTGCCACTGATCTAGTACTTATTCTTTTGTCACTGCTGCTATTGGTGTTTTGAATGAGAATGCTGTGTTGTTGCTTTTGCATGTTTGTGTCTGTTTGACTTTAGGTAGTGTGTGCATGTTTGCAGCTGGCTGTACTACAAATTGCCTCTTGGGGATAATAACGTTTACCTTGAACTTGACTTTACAACCTCCAGGAACCACTGCCAACCAATCAGGGAATATGTAGTTTTCCCCTGGCAACCAATGGTTGTATCACATCTAGTATGGTGGACAACTCCAAAGCAATGTGTGCATGACTTTACACGAGAAACCGCAGTGCCCACATCCACCTTTTATATACAGTCTGTGTTTGGGACTCTGATTTAGTGTTACGTTCATTAAAGCGGGCTGTAAAATGGTGCAGTGGCACATAAGTGTGAAACAAATAATCCAGCTGGGGCTTTAGGGAGGTATACAGTATGCACTTTGAAATTGAAATGTGCATAAATTCCTCTGGGATTTGTAAAGTATTCTGATTCTGAATTATTACCAATGAAACAGCCCTGCAATAAAATGTCAGGTGATCAATAATGTTGATGCAACTTTGTTGTCATTTAAAGGCGTGATAGTTTATGTGGCTGAGTTTTATTGCACTTTCTAGATGTTATCACCTTTGAGCTGATCTTATGTATGATAAAAATCATTGACTTTTTCGATACTTTTGACATTGACCTTTATTTATGATGATAGATGTTACGCGAATATTTGGTGATGTCATAGTGATTTTGGCAGCATGTTTTGGATCATTATCCTTTTGGAATATCTCTTTTGTCCTCTGGCATTCAAAGTCCTCTCTTCCTCTCATTTTGCACAATAGCTGCTCACATCCTGTGACTCTCACCTCTGCGATTCAGCATTGGGCCTAAACATTAACTGTGGCAGTCTTGGGGAGGATCACGTCAAAAATGCTGGACCCCATTTGCCAAAAGATTGTGCTTCAAATAGTCACCAGGCTTCTTTTTGTATTAATTTGCAGTTTTTGTGCTGAAGAGCAAGAAAGGTCTTTTGTTTGGACTCTGTCCATGGAGGCAGACGCTGAGCAATCTCCTTCACACTGACTGAGCGCCACCCAGTTTTCTGGGTAATGTTGTTGTTGGTTTGGTTTTTTTGGGGGGGGGGTAAATATGATGAATGTGGATGTGATGAGTCATTTAGCTAATTACCACTTTGAAGCCTGTATTTTTATCAGTATTCTTGTTTTCTTCTTATTTTCTTGGTGATTTAGAAATGATACAAAGTTGATTTAACTTCGAAACATTTGAGATTTAGAGATCGTGCTCAGTTCTGGTGTGTCAGCACTCGACACTTTATTAATGGCAGGTCAGGCCTGTTTTTTTTGTTCCTTCACGCCTACCTTCATTCTTTGTTTTGGAAACATTCAGAGATTTTGGTCCATAAAGATATGATAGGATCATGAAGTTGCTGCAGATTTGTTAGCTCCACTCCCAGTTTACGTCCGGTCAAGTCTTTTTTTCAAGAAATGAGACAATGAGCTCATTTTAATGAACCTGTGTGAATACAGCCTCAGTTTTCTCTTCTTAGGCTGAGTTGACACTCTGTGTTCCGCCAATATCTTGGGCTCACTTTGGACTCCATAACATTTAAATGTCACAGTAAAAAGCTACAGAATTTTAGGCAAATTCAGCTTTCCTTATGGACAATGCAGCTAGAATGTTTCTACACTTGTTCATTAACATGAGAAACAATAAATCCATAGAATCACCAGTCAACATAACTTTTTTTGCCATCCTTATTTAACCACCCTTCCATTCTGGAATAACACACACTTGAGTTTTTTTTGTCTGATTTGTTATTTGCGTTTCTTTTTTGCTGTATATTTGTGTGTCTCTGATATTAAACCATTATGTGATCTTCGCTGAAACTAGATGTAAATGAGCAGTTTTGTTATTATCTGGCATGTTTAATATATATTTTCATACTAACGTTCATTTGCATGCATTGTTCATGTTAAATTTAGAGAAAAATCAGCACTTAGACCAGTCAATCTAGCAACAACAACAAAGTCGTTTTGTTGCCAAGTTTGAACTTCAGCAGGTCGTCTTGACCATGTCTACATACCTAAATGCACTAAGTTGGTGCCGTGTGATTGACTAATTAGATATTTATGTTACCATGCAGTTTAGTATCTAACTGAACTCAAGATTACAATGAAATAAAAACAAAAGGACACTTTAAATTCTTTTATTAAGGATTTTTCTTCTGTATAGTCATGAAGGAGTTTCTCTGTTCCACATGTTAGCTGGTCAGCAGCACATCTGTACAACCATCTGTACAACAGGAGGGCAAATGTAACAGAATGAAATGATAATGAAACCAGTGGCTTCTGGTAGAAGGCAGCTCAGACAGCTAGACAACACCTGACTGACTGAAGAGATGCTCCCCCCTCCAATCTATTTACAGCAAGGTTGGTCACTGAACAGAGACCAGCTAAAATTAAAATTCAAAAGGTTATGACATAAAAAAGGAGGGCAAAATAAACTAAAATTTAATCATGAAAGACCCGCTAAAAGGTGCATCTGGATTTAGTTTATTTACATTCCAATTTCAAGCAATGCCCACAGACCTCTGATCATAAATTAACATCTGCCGGCCTTAATGAGGTCAGTACCAAGACAGCAGACAGCGATGCTGCCGTTTTATCTAAAAACTGTACTACCGACACTCACTCAAACTTTAATTGAGCTTCTGGTGGAAGTACAAAAAACAGGCTTTACACGAGGGCCTTTCATTTTGTTCCAGCGAAGCAACCTCAATTCTCCACTGAAAACATCTTTTCACTTCAGTTTAATTTCAGGTTTTTTGAAATGTTTTCCTCATTTCTGCTTGAGTCATCTTTTCTTCAATCTCCTCATTCAATTTTTCCCATTTTTAGTCATTTCATTTTCATTTTCCCAATTCACAGTTACACAAATAATTTCTTCTACTGTGATAACCTACCTACACTATCAATTAGTCAATAAGTCACAACTTGAAAGAGGACACCCAAAAAAGGTTTCATTTGTTATTCTGAGGGTCAGCTACAGTGTTTAGTTCAACTGAGTTAATTCAGGCTTGCAAGTCAAAAAATAGAAAAATCTGAAATAAAAGTGGCCCTATTGTGCTTATTTTTATTATATTCTTGGACTTTAATAGTGTTACCTCATGTTGATTGACAGTTCAAAGTAATTTTATTGATCTTATATTGAGCCTAGGTGTAGCACTTGAGTTCATCCATCATCTAAAACAAGCCAAGCAACCTTTCTTCTGATTGGCAGCCCCTCACTAACAGAAGGCTTATACAGCCAGTGGGTGGAGCTTCTCTGTTCATAACCAAAGCTCTGCGCTCCTACTTGCATATATGTTGACCTCCATTATTCGAAACTTTGCCCATCCAGCACTGTAACAGCATTAAGCACAATAGGACCACTTTAACATTCATTTGTTTTACCCTCAAATTTACCACTAACAGAGGTCAGGAGACATGAACCATCTCTCCTGATTGAGGTGAACTCCATAATGGTTAGAATCACCGTCCCGGTGCTTTCACTCCAACTGTCTCATTAAAAGCATTCGATTTCAAAGACCATCAGCCCTGCTGCGTTTCACCTGACATGACCAGAGGTGAATAAAAGCATACAGCTACATTCATGTGTGGTCCCTCCCCATGATCTATAGGGAATTTAAAGGTTATAAATAAAGACCCGTTAACAGAAAAACACGTAGTCATTGCAGTTAAAAAAAAAAAACAAAAAAGGAAAACCTTGAGCTTATAGTACTTTCTGAGAGAAATGGTAACATGTTGGTGTTTAGTCATGAGCGTCATACTTCATCCTGACATGAAACGTATCCATCAGCCTCATCATCATATAAAAAGACTCTTTTTGCAGGCTCCAGCTGCTGACGCCTCATTAAGTTGTTTCTACACAGGAATGCCAGAAAATATCAGCACAATCAGGTTCGGTTGTGTCCTCACTACTGGAACTGCTCTGTGTGATGTGATTAAGGCCAGCCAGCTGCCTGGGGTGGAATATGCAGGAGGCAGGAAGATCACTGGCTCTAACTCCTCCACCCTGCCCCCAGTCACATATTGATGCAATCTGACATCATGCCGGCAAGTTAAATACACGCTTAATATCCAATCCAACTGCAGCAGACACTCTAGTGTAGACTAGAAAAAGTTCAGGGTTGAAGTGTGAAAACAGTTTACAGTACAGTGACACTTTCACATTTGAGGAGTGTAAACAGAGGAGCATGAAGTCTTTCAAACAAACAAAGAACTGCCTGAAATTGGGGGGGAAACGGTACTTTTAAACAAAATCAAAAATAAATGCCTCTCTGATAGCCTTCAACACAGTACTGCAAGCTGGCAATTTGTCTGTTTCACCACTAGAGGGCATCAACAGTAAAAGTTGGAATGGAAAGGAACTGAAATGACCACATGTGGGAACGTGTCAGTGACATTAAGATACTTCAGTGACAGTAGTATTGTGTGATTAGCTGAACCCCCCCCCCCCCCAAAAAAAAACAAAAACAAAAAACAAAACCAAAATTACCCAAACCATCACGCTTGCTTAAAGTGAGACTTTAAAGAACGCCATATCTCTTCTACTGCATACATTCAACTTTTCCAGTGACTGAAATAACAAAACTGGACAGCAGCAGAAAGCAAGCGTGCCATCTGCAGACACAAATTCATCCTTTATCTGTCTTGTTATTGAATGCTGAGTGAAGTTTAACCCAAATGAACTGGAAATGAAGCTTATGCACAAATCTGTTTGCAACACACTGAGTTTGCAGGTTAGCAGGTGCTCCTAGAAAAATGACAGTACCACTTAAAGGTATAAAACAATATGGGTGTAACAGAAAGCAGGATTTCATTTGAGCACTTTTTACTGGCTAGATGCGCCTAATAAACTGGCAGGTGAGAGTAGTTTATGCGTATGATAGCCTTAATCGTCTGTGATCCTCATGGCTCTAAGACTGGTTTTTAATCAGAACTGGGCTGAAACAACATGGCAGTTCTGGATGCAGTTCCTATAACGACTGCAAATTTCCTGTGATACTACAAAGGCAGCAATCAGTTCTTGAAACGAGATTTTTGGTGGCATATTTGAGAAAAATAAGAGGTATGTTTAGGTTAGCTGGCTTGTCACAGGTGTCTCAGCCTGTCATGCTTCTTATAATAATAATAATAATAATGGATTTATATAGCACTTTTCAAGGTACCCAAAGCGCTTTACAATGCCACTATTCATTCACTCTCGCATTCATACACTGGTGGAGGCAAGCTACGGTTGTAGCCACAGCTGCCCTGGGGCAGACTGACAGAAGCAAGGCTGCCATTTCGCGCCATCGGCCCCTCTGGCCACTTATAACTTAACTTCCCGGAGAGCTAAGATCCCAGTTTTATATTTTGATGAGCCTGCATGTGGTTTTCAGTGTATGAGCTTGATATGTTGCGGATCTGAAACGAGCAGGTTTGGTCTGACTGACTTGCGGGTGTAAGGTGGTGGTTGGTCCCGGTGTGGACTGTAGTGGAAAGTCTGCAGCAGGTCCCGTCAGCAGCTTTATTTGCTTTTTGATATCAACGATTCTCTTGCTTCTCTGCGTTTCATCTCATTTCATATTCTCCTCCTGTGGCTTCTCCTTTATATCGGCCTCTGGTGAAAATGCGACGACACAGAAACGCGCTGAATTTCCGTTCTCTCGATGCATCTGGAGGTGGCGTTGGAGCATTGTTTTGATGTTGTGGGTGTGTGTGCAAAGCAAAAAGAGGACATAATATAAAAAACACATTAAAGCCTGGGGCTAGAATACAGGAGCAGTGCAAAGGTGCCAAAAAACAAAACAGCTTTTTGTTTGTTTTAGATATATATATATATTTTTTTGTGGTAATTGCTTTCACTTTGAGATCAAAGCCACAGGGCCTGCAAAAACAGCTTCCATTAATACTGATGAAACAGTTTCCATTTTCTCCTCAAATGATTAATTATTACTGTCTGCTCCTTTTGGACTGAACCTGTATTACAACCCCAAAAAACTGAAAGACACCGTCTCTTCTTCCTCCTTATTTCCACGTTTGAGGGTCATCTGACTCCTGGCCAGCCGATGCTTCGTGTCACCCACCCCCAGCTTTGAAACTCCTTACTGTTCAGTTCTGGTCCTCTTAGAGATTTGTCCACTACAGTCTGGCTAACTTGGCACCCAGCTGTGCTTTAGGACTTTTGCTCAGCAGTGGCAGCAGGCGTGGCCAGACTCTCTGGCTTCACAATCTGGTAGGTGATCAAGTACTCTGGGTAAGCCTGAGGACAAAGAATACATGAAAGTCAAACAAACTGTTATGATTTCAGTGCAAGGGAAAAAAACGTGGGTTACTACAAGAAAGACAAAGTAAATTAAGTATGATCTTTTAAAGGCTGGGTAAGTATTTCAAATGTGTGTATGCTGAGGATTTTTGGAATTTACAGTGTTGGTCCTTTTGAGGATTTAAACACCCAGTCACACGGGCCTAGAGACCAGCTGGCGACTGCCTGGCAACCTCCATTCGCTAGGAAAAAAATTATAATTCTCTGAGTGCTTATGATTGATTGCTAAAGCCCCAGTCACATGGTCAGCATTTCATACCACAATTCTGAAAACATGACAGTTCTTACTTGGTACCTTGGGTACCAGGCAGTGTATGTACTGAGGTACAACTGTAGGGGGCAGCATACGGCTACAAGTGGCTATATGCAGAATAAGAAGATGGCAACTGGTGCTGCTGCCCTTATAGGTTTGGTATCAAGAATCATGTAATTCTACTGGTACTGGTACCAATTAGTAAATTCCTGGTATTGTGACATCCGTGCTAGAGACTGGTCAGTGTTCCCATTGGGAATGACAGTAATAATGTGTATTCCCTGAAAGGCTGGTGAGTGAGTAGTTCGGGTTGCTTGCCATTACTGGGTGAAATTGGCTGTGGTGCTGCATCGACAAGGTCCTTACGATTACTTTGGTCACAACTGTGCAAACAGTTTGCATGGAAGATGCCAAATGTCTGCAAAGACTTGCCACTACTCACTAAAAGCTTGTTTCCGCCGCTGAAAAAACATGAATAAATACATACATTTTTTGCATGAGTTATTATGTCCAAATTTCAAAAGTTGGACTTAGTAACTCAAACTTCCAAGTACCTTGAAATTTAGAAGGCAAAAATGTTTTTCTGTGTGTACCAACCTGCTCCCCTCTGTAGATGACATACTCTGCATATGCCAGACCATTGACACTGGGTCGTCCTATTACGGAGTGGTGACCAGGAGGGGCGTGGGCCATTTTCATTGCACTAAACTGAAGGAATGATTTACCGAGTGTCACCCGACAGAACAGCATCTGTCTGCAAACACACACAAACACACAGACGCACACCATGGAATCGATAAAATCAGTTTATTTGATCTTTCGGTAAGGCAATTTTTATTTCAAGAATATTTTAAGAAACGAAAAAGATCTCGCTAAAGCTGCTCAGGCCGATGTGAGCACCCACCTGTGACATATGTAGCAGGAGCGGTCTTTGTGGGTTGGACAACCTGTTCCTCCGCCGATCCCATACACGTACTGATTGCTCTTGGAGGAGTTCTCGGCAAAATAGATGCCAGCGCCAAACATGCCTCCGATGTATGCATGACGCTCATCAAAGCCCTTATGGATAATTGCATTGATGAAGGGAGAACCTGGAAGGCCCGAAAAGTGAGAAATGACACACAATATTCAGCTGCTTCCACTGTGAGCATGTCTGTCCTGACAGTGATGCCTGCATCAGAAATGTCTTCAGATACAAGAGTAATACATAAAAGATCACAGCAGACTCTGAAGATGCCAGAAAAGGTAGTGTACTGGAAACTGAGCTAAGAAACTGGGAGGATTCCACTCTACGGCAGTTAAAAAGAAAGATAATATTACAGTTAATTACAAAGCACCTTAGTCCTCAAGAGAACTATGAAACTAGGAGAGGACGGAGGAAGTGCAGAGTGCGACGCTTCCTTACTTTCCCTCCATGTAAGGAAACAGAATTTATGCATTTCACATACTCCGGTTAATTAATCTTTTTGAGCTTTAGAGGACGGCATGCTGACAGCCAAAGCTGTCACAGATATTTAAGGTGCTTCGACTGATTCACCACATCAGCTCATGTACTGATTTTTAAAGTAGATATCAGGAGCTGTCGGATACCTTTGAGCGGTGCAGTTCTTTTAAGTCTTTGCAGGAACTCATGTAGAGTTGAACCTATGGACCTTTTTTATGCTGTCTAAATTTTAACCTCGTGGTTAAACCTGCCACCATGTTAGCCTCAGTGTCTGTAGAAATCATCCAAAACTGAATGGTATGCGTGCTCCTATTCTCCAAAATGCTGTATGACAGTTAAACGCTGCAGGTTAAATGGATCTGGTGTAATGTTTGTAGTCGATGCCGCAGCGCCGACGTGGATGTGTCAGACTGCAGCAGAGTTATCACACAATCAATAATAAGCACTTTCACGGTCCAATACTATGTGAGGAGGAAAGGGAGGAGCGCTGCCAGAGCCCTACAACAAGATGTCCAACGGGCTACCCGTGTGTGTTTCTGACCCCCATAACATCAGAATGCCATGAGCACAGCATGAGGACCCGACATCCTTTACTGGGACATGCGCTCAGAGTCCAGCACAGCCAGACTATGACAACTAATGACAACTGAGCTGCACTGAGCTGTGATTACCCCTTCCAATAAAGGATGTTGGGCCCTGCTCATGAAGTCAGTTTCTGACAGATAATGTGATAAATATGCTTATGGGTGGCCATCTGGAGGTCATTCTGTGGGGCTCTAGTGGTGCTTCTTCTGTTTCTCATCGATCAAAAGAGCAGACAGTAGTCCTGCAGCAGCAGACCATCTTGTGATGGCATGTATGGGCTGGACTATCTATGCAAGTTGAAAGGGATGCAGGTACCATCTCATGATACCAAAAGTTCCAAAAACATTAATAAAAGGAAAAAAAAATACTGGTAGCTGTCTCAGCCTCCCAGTAGGTACATGTATGGTATCGCATTCACAAAGTTGGGTGTCCACACTCCCTGCCCACCCCGCAGGGCGCTGACAACACCGTTAACTAGAGTAAAATTCAAAACTACTCCCCTTTTTGGGGATGAATTGGGTTTTTTTTCTAGTCCACTTGATGATGGATTCACAGCAAGAGTAATACTAAGTTTAACTAACTGTCCTATACTGAGATAATCCAATTTTGGATTTGTGTGCTTAGCTGTGTTTGTTGGAAGAGTTCATTCCTTTTCAGATGTTTGGTACATGAGTCAAATGTATTTCACAAATATTCATTACAGGAGTGCAAATGTTTGTCAGAGCATTTCAGCATAAAAAAGTAAATCAGCAGGACTATATTTAAAGAAGCTCAGCATGCTTTCATATTTTACCACATGCACAGTGTTTTATTTACCGTGAAAGAGCATGCGCTCGTTGTGGTGGTTGTGATTCTCATCTGCAATTTCCTTTTGTCTGTGTGTGTATCTTTCCCGCAGCTTCTTATTCACAACCTTCTGAATCTGCAGTCAGAGGAAAGAGAGGACGGAAACAGCACACATAAAATGCTTAATTTATGTCCAGATTGCTTTTTCTTTTTTTGCTTTAAAGGAGGGAAGAAAATAAAAATCACTTATTTCTGTATTTGTACAGTGTGATGTGTTTTGTAGGTCATACTTTAATGATGTTGTAGCGGCTGAAGACCCCGCCCGCGTTGCCTCCGTCGCGGTGCTCTCTGATCGTGCTCTGTAGCTGAGGAGGAAATCATCAAACATAACAACAATGAATCATCATAAACACTAAACTTTTTTTCCCTCAGATTTCTAAAATGAGATATGATGAGATGAGATAGCCTTTATTTGTCAGTTGCAGTTGCCCACAGAGATGAGAGACCTTGCCGACCGTACATACAATACACAAACATCACATTGGGGAGACAGGTCAGGCCAGGTAGCAAGGAAAAAAAAACATCGAAATGTGTAACACAAAAGGATAATACAGGAATGCACAGATATCAACACACCATAGCACAATAAACACAGACAAGCAACATGGGAGAGTATTCCAGTGTGTACAGCTGATCTGGGACCGCTGCAATCTTTGATTGCGCCTCCAGCTGATCCGGTGTCCACATCAGATGGGAGTGACACTTTTCACATGGATACATTTGAAAACGCTGTTTTCGCATTGCAGTGTGGACAGTGAACCCGGAGCCTTTTCGAAAACGATGACACATTTTAGTCATGTGATGCAGTCATGTGACCAATTAACCTAAGGTAGCGGAGTTGTTTTGTTTGCTCTCAATTTTGACAGCCCTATTAAAGATTAATATCAGTTTGTACATGCTCCAGATCGCTTTTCTTCAATTCAATTCTTTAATTCTCACTCGCTTTTGCAACTTTGTACTTTTGTGTTACTCGCAGCAACAACACCACCTCATTGTTAACTCGATGTGAAAAGTTAAAATAACTATAAAGTGTGAGAGGAAAGCAGCAGCTCATTCAATCAAGAGTAGATGCCTTCACAGTGCCTGTGGGGAAATGTGGCATAATACAGCAAAAATAATGTGTGCAAAATAATTGTAGGTAAAAATATTTCATCTGCTTTCCTTCTGGTATTTAAAAAAACAAATCAGTCCAGACTCCATGACTGTCATTTGTCAAGTTGTCGAGGAAGAATTACAGATGAAATTACCTGTTAAATTTCTTTTAACATGTGACTGTTCTCATTAATTTCAGCTCATTCACACTGATATCGGCTGTCTCGTTCAATCGCGGCTTCTCAATTACGAGAGCAATGCAGGCAGTGGAGCAGCTCCACAGATATGAAACCTCTCGTTCAGCTGGCTGCTGTGACACCGCGTGATGTGTCTTTAGGCACATGGTTGAAATTACTGTTCAAGCAAATGAATAAATGTTGTTTCACACTGAAAGAAATTCATGCAGGTGGTAAGATAAAAAAAAAAAAAGGTGCTATGAATTTAAATGTGGTCAGTGTCGTGTGTAGGTTACATGTGCTTAAAGGGGCGTTTGCGTACCTCCTCCTCCACAGACTGGAATTCCTTGTCATCCGGTTGCAGGTCGATCAACATGGTGCCCTGGCTGGAGCAGTGGAACGTCAGGTATGGGTTTGCACCTATGAGCAAATATTTGCAAGAGAGATCAAGATGTTTAATTCAACTAAATTTTAATTAAAAAGGTAAAGGAAAATTATACAAATTATATTGTTCAGGAACGACAGTCATTTTTACACACAGAGACTCGACTTGACTGACAATCAGTTTCATGGCTTCATGTTAGTTAATGACATATTAATCAAATAAAAAATCCTGAGTTGATTCCAAGTGTTGATTCCAGGAAATTGATGAAGTCCAAAGAGGTGCTGATGCAAGTGAAGAGCCCATCATTAGGTTTACATTTGTTTTTTCAACCTATCAGTTGAGATAGCAAAGAGTTTAGGAAATGATAACTAAAGTGGATGATCAGAGTTACTTTCATGGTTAGGAAAAACTACTTCACAACATCTTGTCAAGTCAAAAACACTCTTGAGCAGGTATCACGAATCACTGCCAACCTCTGTGATAGGAGAAGCCTTCATTAGTGTAAGACAGCAAGGCACAAACTACTTGTATCTAATCCAAGTGTTTGACATGTAGATATAAAATGAGTCACATTTCCTGGATAACATATCTGAACATTAGTAGAATATAATGTTATTGATTGTGAAATACGTCTAACTGATTGTTTTAAATATTTATTGGCAAGTTTTATTAACACCCCCCCCCCCCTTCCTTTGAATGCTTTTCCACTCAGTTACACTCAGTGCGCTGTTCTCTTCTAGTATACTGACCTTGCTGGCCTCCCAGCAGTCTCTCGATGCCCTTGATGAGTTTGTGTCTGTGACCGTAGGCGTTGATGCCGATCTCCTTCAGCTCTTCGTGACCCATGTCTGCCAGCACATCCAGTGAAATCTGCCCAGAGATGGCAAAAAAAAAACAGAAGAAAAAAGAGTGCACTTGTTATTTTTCCCATTGCCTCTAGTTATACAGTCATAAAAAATTGATTTAACAATGCCTTAATGTATTTAACAGTAAGTCATGTGCCGATAGTGGCAGCAGGTCATGCTACAAGCTGATAATCTGAACTGTCCGCTGTAAAGAGTGATGAGTTCAGTGATCTAAGATGTACCGCGGAGAAAATAGGTCTGACAAATATTCATGAAAAACAGCAGCCGCACAAAGAAAAGGTCAATGAATGGATGGCAGTAATCAAGCCAGTTGATATGCAAATTGACGACGGCGAAGTCATCGCCGCTCTCCTGAATTTGTTCAGGGTGAGTAGAAATGAGATTCATCCTTGAGGCAGAGATAACTTTCCCTCCGCGCTGCCTTGATCACTGATACAGGTGTAAATCATCACAGCTTGAGTAGTCTGCTGGGAGTTTACTGCGACGTGCTCCGTGGAGAAATAAGCTAAGCAGAAACCTGTCACACCGCGGAGGGGTAAACTATAGCGTTTGACTTTTGCGGATCTCCCTAACAGAATAAAACAATTTGAAGAAAGGACCAAAAACTGGTTAAATTAAACAAAACTGTTTGAAAAACACTAGAATTCAAACTGCTTTTCGCATGAGAACTTCACATCTGTTTTTATTCTTTAAGGCGCTGACCTCAGACATTATTAAGGCCCTGGGCAAACCTCCTCTGAACGTCTTCCTTTACATCAAGCTAGTTAACAGTGAGGCTTGACAAGGAAGAAGCTTCAAAGAGTGCAAAGTTCAAACCATTATTCTGCGATTCATCAAGAACACTGAACGGCAGCAAAGTGCAAAGTCTGCAGCTAAATTAAAGGCGTCTATAACGAGTGACAGGTCAGCTGAAGCAATGTTTGTTTCTTTGTCACACCTCTGAGTTCTTGTTCATGTCATTCTGAAGTAGAAACGTAGACACAGCTGACTCTTACCCCATCACTCTGCATCACTCTCAGTTTGAATATTAATGAAGGCTTGTTTCCCTTTAGGAGGGGAGGGGGGCAAGAATAAATTTAACTGCACACAGAATCTCCCACAATGCTTCCACCCTGCCTTTTACCAGCTGTCACCTTTCAGTGTTACTTTATTTCACTGTCTGTTTTCTCCTCGTTCTGTGACCTCTTTCATCTCCTTCACTGTTCTGTCTCTGCTTCTCTTTTCTTTTATCTTCATCCATTCAAGCACCTTTCTCTCTTTCCTCCCCTTTGTCTTGATTTACCTTCTTCTCTGTCTTCTGTGGAGATCTCCGCCTCCCTTTGTGTTCTTTACTCTCTATACATCTGCCCGTTTTCCACAGTTTTCAGCACGAAGATGTGCAAATTTGGTAATGCTCTGAGCTGAATGCTAAAGCCGGCGTGCTAAGCAGATGTTTGTGGTGTTTGCTAATTGACTTGCTAATAAAACGCAATGCTGATGGGAAGGTCTGCAAGATACGCAACCATAAATCAAACAATTACAGACGACAAAATTACCAGACAAATTAAAATTCTGAATGAGCTACTTAAAAGAAAAGAAAAGAAAATCACAGCTCATTACATCTACAGCAGCGGTGTCAAACATAAGGCTCGGGAGCCAAGATCGGCCTGGCAAAGGCCACGTCCACACTAACACGCTTTCGTTTGGAAACGCATCTTTGTCTCTCCGTTTTGGCCTCCGTCCACACTGACGTTTTGAAAACGCTCTCCAAAGTGGATACATTTGAAAACGCTGTTTTCGCATTGCAGTGTGGACAGTGAACCCGGAGCCTTTTCGAAAACGATGACACATTTTAGTCATGTGATGCAGTCATGTGACCAATTAAACTAAGATAGTGGAGGGCATTACACAGCAGTTGTTTTGTTTGCGCTTAATTTTGACAGCCCTATCAAAGATTAATATCAGTTTGTACATGCTCCAGATAGCTTTTCTTCAATTTCTTTAATTCTCACTCGCTTTTGCAACTTTGTACTTTTGTGTTACTCGCAGCAACAACTCCACCTCATTGTTAACTCGATGCTTTTCCTCAACATTTTGCTGCGACGTTTCAAAGAGCCGGAAAGTAAATAAACGGCAGACAGAAATGAGGCAGGCCGCATCGTCTTGCGTTTCACGCGTGCGCAACACTGGAACGTAAGCGTTTTCGGCCGTTTCAATGTGAACGCACAACTCTGTGAAAACGACTGAAAACGACAGTGTGGACGCACAGCGTTTTCAGACGAAAACGCCGTTTTCAAATTCATCCGGGCTAGTGTGGACGTAGCCAAAGACTCCAATCTGGCCCCTTGGATAGCTTTGGAAAATGTGAAGGAGGACATTTTGGACTTTTAACTTTTTACAGCTTTTCCTACTGATAAAGACCTCAACTGTGACCATTCATACTCCACTAAAGTAATTAAATGATAGATTATTTTACACATTTAGTTCTTACAGCATAAGCCCAAAAAGAAATCCTGAGAGATTTCTTTCATTTACTACAGGGGCTTTCTTTGTCATGATAAAAGTGAGACATACTGTTGAAATTTGGCTTCTTTTTCTTATATCAAGACTGACAGAAAGGGGAGTTTCACTTGTTCGGCTCACATAAGATCAAAGTGGTGCTGCATGTGGCCACCCTTGGTCCACAGCTACATAAAATGTGTGCATCAAGTTTTATGTCAATTGTGATACTACAGTCAGGATAACAGTGGTGGACCACAGGATGCAGACAGATCCTGCCATCCTTAGATCCACACACAACAAGTAACAACAACAAAAAGAGGGAGACCAATGAAGTTGTTTTGCTTAGAAACAGGATTGGATTCACGACAGCCTCTCTCCCTCCTTTTTCCTCCTATTTCACGCTTTAAAAGTCTGACACATCAGAAATGCTGTTTGTGTACCTGTTCCCGCTGAAAGATGTCTCGGAGGTGTTCCAGCCCCAGGCTCTTTAAGAACTGGTTGATGGTCATGTCAAGTAGAGCTGCAGAGAAAAAGTGATGTCAGCAGGGTTTTCACAAGTTTTGACTCGTGGTACAACGGGCGCTCTTGTGCGTTCACCCACCTTCTCCTTCTTTCCTGTCGGAGCCAGTCGCTCCATCTGCGGGACCGGTGGCCCCGGCCACCGTGATGTCACTCAGAGGAGCGGCCAGGTTGTCTATGCTGCTGGCCGCCGACAGGCACGAAGGGGAAGGAGACGGAGAGATGACCACACCCCCTGTCGCTCCTGTGCTCACCACATTGGCACTTACCTAAAAGTAAGAAGGAGAAGGTTTGCTTTGACTTAGTAAGACTTTCTAGAAATTTTCTTTAGTCACCAATTTTGAGTGTTTGAGCTTTCAGCTCTTGAGGTGAATTGAAAAAGCTAGCGACATGGCAACCAGACACCACAGAAAATCAGTGACATTCAGCCACTTGAAGCGACGATGGATGTTGATTGTCTTGATGTGTAGTTACATTTCACGGGAGATGCACGCAAGGTTATGATGTAGGATTTCACAGGGGCTTGCAGTTATGGTGTATCGTAATCAAACTAACTGTGGGACCATTCATTCATCAGAGCGGTGTAGTGTGAAACGTTAGCGAGACATGTCAATTTTTTTGTGGCTCTTTTTTACCGGGCTAAATCACCATGGTAACTTAGACCCACAATCTGTCTGGGAGCAGCTTATGTTGCATGTGTCACTTTAAATTCAGCTCGAAGTGCCTCATTTTCACCAATTCTTTTATTTATATCATGAAGTTACAGCCGAGCAAACTGTTAGTTGCATTGTGAGTGGAATGTGCATGTGATGCATAACACATATATTTTTATAATTGATCCTAAGTAAAGAATCAAGCTGCTAAGTCTCTTTTACACCTCTGGAATAGCAGTTACACACACACACACACACACACACACACACACACACACACACACACACACACACACACACACACACACACACACACACACACACACACACACACACACACACACACACACACACACACACACACACACACACACACAGGAACACCTGTTCAGTCAGTAAGAATAATTTCACTTTGATGACGAAAAATAAACTGGTTTTTAAATCTCCTTTGTTTGGCTGTGGGACAGTACGGACAGCTTTAACTGTCCTGTAAATATAACAGCTATAAAGGGGGGAAAAAGCTGCACTGGGAACACACTTTGATATAAAAATAAATAACTGGAACCAAAATGCTTGTTTAACATTTTAGTACTCTTCACCATGGATCTCTTCTCTTATTTATTGTTATAGTTTTATGTTTTTTAATCACCATTTAATCATTATTTCAAAACGTCTCTGATCAGAGCAGGCAGTACTCAAAGGAATTATTTTATGCACGAGGATTGTCACATAATGTGTGAAACATCCCTTTTCTACATGAGCGAGTACAGAGCCTGAAACAAAAAGTGGGCTTAACAGAGAAAGTCGATAACCATCATTGTGATACCCGCCATCTCTGACTGGGGCTTTAGGGTTTCTTGAGCCAGCTAATATAAAGAAAGCCTTCAGTTTAGTGCTGTGAGACACTACAAATATTGGTATTGATCTGATACCAAGGAAATATATTGCTTTTTCCAATACAGATACCAATACTTTTAACCTATAAAGACAGCTTACATACGAGACAGCTTCTTAATGACCACATTTTAATGAACACTTAATTAATCACTGTGCTTTTTACTTTCCACTATAATTACTCAAGGCAACAAAACACACTTTTCAGTTTTTCATGTGTTATGAAACCGGATTTTTGGAGACCTGGATTGTGAATGTGCCTGTCTCTAATGCACTTTGGGTCACCTTGAGTAACATGTCAGTTACTTTTATCTCTTTAGGGCTCCTGCACAGTATGAAAAAGTGGATAAAAGAATAAAATTGTATCTTTTTTAAATCAGTATTTATATATGCAACATGTTTTGCAGTGGCGTAATTAGCAGAGGAAAAAAAGGCTCATCTACAAACTAAAAAAACAGATTTAAGAAAAAGGGTTTCAGAGAGCGGGTTGGGCAGAGACGATACCCTTCCCTGTTCCTCTGCCATGACAGCTGAGGTGAAACTTGCTTTTCTGTCATAACACTCGTTCGTGGGGTGGAGCAATGGGCACAAGAAGAACTCATTAAATTTTGGTGCAGATCCAGAGCAACTGAAATTGGCAGAGGATGCCCTCTCTGATCGCCCTTCACGTTGCTCACTTTTTTAGTTAATCAGCTTCTATTTAAACGCTGTGCACGGACCTTGTCTGGGTTTGGTAATTAATGTTTGGTTAACTGATTTGCAAATAGAACCTAGATTTTGCACATTTTGGTAATTATGTGACAACATAAATTCATACGCAGCTCTCGAATGAAGACTTCTGTCAGTGAGACGTCTGTTTAAATATGGAAACGTAAAAATGTTCACACATCTGGTCCGTTCGGTGTTTCGTTTAGGTTTAAATCAAAGCACGTTTTTCTTTACATTGAGCTTAAGATTAAAAACTGATATGAATTCTGCTATTAACACTTCATCCGATTCAACACAGAGACAGCATCTGTGCCTATACTGTGTGCAGACACTCACCACAGTGGCCAGTGGTTTTAAACAACTTGGCAGGGCGTCTGGCGGCATGGCATCAATCAAAAGTGCTCTGATGTCATCAGCCTGCAACAAAGACACAACATGTAGACACCTCTGAATTAGTTTTGTATGTTTGTTTGTATTTTTGAACACACTATCTACAGATCACACCAGGTTGTGTTTTTGCAGCAAATCACTGTAGTGCTACACTTTTTCTGGATTTTTTGGCAAATCTATCACTTTATTTTTGAGTATAAGACACTGTCTTTTCTTTTCTTCTGACTGAAATATGCACTTTCTTGTTGTAAGGGCACTTGTGTTTGTATTTTTTTGTGTAATGCCTTGAAAATGACTAAGAAGCTTAACTCAATCATGGTCAGAGGCCACGCTTTGTGAAGTTATCCCAAAGCTAATCTGGACTAAACTAGAAAATGGCACGTGTGACGTTTTCATTACAGGATCAAACTGTCACGAAGCTTCATGAGAGCAAGCCAAATTTTCCAGGCTTTTCCTGGGACTGCTATATCCATTAATGACTTCATCCAATGGTCAATAAATAAACTGAATGCATAGTGTGAGAAGAGCAGCAAATGCCTCCGTTTCCTCTTATCTCTAGCAGAGTTACAAGCCTGTAGATGTCAGCAGCAGTGATGTGCTGTTTTCCAAAGGAGGCTCTCAAACTTTGGTACCTACAGTCAAACAAGGAAACGCGTAAGGAAGCTCATTAGGAAACCTCATTAGGGTGTGAGGAGTTAGAAAGCTGTCTGTTCCACCATCTAAACTTCTGCAAACTCTCCTTATGGCGCTCAACTCTCTGAATAGTTAACCATAACCATCTGAACGTCTATTTAAGTCAATGTGCTGACTCATAAGTATGAAGACTGTTATGGGAAGAAATTAGGACAGATCCCAAAAAAAGTCCCACAAGAAATCCTTTCATACCGTGGCCAAGTCCAGCGGCGTCTGCCCCTCCTGGTTCTTCATAGTGGGATCGGCTCCATGGGCGAGCAACAGCGCGCAGAGCTGAGTCCTCCCTTTCTGGGCCGCTTCGTGCAGGGGAGTAAATGCCCACTTGTCGGTTGCATTGACACACGTGTTGTACTTGATCAGCAGAGCAGCTATGTCCACGTGCTGGACAGAGGAGAGGAAGTAGCGGGGAGACATAAAGAAGAAGAAACAGGAAAGCGGAGGAGAGGAATTAAAACGGTAGAAAATGAGAGCAGATGAGTGAGGAGGTGTCTGGGGGAGGCGAGGGCAGCACGAATAAAAGCATTTAACGAGAGCAAATGTGTGAAGTGTTGCTGAATGAGTGCTACAAAATTAAGATCAGGGGAAAAAAACATGTAAAAACGGATTGCAGGATTGTGTGAAACAGAAAACGTGTGAATTATTAAATCTGTCATGATTTTTCTTTTCCCTCCGGTCCTTCCTCTCCTGCTTTTCCCGCTCGTCTCCCTCATTCCCTCGTCGTCTGTCTACGGCTCGTGTCTTGGTGTCAAACAGAATGTAGCTTGTTTTGCAGTAACAGTCAGGGATGCTTGAGTGTGTATAACTGTTTGTGTGTGCGTTTCCAAAATGCACAGCTCATCAAGCTTTCATGCAAACACGTGTTTCATGACTCTTTTAGCAGAAGACTGCTGACAAGCTACGAGCGCTGTGCCACCAAAGATGAAGGGAAAAAGCACAAATGTAAACCTTCAACAGTCGAATATCCCCCCCATGCTAAAGATGATAGTCATTATTATTGCTGTTTAGGTAAGTACGATCCAGCGTCACAGTTAAATATCACACACTGTGTGCTACACATTTTCTAAACATCCAAAATATGCATACTTGTCAAACTTTACAACAACCTCTTGAGATGATTTTGACTTAATGTGCAGTTGAAAAAAGGTGATAAACTGCAATATATGCAATACTGAGCATATTGCAAAATGTTAAAAATCACAATAAAATCATATAGTAAGTGAAGTATTGTAATAATAGTGTATTTTAAATTTAGTGTATGTAAAACAATATAGTGAAGGGAAGCATATAGAAAGATTATAAGCAACTGAGCTGTTTTATTGATTAAAATACCCAAGTGTGGTTATCTATCAATCTATGTTCATCATGCATTTACACCTTTATCCATGAACGAATTCTAAAAAAGGTTTACGATAAAGATTTTCAATCACTTTTATGCAAAAATTAACTTGATTCATTTCCATCAGTTTTGCGCTTCAAGTATGAAGTAAGTCTTGCTACTCTAAAAGTCGAATACAATAAATAAAAAAAATAAACAAATGCACTATAAATATACAGCTGGCCTCAAGTATTTAAGTGAGTGAATGTTAAAGGAGATAAAAGACTTTTTAAAGAAACTATGAACAGGTAGCAAAAAAGGCAAGCGTCATGTTTGTGTCTTACCCCATATGAAGCGGCATTGTGTAACGGTATCAGCCCTCCTTTGTCCTGCGCATTCACATCGGCTCCATGCTCCAGCAGATACTCGGCTACCTCCAAGTTGTTATAGCCGGCTAGAGAGCGCCACAGGCGACGATTCCACGCAGCAGGACAGAAAGAAAGATGAGTGAGGAAGATATAAAAACGCAGTCAGCTAATGAGAGAAGACAAAATAATGATAAAGACAGAGTGAATGTCAGCCTACGTTCACGGCAGTGGGACGGCACATATAATCATCCTTTCCTTTTACAAGAAAGTACATCAACACAGAGGGTGCGTGGGCGTGTGTCTAAGTGGTCAGATTTATTCAGACCTTTAAAGTGTTTTCCAGCAGTTTCTTAACTTCTGAAGTGCCAGTCATGCAGCAAAACCTCCTCTATTTAAATATACTGCATCATCACGCAGCAAGAAGTGTGTTTATATATATATATTAAGACACAAAAAATCCATAATAGAAAGGAGAAACAGGAAGCAGTTTTTGGTCTTTAAACTTTCCTGACACAATTATGCACATTTTAGGGCACCAAATTGAACAAAAGCAGGATAAGGGGCAGGGATAGCTCAGTAGGTAAAGTGGTCGCCCCATGATCGGAAGGTCGGCGGTTCGAATCCACTTAACGGCTACCCTGAGGTACCCCTGAGCAAGGTACCGTCCCTACACACTGCTCCCCGGGCGCCTGCTTAGTGGGCTGCCCACTGCTTCACTGAGTGAATGGGTCAAATGCAGAGAAAAACAAGTAATTTCCCCATGGGGATCAATAAAGTATCCATTATTATTATTATTATTATTATTATTATTATTATTATTATTATTATTATAAAAGCAACCTCTAAAGTATGACCCATAATGTAAAAGAGTTAAACAAAACTAAATGCTCATTTTCAGCCTTGAGTTTGCATCTATAATGTGTTTTCATAATTCAGGACATGGTTTGTACTGAAAGGTGAAATTTTAATGTAAATTTATGGATGATTAGATCAGCGTGAATCTCATTAGGCATTTGTGTGTGTGTGTTTATCCCCATGAGGGGCTTTAGCAGGATGGTGTATCAGCTGTTATCTCTGAAACTGATGTCACAATGATTGCACACCTTGAATATATACATAATAGTTTGTCTGCCTTTAAGGGGACAAACGCTGTCTGTGCTATCAAGACTTTAAAAACCGTATTATGCGAGTAATGTAATACGAGGTCATTGTAGGTCAACTGCTCGAGCTAGTTGTGCTATCAAAATGTGGTGTTTCGCTCTACCGATAAAATTAAGACGTAATTATAGATAAAAAGGTTTAAAAAAAAAAAAAGTGTGTGGGCTGGGCGGCTTTTTTACCTGCAAGGTGCAGAGGAGTCGAGTTGCGTCCCTGCGTGTCCCGACAGTTAATGTTGTCGGGGCTGCATAACTTTTGAACCCTAGCCAGGCAGCCTTTCTTAGCAGCGTCCAGCAGCGCCGCGTCTCCTCTGAGCAGGTCCTGGATGTCCGTGTCCCCGTCCTTCACCAGGTCCAGAGGCGTGTTGCCGTCCCTGTTCTTCTTAGTGGGGTCTGCTCCGTGCTGGAGAGAGGAGGCCATAAAAGGGGGAGTTACACAAGGAAAAGAAAGATGGGGAAAAATACGGGCAGATATGTTCTAGAGATATTTATCAGATGTGTGGAAGTGCACGCCGACATCATTAAACAAGACGGCGGCTGCAGTCGGGGGCAGGATGAATGTTGGCTGTGTGGTTAATCAATGACAGGTCATTTTAATACAGTGCACGCTCGCCCTTTAATTCGTTCTGGCAAGTGATTTCTAAGGAAATGAGCAGCATGTTTGGAACGGAGATATTAATTTGTCACATTGTATCTGGGCAAACTCACGGCTAAGGATGAAGATATTTATAACGTACGCATGGTTGCCATGACACTGAGTGCAGACAACCCCCCACCCCATCATCATGAGAGGACAATTGGCAATTGTCATTTTTTTAAGTATACCCTGATTTAGGGCTGGGCGATATATCAAAAATTTATCGTTACCGAAATTTATGACTCTCATCGACGTCATTTTGCCCATGTCGGTAAATTCAGTATTTAAAAAGAAAAGAAAAGGCATGTGCAGGTTGGCGATGTTCATGTCCCTTTAAGACGCTGTGCTACGTTACAGACTTGACGGGGTGGAGTCACATGACTCTACTACCTGTAACAAGACGAGACACGGGTGAACAAATGGAGGACGATTTAAATGTTGAAGCAGCAGCGACGGAGGTAGAGCTGGTGGAGGAGGAAGAGGAGACGCTTGTTAACAAAAAAAATGCATCAGCAATCGTTTGGCAACATTTTGGATTCAACAAGGATGATATTGATCAAAATATTGTTAAATGTAAACTCTGCAAAAAGACTGTTGCGTCAAGTCAAGGTAACACAACCAACCTCTTCCGCCACCTGCAGCACAACCATGTGATTCAATTCGAAGACATAAAAAAAAGCTCAAAGCGAGAAGAGAGTAGGAGGACCAGCAAAAACGTCTTCCTCCACCAGGCAGCGGTCAATAACCGAAGCATTTGCTAGTACTCAACTATATGAGCGAACTTCAAAAAGATGGCAAGAAATCACAAATGCTATAGGCTACCACATAGCAAAAGACATGGCTCCTATTGCTACAGTGGAACGTAACGGGTTCAGACACTTCATGAAAATAACTGACAAGAGATACGAACTCCCATCACGAAAATATTTTTCAAAAACTATCATTCCCAGCATGTACAGCACAGAGAGGGAAAAGATTGCTGCTGAATTGAGATACGTTAAGCACGTTGCAGCCACATCCGATCTCTGGTCCAGCCGTACAATGGAGCCGTATATTAGTCTCACAGTTCATTACATCGACAACAAATGGGAGCTGCGTACCAGAGTGCTCGAGACGGCCTATTTTCCATCTGATCACACGGGGGAGATGGTTGGACAGGGGTTGAGAGCGATGCTGTCTGCATGGGACATCAGTGAAGAGGACCTTGTTGCTATAACAACTGACAACGGCCCAAATATTGTGAAAGCTGTCAAGCTCAATAAATGGACACGGGTGCAATGTTTTGGGCACAGGCTGCACCTGGCAATCGGTAAGTGTGTACATCTTAATATATTTGGGTGGTGACATCTGGTGTGTTTTAAAGTGACTTTAATTCTGTGCGTCATATTCAAAATTGAAAGTATTAATGTTTGAATAATGTTTGAGGAAAATCCACTAGATTGGTGGAGAAAGCATCAAGTAAACTTTCCCACTCTAAGTAACGTTGCAAAAAAGTATCTTTGCATCCCAGCCACCAGCTCCCCATCCGAGCGGGTTTTCAGTTCTGGAGGAAACATTGTGACATGCCTCAGATCCTGCCTGAAACCTGACATGGTCAATATGCTTGTGTTTCTTAGCAAGAACCTGGAGTAAACACTACTCAGGTAAACATCTACAACAGTAGTTTGATTGAACCACTCAGGATACCAAGTCTGCTGCTGCCCCTTTTTGAAGTGCCCTGTTCAAGCCCTGCCTAATTTTAACTATCAGTGTTCTATTGAAGTTTTTTGCAAACAGCACTATTTAATGTTTTTGTTTAAGAGTTTATAGTTTTCACTAGTCACATGGCAGTGCTTAGTATTTATTATAGTTTTTTCTGTGTTCAATTGACATTTGTGTTTGTGACATTATTTGTTTACAAGTTATAGTACCTCAAGGCCTTAGCAGAGATAGGCCTTTGTCCATGATGGCATTACATTTGCACAATCATTGTTTACTTTGTGAATAGCCAATGTGAAACATATTTATTATTAAACTATTTTGTTTACAAGGGATGCACATTTTTTAGAGAGCATGGTTACATATTGTATCCTACACTTTTTATTTTGTTCAGTTAATAAATCTTAACCACTAAAAGTACTTACTACTATTGTCTTCATTTATTTTCAGTGACATTTTACAGTCCTTTAAAGTGGTAATAATATAATTGCAAAGAATAGGTCTAGGGGGAATAATATTATCAAAATAACTGGAGGAACTATGATGCCTGCCACAGCCCCATCAAATGAAAAACAAAACAAAAACGTTTGTTTTTTTGGCACTTGGGGTGGTTTATCGTTATCGAGGTTAACTGCTCAATTTATCGTGATATTGATTTTAGGCCATATCGCCCAGCCCTACCCTGATTATTAAAGAAAACACTGGAAAAAACCTTGTTTGTTTGATGGGCAAATAAATGGAAAAATCTGATCCATCTCCAATAAAAAGCTGTTAAAGCTCACAACAAAGACAGCAAAATAGATAAGAAATGTAGAGGATTTAAGTCTCATGACAACACCACAATTAAAAGACTGAATACTGCTATACTGATTAGATACTTTTCTTTTACATGGACATTAAACAAACAAGAAGAAACAGTCCTCCACACTCTGAACAATCTGAACGCGGTTAAGGGCCAGGGCGCCTGACTGCAGCCTCATAGACAATGAGCTATCAGAATAAGATTCGACTATGGAGCCTGAGGGTGTGAATAAAACACAGGAAACAAAAGTAGAGCTCAAATATATATATATTATGTTTGTTATGAGAAGTGTATAGACGGATGTACAAAAGAAATAAAAACATATGCATATATATCACAAACAAAAATAATGTTGACAATACAAAACAGCTTAGTAGGTTCCAAAAGGAGGTGGGATGAGGTGTAGTCCAGTATGTGATTTAGTTTAGTTCCATGGACCTGTGATAGGTCATGTGTCAACAATTTGTGATTCAGTCCATAGGTTCACAATTCCTACCGCAACGTAGCGGTGGTCGGGTGGCTCGCCATCTCGCGCTGATCAGGGCTGATCGCGGGAGAACAAAAAAAACCTGACCGTTGAGTCGAGTGTGAGGTAGTGTAAAGATGAATGAATCGGCCGGGTTATTGCACGCTGTCAACTGGCCTGTAGTGCAAAATTTGTCGTGATCTGACAAGTACGCCAACCACAGGGACAACAGCAGCCAGAGGAGCAGGGACATGCAGCTGATTGACCCGGAACTTATACAGGATTCATACCCGCCACAATAAAGGGACTGGCGGAAGTGGGGTCAGAAGTTACCGTGGTTACACTTAGACGAGTAAGAAATGATGACAAGTGACGAGTGAGAAGAGGATGGATGAAGGTAATTCACCGGAGAGCAGAAGAGAGGAGGTGGAAACGAAAGGGAGGTAGAGAGAGGTGAGGACAGGACACCCAGTGAAGTGGAAAACACCACATACCCCGGGGGACGAGGGGAAAGCAGACATTTTCATCGCTCAGCTGTCTCCTAGGTTGTGGCTCAACTTGTCATTTCATTGTAAGTTTTGAAATCCGCTCATTAAAATTGGATGTTGTGGGACCACTCCCCTGGGTATCCACTGCTGGTCTGAAACGGTCCTTTATAGAAATCTCTCTCATGGCTCTCTATCCCTCTATTCAAAGTAGTCTGAACCTTTCCCTCTCATGAGGTTTTTTTCTCTCCTGCTCCTCAATTTCCATTATCTCTTCACTGCTGTCACTCACTCACACTCTCATGAAAATTAGACTAGAAATAATTGGGGACATTTACATAGATACAAAAAGGGAAAAAAGATAGTCGACCTTTCAAGAACCATTATCTTTCTCATAGGAAATGCAATTTACAATTTTTCGTATCTGCTTACAAATGAAACGCTATACTAGCAGCTTATTGAAGCTCCAGTGTTCTCAAAAATGTCCAAAAACAAGCTCATTTTAGCAGGTGTGATTTTAACAAGTTGATCGCCACGGTGTAGTCTGCTAACAGGCTCAGATTGGGACATCGAATGAAATCAACTGAGCATTTAAAGTAAAATGTTGCTGGCTACATTATTACAAGTCCTTGAAGGTAAAATTGGAATTACAGCATCCAATATATGTCTGGATTTGTATGAAATATTAACTTTATTGTGTAGCTACAGGAACATTTAGAAGATTTTTTTCGTAGTTTTTTTTTCGTGAAGGCTTGGCTTAATTAAGCCACCAAAAGCTCCTGGCAAGAATCTGCTTGGTAGTCTTTGTAGACCCATGTTAAAGCACATCACACAAGTCAGAAAAGACAAAGAGCTTCTTTTAAGTGAAGTTAAATTAACTCTGAAAGAACAACAGAAACTGTTGTCTGCAGCTACTGTCTGTGATTCTTATCTCTGTTTCTTTGCCTTGTTATTTAACATCATTGTCACTGAACTTTCCAACCAATTATTATACTACCCAGTACCCCAAATAGCTAATCAGCCAATCACATGGCAGCTACTCACTACATTTAGGCATGTACACATGGTTCCGACGACCTGCTGAGGTTCAAACCAGCATCAGAGTGGGGAAGAAAGGTGATTTTGAGCGTGACATGGGTGCTGGTGCCAGACAGACTGGTCTGAATATTTCAGAAACTGCTGACCCACTGGGATTTTTCTCTTTAACAACCATCTCTATGGTTTACAGTGAATGGTCCAAAAATAGAAAATATCCAGTCAATTACCTGGACGGAAATGCTTTGTCGATACCAGAGTTCAGAGGGAAATGGCCAGACTGCTTTGAGCTGGCATAAAAGGCAACACTTACTTAAAATAACCATTCATTACAGCTAAAGTATGCAGAGGAGCGTTGAACCTTCAATGCAAGTGTCTCCTGACAGTTGAGGCTAAAACTGAGGCTATGGTTGGCACAGTTTTACCAAAATTGGATGATAGAGGAAAAAACAAGACTGCCTGATCAGATAAGTCTCAATTTCTTCTGTGACATTCAGATTGTAGGAACAGAATTTGGCATATACAACATCAAAGCAGAAATCCATCCATTCTTATATCAACAGTTCAGGCTGGTGATTTAATTGCGTGGAGGGATATTTTTTGGTGCTTTCACATTCTGACTTAAAATCCATTGAACAACCCAAGGTCAGAGGAACAGCTCTCCAGCTTCAGACATGTGACCCGAGGCTACAAATACTTGGTTTATTACAAAAGCAATCACGACTGAACAAGAGGACATCCTTAAAGAACTCAAATATCATCAAAGGAAACTCCAAGCATAAAAATGTCACAGCCTGACTGACAGTTGGTCTTTTCCAAAATGATGTTGCATATTAGCATCAGACCTTCATAACTCACTCGAGTTCACAAACTGCATGCCAAGTGCTAATGAAGTAGATTATACTTAAATTGAGCTGAAATTCATTATCCTCTCACACGTCTTCACCAACAACGATGATGCTAATGTGCATTTTGCATGTCTTACAAGACCCATTCCTCAGAAACTATCTGGGTACAGGGAGGATGCAGCGGAGTTTTAATTTGAGCAAAAATCCTGCACAAAAGCAGGATAATAGAAAGTTAACAACAAACAGAGAAGACAACGGAAAAATCTAGTGTTGAACTCCACAACAGAGAACAATCACATCCCGAGGCCTCGGCAGATTAACACCAAAGTGCGGGAACACTGTCTTACTTCTGTGCACAAGTGTGTTAAAGGGAGAGTCGAGAGTACTAACGTGTGTAAACAAGAAACGCAACAACATGCTGAAATTCGCCACTATGAGAATGCTTCTAACCAGAGTGGGAAAAACAATACGAACCTCCTACAATCAATCATCCGTTTGTGTGTCTCTAACCTCTGCCTCCAAAGCCAAAGACCAACCATGAGATCAGGGGGAAAAAAAGAAAGAAGTGTGGCCTGAGGGAGATGCTGTATCTCTGAACTCCATTTGCTTTTTGAGCTGACTGGGATTTGTCTACACACGAGTCTGTGGGAGGCTTCACACTTACAAGTGAGAAAAGCATTTCATTTGGTGCTGCATATCTAATAATGAGTCTAACGATAAAAGCAACAGCCTTTAATAAGCCGTAAAGAAAGCCTCACTTTAATATATATAGCGAGAAAAACCCCCAACAAAACATCTCTGCTGAAGAAGAAAAAAGCCTCCATCACTGAATTTACACCAGACAAAAAAAAGAACAATCACTTCTAATAAACTCCCACAAAGACAAAAGAAAACCTTATGGTGGCTGAACACAAATAAAGCTGCTGAAGCAGATGGTGTTCCTGGACATGTGCTGATCAACTGCAGCAGCACTGGTCTTAAACATCTTTACCTGGAGCTAGAGCTGCACAGCAGATGGAAAATTGAGTGAAAACAGCATAAAGTTTCTTTGTGCTTTAAGCTCAGGACGGCTTCAAATCTCAACTCACAATTCCAATAATGACATTGAAGAGCACTGAAAGTGTTCAACTGGTGTGTGATATAGAATTTCTTTCTGTATTCTGTAACCTGCAGCTCAATTACTGCAGTTTTTCCTTCACTTTCTTCTTTCATGCTATTTTTTTTTTTGGTATGTTGCCCTCATTAGTAAGGAGAAGTGTGGGGAGCAGAGGAATGAGGTGCAGTAAACATTGGGCTGGCTGGAAATAATCAAAAACTCTCTATTGATGCCTCTGCCCCCTGACCTGCTGGCCCAAGGTTTTTCCATTTAATTCGCAACTCATCCTCAGTCAAGTGAAGCTGTGAACTGCTAAAGGTCTGAACTATTGTGACGTAATATCAGTGTGTAAGAATACTTCAGCATTATCACAGTTTTATGAGCAAAGCAGCCTCTATAATTTGGCCCTAAAAACACAAGAGTGTAGACTGGTTTGGACTCTTAATCAGCAGACCACAGAGTGACCAGCTAGTGGCTAAGAACTCAATCCTCTGCTTTCCCTAATTTCAAGCAAAAGGAGCACCACAGGGAAGCGTTCTGGGTCTTCTTTCCTTCTCATACAAGGCTTAAATCTGCAGATTATGCAGCTGAGAAAGGATCAAATTGTTGGCTCCCCAAAGCCTGGGAAAGTAAAGTGCCGTTTCTCATACTTTTTTCCCTTAGTATTCACATTTAATGCTCGGTGGTAAAAGTAAACATCTTTTTTTTCTCCATTGCTTGTTTTGCTGGACACCAAACACAAAAACATTTCATAAACTGATATAGTGGGGCAAAAAAGTATTTAGTCAGCCACCGATTGTGCAAGTTCCCCCACTTAAAATGATGACAGAGGTCAGTAATTTGCACCAGAGGTACACTTCAACTGTGAGAGACAGAATGTGAAAAAAAAATCCATGAATCCACATGGTAGGATTTGTAAAGAATTTATTCGTAAATCAGGGTGGAAAATAAGTATTTGGTCACCTCAAACAAGGAAAATCTCTGGCTCTCACAGACCTGTAACGTCTTCTGTAAGAAGCTTTTCTGTCCCCCACTCGTTACCTGTATGAATGGCACCTGTTTGAACTCATCATCTGTGTAAAAGACACCTGTCCACAGCCTCAAACAGTCAGACTCCAAACTCCGCCATGGCCAAGACCAAAGAGCTTTCGAAGGACACCAGGAAAAGTATTGTAGACCTGCACCAGACTGGGAAGAGTGAATCTACAATAGGCAAGCAGCTTGGTGTGAAAAAATCAACTGTGGGAGCAATCATCAGAAAATGGAAGAAATACAAGACCACTGATAATCTCCCTCGATCTGGGGCTCCACGCAAGATCTCATCCCGTGGGGTCAAAATGATCATGAGAACGGTGAGCAAAGATCCCAGAACCACACGGGGGGACCTGGTGAATGACCTGCAGAGAGCTGGGACCAAAGTAACAAAGGTCACCATCAGTAACACACTACAACGGCAGGGAATCAAATCCCGCAGTGCCAGACGTGTTCCGCTGCTGAAGCCAGTGCATGTCCAGGCCCGTCTGAAGTTTGCCAGAGAGCACATGGATGATACAGCAGAGGATTGGGAGAATGTCATGTGGTCAGATGAAACCAAAGTAGAACTTTTTGGTATAAACTCAACTCGTCGTGTTTGGAGGAAGAAGAATACTCAGTTGCATCCCAAGAACACCATACCTACTGTGAAGCATGGGGGTGGAAACATCATGCTATGGGGCTGTTTTTCTGCCAAGGGGACAGGACGACTGATCCGTGTTAAGGACAGAATGAATGGGGCATGTATCGTGAGATTTTGAGCCAAAACCTCCTTCCATCAGTGAGAACTTTGAAGATGAAACCAGGCTGGGTCTTCCAACATGACAATGATCCAAAACACACCACCCGGGCAACAAAGGAGTGGCTCCGTAAGAAGCATTTGAAAGTCCTGGAGTGGCCTAGCCAGTCTCCAGACCTCAACCCCATAGAAAATCTGTGGCGGGAGTTGAAAGTCCGTGTTGCTCGGCGACAGCCCCAAAACATCACTGCTCTCGAGAAGATCTGCATGGAGGAATGGGCCAAAATACCAGCTACTGTGTGTGCAAACCTGGTAAAGACCTATAGTAAACATTTGACCTCTGTTATTGCCAACAAAGGTTATGTTACAAAGTATTGAGTTGTATTTTTGTTATTGACCAAATACTTATTTTCCACCCTGATTTACGAATAAACTCTTTACAAATCCTACCATGTGGATTCATGGATTTTTTTTCCACATTCTGTCTCTCACAGTTGAAGTGTACCTCTGGTGCAAATTACTGACCTCTGTCATCATTTTAGGTGGGGGAACTTGCACAATCGGTGGCTGATTAAATACTTTTTTGCCCCACTGTATATGGAGAAGCGCTCATTCTTCTGGAACCAGATAATTTGAACTTTTTTGTTAGATTAATTACTTAAACAAGTTTTTATTGCAAGCGAGGTCAGTTTATTCAATATAATGCAAACCGATAAATGCCACCGCCCCAAGGAAGGAAATCATTCACCATTTCTCACACTGCACCAGGCAGTGCATATTTAGTCTGCACCTCTCTGTACTCCTGCACAGCCAGACCGACAAGCTAATTTCTCCCCAGAGCTGTCACCTTCCCTAATACTCCACACAACAGCCACTCCCCTCCACCATCACTGATACCTCTGCTGCACTGTCGCACCTCTTAGTCCCAAAGTTTTCAGTGAACACTGCTGTGTATCAGTTTCACAGCCTGACCACGACAATCTTACACTTCTTTTGTGTTTTACGCTGCTGTCTGCTCACACAACTGTGTCACTACCTCGTACAAGCTGTGTAGGACGTTTATCTCATAATTCATTGTTTTCTTTTCCATTTATTTTTAATCATCTTTTAATACTCCTAAGTACATCTGTTACAAACTACTTTATACAGTCAATATGTAATTATGAATAAAGTAATGAATTTCTCTTGTTTTTCCGTGTGCTGCGTTTACCGTGTGTGTGTGTGTGAATTCAACTGTGTTCATCTAATAATTTATGCTGCCCCATATGGCAACGGCAAAGTGGTGACGTAACCTCGTCTGGAGGTGTTTGTGATAGGAAAAACAAAAATGCATTCAGCTGTGAAACTGCAACATTTCACAGGATTCATTTAGCCTCAAAGAGATGTGACAATTCAGTGTTACACAACAGATATTTTCAGCTTTGTAATTGGATTGGTCGGAGTTGATCCCGGCTGGGTTCAAAACTCGCACAGAGCACAAGTCATACCTTTCAGTGAGTGTTTGCACCCAATTTTCCAAATGCCAATCCCGGAAAAACCTCGGCTCCATAACGTTGATTTGTACATGCTGACTTACACCCATTATTCACAAGGCATTCACAGCACCAGATGCCATTAATTGCATTAGTAACAGATGTGCTATCATTTCATTGCCAGCTCTTGCTTCCATAGACATGACTGATTTCTGAGTTTCGCTGAGCCCCGGCTCACCGCGTCTTGTAAACACTGTTTGGTGAACTTGTCTGGAGAAGGATAAAGTGCTTGTTTACAGAACATTAAAGCTGCATCAAAAATTAAATATTTCTATCCCACAGGCTTCAGTATGAAAAGGAGCAATGTGAGGTCACAGCAAATGGCACAATTAAGCCCTTCTCAGACATGGTATGTGTCACAGAAGTGGCATTCGGTCATTAAGAAATTAATGGCTCATGGCTTCATTCAGACATACCCATGGGAGAAAGTGACGGAGAGAGCTGCGGCACTCGTATGATTATTGCAACTCGAGGGCAAGCCGTTTTGCACTTGTGCCAACGACCATTCACTGGATAAACACTCCTGAACATTTAGTTCTCTCAACGGGTCTGTTGATGTTGCATTCGGGCTCAGAGAGTTGGATTTCTTTTCACATGGGCCATAAATATCAGAAACCTGACATCCAATGAGATCCAATGAAGATCTTACCACGCTTGGTGGTTCTGGAGGCGATTTCCTCCTCTAATTCAAACTTGGTGCAAAAACACTGGGCCGTCTTATCTTAAACTGAGTCTGCTTTAAATATATAGGAACATCAGCATGGTGTTAAGAAAGAGACAAACCTTAAGCAGCAGTTTGCAGATCTCGTATTTGCCCTTCGCTGCAGCTTCATGGAGCGGCGTAAACTTCCACAAGTCTGCCACGTTGACCGAGGCTCCGTGTCTGACCAGCAGCTCGGCCACCTCAAAGTGACCGTACGAACAGGCGTTATGAAGGGGAACCAGACCGCTGCAGAGGGAGACAGTCATTTTACTCCACGACTTTATTCCAAGACTCTCTGATGGGTGCCGGAAACGAACTTGGCTCAAAATTACACCAAAGTCACACCCCAACACAAGTGTCTCACCCTTTGTCCTTGGCGTGCACGTCCGCCCCATGGTGCAGGAGATACTCCACCACGGACACTCTGTTGTAGCCGGCAGCGAAGTGAAGAGGGGTAGAGTGCCGTCCCTCCAGATCTCTGCAATTCACATTCTGAGCCGTACACAGGGACTGCAGAGACACGCGGAGGAAAAAGAAGATTAAAATAATTCCAAGTCAAATTAAGGTGCAGCTCAAAAACAACCAGGATTTCTTTTGATCTTATTCCATTTTTTATTTATTCATGATTTTTTTTTAAGATTAAATGATTTCAAGAGGTTTCACAGAAATATTCATTGTTAAATTTTCTAGTACGACAGCAGGAATGTTTCCACAACCATTAGATAGAATTCCATGAGTTTTTGTGCATGTATGAGTCCTGTAAAAACAATTATAAAAACTCAGGTATTACTTAATTTCATATTATCTAATTTTATTCTTTTTGCCTGAGAATTTAGTTAATGATCGTTACAAAACTAAAGATGCTCCCCAGATGCACGAGTCTTGTAACTGTCTCTAGTTGCGCCGTGATTGGTCCAACAGAAACGTTATGTTAACATGATGTGCGAAACAGACAGAAAAAGGAACTGAAAAAAATGGTATGTGGAATTTTGGATTAGCAATAAAAACACACTGTATACTTCCGGCTAATTGCGAATAATGCTAAAAAACCTTATAATATCAATATTACTGTGTGTCTGTTCACAGTGGGTAATGCTGCTACTTTTGTTCTTTGCTGTGATTTCAAACTCAATTACACCTTAGTTCAGCAGTAAAGATGGGCTTGGTGGGGGGCTTATTTTACAGGTTTCTTCTACTATCTTGACATCTTATTTTACAGGAGATAAATTTAAATCCTGCTGGCACTAAATTCCACATTAAACTTCTCTTCAGAAGTTCTTTTTTTTATTAGCCCCTTGAGCAGATCACGAATTCTACAAAACACGAAAAGCATGAAATAAATGTGAAAACCTGGTTAGCACACAGGAACACAGTTTAAAGAGTGGGCGATTGGTGGATTGATTCATTGGTTCCTCTTGAGAAAATATAAAATTTATTCATATTCTACATTTTATTATCAATCGGGTTATTTTGAACCTATGAAAATCGAGAGACTTTGTATGATTTTTTTTTAAACTCCTGGAAAAACAAATTGTTCAAAGCTTGAAATCTTGAAAATGGTGTCACTGCCCAAATGTTTTTGGGCTTATTCTATTTATTGTAGTATCAACAAAACTCATTCTCAAATATTTCCTCTTTTTTTTTAATGTTCCTGCCATTCTGAAAAATTAATATAATATATAATAAATCGAATGCTTGATTAAGTTTGGGTTCTGATTATAAAACCTGAGCTCACAACCAACAATTACTGCCAACATGCCTCAAATCTTCATCACATAGATGAAACAAGGTGCTCGAAACAGATTTTGGTCCATACTGATCAGATAATATCACACAGGTGCTAAGAATTATATCCCCCACACCATTATACTATCATCATAAGGCTGAGCCACTCATATAAGGATAGATGGATCCATGTTTTCATGTTGAGACTCATCAGACCGTTCTGTTGTCCAATTTTGGTGATCCTGGGTCCACTGTATCCTCAGTTTAGCTGACAGGAGTGGCACCCAGTGTGGTCTTCTGCTGTTGTGTACCATGTGCTTCGAAGTCTGACTACTTGTGCTTTCACAGATGCTCTTCTGCATAACTCAGTTGTAAAAATTAGTTACTGCTACCTTCCAATCAGCTCAAAACAGCCTGGTCTCCTCCAACATCAAAAAGGTATTTTGACCCAGAGAACTGCCAACCGTTTCTTAAATACTCAGACAAATGCTCAGAATCACTTAAATCACCTTGTTTTGCCATGCTGATGCTTGATTTGAACTTAAAAAGATTCTCTTGACCATGTCTATGTGCCTAAATGCATGCCATGTGATTGGCTGATTAGATTAGAGTTAATGAGCAGTTAAAAAGTTACAAGTAAATACAGGTTATTCATATGGCACTTGAAGAAAAGTGCTCTGAAATATAAAATTAGATATAACAATTAAAATGGGGAAAAAAAAGAACTAAACAAAAGCAAACTTTCACAGGTGGCTGTTATTTTTAAAGGCATCTATAGAGTCCATAGACCTCAAGTCCTTGGGAAGTAAGTTCCACAAGATGGGAGCCACAAACTCAAAACCATGGTCTCCTTTTGTCCTGCATACTTTTGTATCACCAACAAGCACTGATTAGCTGACATCACTGACCTATTAGTTACGTATGGATGTTGCAGTTCACTAATATCTGGAGGCATCTGATTGTGAAGTTCTCTGCAAGTGATCACCGTTGATAAGGGAAGCCAGTGTAAAGAGGACAGAATCAGTGCCACATGAGAGCTTTTAGAGGAGCCGGCGAGAAGCCTTGCAGCAAAATTCTGGAACAGCATGCTTATCAAAACCGAATGCCTGATCAAAAGTAACTCCCAGATTTCTCACAGCTGGGAGAACTGAAGATAAAATGGGTCCAAGATTTTCAATTACCCTTGGAACAAAGTTGTCAGTGGCGCAGATGAAGCGCTCGAGCTTTTTGTGTATCTAATAAAGTGGCTGGGAAACGTATATTATAGAGCAAAAAATAACTACACAAACTGTCACAATGGTTAGAGCTCTGACTGAAGTACAAAATGTTCCTGAATGACAGAATTTGCCTCTGTCCAGTTTCATCATCTAGCAGAATATCACACTTCAGTGTGAACCTCCTCAACATTTGATCAGATGACAGGGATCGGCCCACGATTTTTTAAAAATGCCAATCAGCTACTTGGCGAGACTATTAATCCTGATTTGTCTGTGTGTCAGGAAACAAGAGGCTGAGAGAAAGCCCGACCCGAGCTCATCTCCTTTTCCACTACAATCTTCTGCCAGCCTGTCAAAGCATCACATTTCAGGCACTCCCGGACCCTCTTCATTGACATAACCCCATTACTGTCTGTCTGTGTGGGGGAAGACACCACATTTCACTTTAAATCAAAATATTTCAATCAGAAGAAGAAAAAAAAACCTTCTGTCAGACGGTTGGGCGACTGTTACCAGGTCTTGACATTTTAAACGTGAGTGAGCCAGATACCAATTGCAGCAGAGGGTCTCTGTGGAAATCTTATGAGATGTAAAATGTGGCCTTTATTAGGGATAAAGTCTTTGTCTTTATTTCTTTATTCATAACAATCATCATCAATAAGGGGAATAAAGCAAATACAAATACAGAAAACATCCAACTGACATTTAACAGAAATCACTAAGACTTTGACTCAGGGAGACCAACAGGAACAGTCACAAAGGTCAGGAGTTTTTTAATTAAAACCTGTGTTTGTGGACATCAAATTCTCCCACAGAGATGCAACATTAGCTCAACAGTTTCTCTTCTGCATCTCCCCTTACAGTTTATTGATAAAGGCCTCCATTCTTGCTCCATTCTAATGAAATATACTAACTTAAGGAAAACCGATCTAACTTGTCTTCAGTTTTCATTACCGACCACACTGTGGTCACAGAACCTACTGCTTTTGGCCAAAAGCAGCTAGTCCAGTTTCACATGGCTTTTCTCAGACTCCTCATTAGCGCCAAACCATAATGGAGCAATTAAAAATATTTCTGCTCCCTCAGAGCAAATAATCCCTCCGTGATCAGTGTCATTAAACACACTGAAGCTGCTAAATCAATGTCCTTCCATATCAGCTATTTCCATTTTTCTTATTAAGGCAGTATTGATTGTTAGGAGAAGAACGGGTCACTGGCTTTTCCTCTTTTAAGCCTTAAAAAATGAGCTGTTTTCAACTGTTAGACCATTGGGTTTGGAATTCATTTGGACATAAATATTTTAAGGATTTATTACTTTATCAAACACAGATGTAATATACAGTATCCAGTGTTACTGGCATGCAGCTTATCATGATGACCTTCACCCAAATGATCACAATGGCTAAAGTAAATGTAATCACTCAGTCAAACTAAAGTAAAAAAGGTAGGTAGGCACTAGGGCTGGGCCATATTATACCGTTCACGGTAATACCGGTATAATGTTAGGCAACGATAGGAAAATGAAATATCGCGATAGAATATGAGTAAAACGCGCATGCGCAGTGCCTTTGTTTTCATACGCACATGGCCGATTGTTGAGTGAAACAGATGAACCAGAATTGGTTTGTAAAAATGGTGCAACTTCAGTGATGTGGAACTGGTTTGGTGTTTGTCCGTCAGATACACGACAAAGCACATTTTTTTGCAGAACATGCAAGCGGCCGTCGTTATTGTCGTATTTGTCGGACTAAGATGCTCTTAAATCTGGGAGTAATCTGGGTCCTAAACTCCGTAAACTTCAGGTCAAACGAACACTGCAGCATCACTAAGAGTTAAAAACTGTCTAAATTCTTTCATCTTTAATAAAACGATCAGCATTGCTGCTTTACCAGGTGTAACTATGAAGTTTAACTTCCAGGCATCCATGAAAACAAAATGTATTACATTTAACGGAGTTAGAAGCTAGCAGGAAGCTAGCGGAAGTTAGCTCGCTAGTTTCGCTAGTTACCTAAACATGATATTGCATGTTCTGACTGAGAGATTTCTGAAAAAAATCAAACGTACAGCTCTGCTATCACTTCCAACATAAATGAAGACAGGAAACTAAACAGCAGTGACGTTTGTAGGGTTACTGAAGTTGGGCTAGCTGGTATATAATTATGTGCTACGTGATCGCTAGCGACACAGCTATGTTAGCATAACATAAACAGTGAAGCTGGAGGACAAACACTAACACTTTTCCACTTATAAAAGTTAACGTTAAGGTTCCTCATGGTTAGAGACAAATGCAATCGCATGGCAGGATGCTGTAAACGGACCAAACTTCAGTCAGGAGAACAACTGAGATAATCCATCCACAATACGAGGTTAGTCATTAATATACTGCAACAACATGGGAATAGAGCAGCTGCCAGAGAATTCAACATTAATGAATCAATGGTACAGAAGTGGAGGAAGCAAGAAGAATGAGTTTAATAAAGTTTGATTTATCTCACTGCTTTGTTTCGCTTAATGTGCCTTATAATCCCGTGCACCTTATGGTCCGAAAAATACGTACTGCACACTGCAGTTTAATGTTGCAAAGCACCTCTTTTTAACTTCAGTGGATATTATACATGGTTATGCTCAGGATATGTCAGCCCATTTCTACTGGAAATGCCTTTTGGTTAAACTTTCAGCAAGGAATTTGCATTTGCACTGTTACATTTTTATAAAGCTTTAATGTACATAAAAACCAGCTTCTTGTTTAAGTGAAAATAAATGATAGGTTGTCTTTTTGCGCTAGTAATGTTGTGGAGTTGTATTTTGTCTCGCATCAATTATATCGTCAGTTATATCGTTATCGCAAATTTTCAAATATATATCGTGATAAATATTTTTGGCCATATCGCCCTGCTCTAGTAGGCACAGTATGAAGATAGGTGGACAAGTAGGTTGATTGATCCTTGCATTTGCCATATTTACACTGACCAGAGGCTATATATAAAAGCAAAGCTGCAGCGTACCTATGTCATTTGACAGTCAAATTGCCACCCTGCAGCAACTATGTCAGTATTTGTGGAGAGTTTCTAGGTGCTCAGACTGTGAATGAATAGGAAGACGGCAACAGATCTGTTATTTATCACTTAATCACCATATTATTACAGAGTGCCAACTTGACCCCATTTAATCCCAGACTGATGGCAGACTGACTCCACATCCATTTTTTCACAATTCACAATTCTGATGTACTGATGTTGTTTGGAAGATGGCAGCCGACTGCAAACGGTCACAGTCCTGGTCCTCATCTTCGAAGCAACCATCTCAAGCACGACTGCAGTCACAATAACTTTGGTCATGCTACAGTCTCCAGCATTTTCCTGTGATTGCAGCATAACACCCCACAGGCAACAATGTCAAATTGTCATTTTCAAAGTGTCATCTACCTTGACAGTGTCCAGGTCACCGGCTTTAGCAGCTTCGAGAAGTCTGTAGTCTACATCCGAGTTTCTCACTGGGACGTTCTCTACAGCAGCAAACACAGAAGAATCATGAAGACAGCAAAAACAGCCTTCACATGCTTTGGAAGAACATTAATGAAAGGCTGACTGTAACACAACAACATAAAGCTGGCGTTATCCTGCCGTTATTCACTTCATCCTACGTACGCACGTCAATTTACGGCCATGTTTAATGGAAGACATTGTGCACTTTAGGACGGCCGTTTCGAAAAGCTTCCAGGTGACATTTGTAAGACTTATTTTTGTTGTTTTGCTTGTTCTTTGATAATTGCAATGCAGTGCAAACCAACAGGAAACAAAAGTAACATATTAGGCCTTTATGAGAGTGTGTGTCTACTGGTTGCTGCAGATAAACCGACTGTGGTGACACAGCTGCTACAATTAAGGCAGCTACAGATGCCGTATTCAATTCACTCGCTGTCATTTAAAAGACAAATCAGTAGTTATGCATAGGGCTAGAGGATGAGATACAACATAAATCTAGATTTCCAGAGTTGCCTCAGAAGCAACTAAACACACAATATTTTCTATGAGATAACCGTGTGCTGTGAATCTTCATTGGTCGTGCAGTCATTGTCAGTTTAAAGAAAAGCTTTAGACCATTTTTTGTCCCAATTTCCTCCACTCGGTGAAATCAGAAGCTTTACATTCTTCGAATTTCTGCTTTTTTTGCTTTGTCCTTGCTTTCATTTCATTTAAAATGTGTAAGCTCGACCTGTAATTGAAACAGGCCTGTGAAGCCAAGTTTGAATGTTACAATTACAGATTAGAATTGACAATTTTTGCTTTTTATCTGCTGCAGAGATGACTGTAAGATTTTTTTTTTCCATATATTTTTATTGAAATTTTTTATAGTACAATACAAACAAATGTTGAACACCCTCACATTCACACATCCATCCATACATCAAACCTGCCTACATCACATTCAAATGTAGAAATGAGCATAGTTCTCACAGCAATACAAAAATACAATGGGTTAGGATAGACAAGATTCTCCCCTCCTGTCCTTCTTCTTTTCCTTTTTGTTCATAAATGTCCTTCACCTCCACTCCCTAAAATAGTCATATATGGCTTCCACATATTCACAAAGTCCCATTGTTTGCCCTTGGCAATATATGTCAGTCTTTCCAGGCCTAGAGAGATTGCAATTTCCTTCTTCCAGAGTCCCATGGAGGGAGCATCCATACTCTTCCAACATAGCGCAATGGCTCTTCTGGCTTGAAGTAGTCCGTAGTCCAGTAATTTAGTTTTTTTCCCCGATTGCTTAAATTCCCTTGGATATATTCCAAGTACACAGAGTTTTCCTATTAAAGGGATTTTTACCTTAAACACTTCAGACAGATATTTGATAACATCTTTCCAAAAGTCCTGGATTTTAGGACACTCCCATAGACAATGAAGAAGAGTTCCTTTTTCAACTAGACATTTAGTACAGATGTCCGGAATATCATTGGACATATGATGAAGCTTGACAGGTGTTATATAGGTTCTCATGAGCCATTTATATTGCAGTAGTTTAGCGACTGTAAGATTATTATTCCATTATTCCATCTTAAATCACTGCAGGTGTTCTCCTTTCACTTATGGTCCAAAATGTGGAGGTATAAAATTATATATAGCTTCATATATCAAAAAAAATTTCCAGACATTTATTAATTATTATTATTACTTAAAACGAAAAAACTGGAAAATATACTAAATATGTTAGCTAGCCAATATGCAGACTTTTTTCTGTTTTTTTTTGTTGTTTTTAAATGTATCAGCCTGAAATTACAGATATTGATTCAAATTTATGACGGAAAAGTCCAGTGAAAATTTCAGGCTTTTATCGTAATTTGACTTACTTATGTTAAAATACTGCCTCATATTCCAATATGCGAGAAAAGGCCTGAAGGTATGTGGACAGGCCTTTTTGATACACATTTCAAAGCAATCATAATATGTCCAGAGTTTGGACCGTAGTATATTTTATGGAAAATAAGTAGAGCAGAAAAATTTCTAAAGATTTGATGACGAATCAGAGACGTTCAGCAGTGCAAGCCCCACTTTCAGGTAGGCTAATTCACCCCAAACCGGGTCTTTACAAAGGTTCTTAGTGCCTGTGGAAAATTCCTGCTTTAAGGGGACTCGAGTACTTATGTAATAACTGATGGATTTCGTGTCCAGCTTAATATAAAGAATGTGGAGCTGTACAGACCAATAAGTGGTTTGGTCTAGTTTTATTTGTGGGCTTTAATTCTTTCCCCGATGAAGACGACATCTGACAACTTCTTCTGTATCCATAAAGATGAGCTTTGGTAGTTCAGAATACATCAATAAAGATGTGCTTTGACGAATATTGGAATATTTTTCAGTTTTCCCAAATGTAGCTGCACAAGCAGAGCCCATCCTCACTAAATCCTGATGCAGTCATTTTGTTCTATAAGCAAGCCTGAAATATGAATGAAACCACTGAGTTCAGAAAAGAGCTTCAAGGGTTAGGCCCCCATTAAAAACTGATTTCCTTTAACCTGGAAACCCTGGAGTTAGATACCGTGATGCCAAGTTTCTTCCAGATCTGAGCAGGTGAGTTGGCTCACTCTGCATTAAAATCTGCGCCTTCAGTCTGAAAATATCAATATTGGCCTTCACAAAAACAATTCCAGTTAATCCCACTATTTGCAACTGGTGCATAGCAACCAAAACACATCACCTACGCTTCTACACGCACAGCCACCCACCCACTCAGCAGCCCCCACAGAAACAAACGGGTGGCCTACCGTTGAGTATTTGCTGAACAGCTTCGTTTCCCATTTGAGCAGCGGTGAAGCCCTGCAGCGACACCAGCGAGGCGTCTGCCCCGTATCCTAGCAACAGCCTACAGGTCTGAAGGTGGCCTGCCAATGCCGCACGATGCAATGCCGTCTGACCCAGTGTGTCCAGGGCATTCACCTGCAAGAACAAAGACCTCAGAATAATGATTCAGAAAGGACGTCTGCAGTTACAGTCATTCAAAAAAATATCTGAATCTGTAATTTTATGACTCTCCTATTACTGATGAAGTGCTTACTAATAATAATGTTCCAAATAAGGTCAGCTCGTTTCCAAATGAGACACTAATAAACAACTGTACGTTAACCTCATCTCACAAAAGGTCCAGAAAAATATACAAAAACAAGACTTTTTTTGGTTTAATTATTGAAATATGTAAACAAATATGATAATGTTGACACAATTATGTGACAAGCCTCAGCACAACTGAATAACAAAACATGCCACAACAACCTTGGATCTTATTTGTGGGATTCAGGGTGAAATAATAAAGGGTGCAATATTATTCTGTGCATTGCAACAGAGTCAGTTGTATGAAAATGAGAAACTATTCATAGATAAAAATGTTTTTGAGCAATACAGCAAATCAAGGTGCATCATCACACTGATGCACACAAATATACCATTGAGCGCCTTGATTGTAGAGCATTCTCACAGTGACGCAACCACAAGTGCTGCTTAAAATCCAGTTCTTTCTCCAAACTGAATTCACAATGTATCACTGCTGAATAAAAATGCCATCTTTAGAAAAATACCATTGTTTTGAGGGTCTCACACCAGAATGTTCAGTTTGCAGAAACATTTACCCAAAACTTTGGGCAGTAACACAGTAAAATGCTTCTTTTTAGAATTTTTTTTTGTGGTGATTAGTGTGAAAAACAGCATTTTCAGCCACCAAACATTAGAAACTCACCGATCCTTTCTAACATTACCGGTGAACAACCACGAAATTAAAGCACTTTGAAATTGGATGATTCTTTTTGATACACTCTCTATACATGGAGGAAGAGGAGTAAGACATACCTTTGCCCCATGTTTCTGTAGCACCTCCATGATGTCATTATGCGCCCGCTCAGCTGCCACGTGAAGAGGAGTCATGAAACTACAGAGGGGAGGGAAGAGCATTAGGAAATAAATATAACTGCTCAACTTTAGATCGTTCAGATTGCTTGTAAAACAGAATGCAGTGCCCAAACGTTCTCAGAATGAGGTTGGATATTATCACGAGTCATCAACCCTGAGATGAAGTCAGCACTGTTTTTGCACTCCATGTACTATAGTACTGCATTTTTTCTGGGTTAAAAAACATAACAGAAATTTACAGAATCACCTATTCAGCAATGCGTTTATTCTAATTTCACTATAAGGTATCTATATGTATGTATTTATATATATATGATACATTCGTATGACATCATTTGTTGCATGGCCCGCTATCATTGTAAATGTAATAGCTTCAGTCCCACTGCTGTAAGGGCAGCTGGACTGGAGAGCCCAACATGTGAAGAGGCCCATTTCTAAGAAATTTCCAAAGAGAAAGCAGTGAATCACCAAGCCCACTGACCAAATCAGTTCTCATTTGTCACTAAGTACATCACTTCAGCTTAGCAGTACTTTATTCTTATACCTCACTTAGAAAGCTATTAAAGTGGATTCCTGTACTCTTCCTGGTTTCTGTCATGCAAATATACTGTTACAAGTGATCACTGTTACTAAGCATGGTCAGTCAATCACACTTAATCAGGAGCCAGTCTATTTTGAACAGAAAACGTATCATAATCAAAAGGATTATTGAGATCTATGAATCAGGAAAGCCACCTAAGCCATCTTAGAAAAGTCCAAAAATGAAAATATGGAGCTGGAAATAAACATAATAGGTCACATTTTATGCTTTAAATGCTGGAATTATTCAGGATAGTTTTGTACTGAGCTGAAGCCCGAGGCTGGCAGCAGACTGAGCGTCTGAAGAGCGGACGATTTCTGTCGCCGCTGATTGTCAGGTCGTGTGAACAACGGTGCGTTCACCTACTGAAGTGTCTCTGAGCAGTGATGCAACCACTTTGCCTTGCAATGGCAATTCACATCAGCAAAGTGATTTGTGTTGTTCACCTCTAACATAAATCCACTGCTGGAGTCACCTTGACAAACATATAATGCTCTCACTTTATGTTTATGAGCTGTGCATGCAGCGGAAAACAACACTCACTCTTTATTCTTCTCGTTGACATTGGCACCTTTCCTCAGCAGCAGCTCGGTCACCTGCTTCCTTTTGGGGTGAGGCGACGCTACTGCACAATGCTAACAAACGCACATAAAGCACACATGGACACGTCATCTCAACACGTCTGCACCAATATAAGAGCCAGTGTTTTAAAATGCATCCAAATCTTACCAGGGCAGTTTCGTGTGTGTGTGGGTGTTTAAAGTTGATGATCTCCAATGCCAGGGTCTTCTTAGCCTTGGCCATGTCAGCTTCTCGAGCAGCTTGAAGCAGCGAGTGGCCCTTAAACTCATCTGAAGACACGCGCACAGAAAATGTCAAATTTTTTAGAAAGAAAGCAGCTTCAGTTGTCATTGTGAGGTTTCCTACGAAACAAAAGGCTGCAAATGATGTAGCTTGCCACCCAAAAACTGAATTATGAAGTTCTCAGCCACTGTTACAATATATTATTCTACTTGCAATGACCCTGCAGCATAACAATACTTCAGAAAGATAATTTCATTTTTTTCCCCAACCAGAGAGCTAATGACATATGATGCAACAGTCTCTGTGGTGGAGTTGGAGCGGAAAAAAGCGATTATTCCCCCGAGGTCTGGAAATTACAAACAACAAACTATTTTGCTTCAGAAGCATTTCAGGCTGAATAAAAGGAGCCCGTCCTATCTACGGACCGAGCCAACAGCATTCATGCATTTCTAATCAGACGTTGAGATAAATGGCGCAATCTTCAAGGGCACGTGGTTAAGAAAGAAAAAAAATTAAAGACGTAAAGTACAGCTGATGGAAGAGAAACAGTAGCGAGTTATGACATTTTTGTTCTGCAAAACCCAAACGAATTTTTCATAGTTGCTGGTCAGAAATACACAGAAATAATTTATTCAGAGAAAGAAGAAAAACACGAGATGAACTACACGTTTGCTCTTTGTATATGTAACCATATCTATAAACTGCTAAGAAAAGATGGACAGAGCCACTGGTTTGTCTCATTTTGAAACCATTTTTAGCAGTGTGTTTGTTGCCATCCTGTTTTATTTTCCTTTTCTGCTGTTTTCTGGACCCTGAAGCAAGGTGCAGGCATACAAATATCAATAATTAGTACCAAATAAAGCGTAACACACATTATTTGTCAGCTTAAATTAAAACAAAAGCTCCAAAAGGCACGGACACCGTAAGTATAACTGGGAAGCTCCGTAACTTATGGGAAGCTTAGCAGATAGTAAGTTGAACACTTAAGTGCCATAAACTGAAGTTCCTGGATTGGTTCACTTTAAAGTAGCTTCAAAAGCAAGGCGATCCAAGTAGATTTGCCCAACTTGAGCACATTAATGTTTTTATAGTAAGTTTTCCCCTTCATATCAACTGTACTTTGTAAGCTACTAACCAACTGGCTTAAAAAATATATCTGGAGCTGGCAACATCAGATCTGTCCAGGAAGTCTTTGTTTTTATATTTTTATATTCCTGTGATGAGTCTGCAGCAAACGCCCAACTGAGATGCGTTTTCGACAACATAGAATCATCAAAAACGAACCGTCATCCCGCAGTTGTGAAAACATTTCTGATGGCTTATGATTCGCGTGGCATTTGATTTTTGTTTTGATCTGCTTCATTACAGAGATGAGGCAACAAGTGCAGCGAAAGAAAAAGAGAGCTGACCCACTAATTAACTCGAGTTGCAGAGGGCTTTCTGGCAAAAACAAAGGATTATCCAACCTTTTTACTCTGTGGTGGCTGCGTCCTGAAAGTACGATGAAAATTAACTTAATTATGGTGTAGTCTCTAATTAATTAATACATCACGGATCTCTAGTCAAATATTAGTTGCAGTGTAATGCGAACCGAACTAATATTACAAAGAAAACAGCTAATTTCATAAAGGACACGAGTATATAAGCAGATTATTTACATATTATAATATAGTGAATAAACCAAAATAAAAAAAAGAAACTAATTTAAAATCAGTAAGCTTGTTTGTGGAAATTTAAAGTAAAGAGTTCATGTTAAAACACAAATTGTGTAGTCCAGGTTCAAGGCATTTTTTTATAATGAAAAATAAATTTTAAAGTCAGGGATTGGATTAATGCACCCTGAAAACATGAATAAACACAATAAAATGTTTTATATAGCCGAGGAAATCTGTAATAATTCGAACCGTGGATGACTTTAGGGATGGGAATCGAGTCCAATTGCCATCCCTAGCTGACTTTCATGTTTTTTTAATCTGTGGCTTTTCCACTAGTCAAGTCCACATGAAGAAACAGGTGAATATGAGGCTCTTTCAAGAAATAATTCTACATCAGACTGCTGGCTATCAAAATAATCATATCAATCTCTCTGTTGTACTAATAATCCCTTTGTAATCCCCTGTCAAAAAAAAAGAAAAGAAAAAAAAGATTGAGACTCCCATGTTCAAAATAATTTCAAATCAGCTGTTCCAAACATAGCCCGTGTAAATATGCCCTTTCTAAAACAAACAGACTCATTTAGCCGTGCTGTACTCTGCAGCTGCACTTTATGTAAATTAAGAGCCACACTCACATGTAAGTCTCTCCTTCAGCTCGGGAGTGGGTGCCATGTCCACAGAGCTTTTGCTGTGGCAGTTGAGCAGGGTCGGGTCAGCCCCGTGGCTCAGCAGCAGAGAGCACACCTCCACTCGGTTTTTAGACGCCGCTTCATGTAGAGGGGTGAACTGCCACAGATCCATGGCGTTCACACAGGCTCCGTGCTGGCGAAGGAAAAAAATAGCGGAAGAGAAAAAAAAAAAAAAAAAAAAAGTACAGAGGAGATTACTGACAGCAGTTTTATCATTATTGATTCTGGATTGCTCAAAAGGGAATGATGCCATCGGCTCTGGCGCATGTGTACAATGAATGTGTCACGTTTTTAATGAACTAACAAAGCAGGTCTTAGGAGGTCATTTATAGCTTCTTATTATGAATTATGTCCACCGACCCAGTATATTCAGAAACAGGATGTATGTGTGTTTGTACCTTTAGCAGCAGCTCAGTAACTTCATAGTGTCCATAAGAGCAGGCGTTATGAAGCGGCACCAGACCCCTGGAAAAAAAACAAAAAACCCAGAAGACTTCTCATTACAAACAAACATCAGTGTTAACAATTCTAAATACACACAAAATGTGTGCTGAGTCCAACAATGTGACACTTACACTAACATGCTGATGTTCAGTAAAAATACCATTTACCACATTTGATATCTTGGTCACATTGGCACGGTGACATCCTGCTAATCAGTGTTACACATCGAGTGCCTCAGATGTCAACATCATAGCGGCACTACATAAAAGGTTGAGGGTGTCTCACAGCTTTCTCACACAGAGCCCACGGTAGCAGACGTGCTCTCGCTACTGGATAATAAGTTTGGTTTTGTGGAAAGTGCAGCAGGCAATGACACTCATTCATCTACTTTGCTTAGACTGTTTGAACTGAGGACCATTTAAAGTCCAGTCCAGCTCTACTGCACATGTGCATTCTCGTGTCCACCTCGATCAGGTGAGATCTAAGTACCTTCAGGATTGGAGTCTATAAGGGGAAAAAACGTAAATGACATTTGACAACCTCCCCCGCACCCCTAGTGACAAGTTTTGACATCTCAGTTTACATCAATAAGTCGTGGTTTGACAGCTATTCGAATGGTTTCCAGGTTTTTTGTGTGGCTGCATAAGCAGAGACCACCCTCACTAACTTTTTATGCACGTCCAGTCATTTTAGTCTATAAGCAGGCCTGAAATATGACAGAAACTGCAGAAAAGAGCTTCAAGGGCTTCTGCAGAATGCAGTGCATCATACTCTGTGCACGCCAACAACAGAATGTGTATATATCCCCACCTAAATCTTATGATCCAATGAGATGGATTAAGGAGTCTCATCCTACTGGCTATAGCAAAATCTCATAATTATGTCTCATAAATAGCAGTGTAGTTATGATGTGTTACCATTAAGATGTTTAGTTTTTAAGAAAATCCTGAATTCAAGTGCCTTTTCCCCCCCACTTACACTCCCCTTGTCGTTTTCTCTGTACATACCCTTTGTCCTTGGCGTGAACATCTGCTCCATGCTGTAGTAACAACTGAACTATCCTCACCCTGTTGTATCCTGCTGCCAGGTGCAGCGGAGTGGACTAAAAAGGCAGACCCACAGAAACAGAGAGAGAGAGAAAGAAGGACAAATAAAAGCAAGAAGAGAGAACGAGGAGTCAAAGAGTGGGAGGGGAAAAAAAGACAGACAGAAAAATAAATGTTAGCCCACATGTTCGCTCCGCAGTGTGACAGCCTATCATCAAGACTTCATAACCATCATTCCTGTTTATGTATGTGTGGGTATGTTTTCACTGAGCATCTTACAGTCTTAAGGTAAGGCTTCGCAAGAAGAAATGGGCTGTAGCAGTCTGCCTATAATTTCCTCCATAACACTGATGAAAAGCTGCAGTTCTGAATGCATTAAGATCTGACTGAGATGAGATGGCTTTAGCTCTTCGTGCAGCACTACAGTCTTTCAGCAAAGGCCATTCTTCCTGAAAGCTCGAGTGAAACGCAGACTGGTGCCGAAATGTTGCGGCAGCAAGAATGTTCCCATTATTCAGTCAAATTGAACTTGTTACAGGGAAAAAAGTAATAGAAAACCTGCCTCTAAGTCATGATATAAAAGCCATTTCGCAGAACTGGATGTGCTACAGAGCAAAGTGTGAATGGACGTTGGATTAAAGCTACTAGATGCAGTAGGCTGATATAAAAATGACATATATATACACACACATAGATATATACATACACATACATACATACACCTATATATATATAATATATATATTTATAAAAAAAAAACTTTTTTAGAGCAAACACTGAGATCACAAGAAATGTGTTAAATCTTGAGCAGCTCTACAAGCTTAATGTCCAAGTTTAACAAAGTCCCTTTCACACATGGTACCTGACTTCCAAATCCTTTGGATGCTTTGTGGTCATTTTCTTTATAGACAGGAATAAATCAAAATTCTTCAAAGCTGAATACTGATGTTTTCTTTAAAACCAACATACACCTTGCTACTAGAAAAGGTATATTATTCATGGGTCACAAGGTCAGTAAACTCAAAACAACATATTTTCCACTTTTACCTCCAGTAGAATCTAGAAATTAATCCAATGCTCTCACAAATCTGCTCTGCTATTAATCAGGCTGTGTCAATACCATACTCTCAGTTTCGCAGTCAGTTTGTAACATGGCACATTATCATGCTGGAAGCAGCCACCAGAATATAAGTACACTGTGATCTTAAAGAGCTGGTCAGCAACAATACTCTGGTAGGCGGTGGTGTTTAAATGATGCTCAGTTCGTACCAAGGGGCCCAACGTGTGCCAAGAAAATATACCTCCATATCATTACACCACCAGCAGCCTGGACTGTAGATACAAGGCAGGCTGACTCCATGCTTTCATGTTGTTTACACCAAATTCTAACTCTACCATCTTAATGTGACAGCAGAAGCTGAGACTCATGAGACCAAGCAATGTTTTTCCAGTTCTCTATTGTCCAAATTTGGTGGGCCTGTGCAAATTGCAGCCTAGTTTACTGTTCTTAACTTACAGGACTGGCACACAGTGTGGTCTTCTGCTGCTGTAATCCATCTACCTAAAGGTTCTATATGCTGTGCATTTAACAAAACCTCTTCTGCATACTTTGGTTATAACAAGCAGCTTTATTGTTATTGTTGCAGTCCTGCCACTTTCCTCTGACACTTTGCGAAACAGGCTGAAAGAATAAATAGATAATCTTGAAGGGATGCAGTTCTGATTGGGTAAAATTGGTTCATGATTACCATCCCACGTTTATGTTTATGTCTTTTTTTCCCATCTGTGTTTCTGATGAACAATGCTTGGTATCTTATTTTAGCATGGCAGATGACTCAGATTACAGTTACACTTGAAAGCCTTGGGCACCACTGCAATAGTGAGGTATTGGGGGAAACACAACACTTACACACATTGTTAAATTGTTAAAAAATGATCACCATAGTTGTTTAAATTATAGCAGAATGGAGTCAGCAGGAGGGCTTCAAAGCACAATTAAAATTCTGATATTTTATTATCAAGTCTAAAATTACTTGGAAACCAATATTTCTTTTTTTTTAATTAATCTAATAAATGTAGGTTTGGATTTTTTTTTAAATAATAAAAACCTTCATTTAGAAACTGCATTTTGTGTTTACTTGTGTTATCTTTGACTAGTTAGTTTGATGATATGAAACTTTTAAACATTCCAAAAAATTAAAAATCAAGAAGCAGACAAACACTTTTTCACACCATTGTACAAGTGTTCCCAATTGTGAGTGAGGCCAAACAGCTTTGCCTATATAATTTACTCCTTAACCAACTAATCTTTGCAGTGTCACTGGAACAAATTCTCTGCTCTCACTGAAGTCTGTTTAGAGTAAAATCTATGGATTATCCAGATTAGCCCAAACACAGTTTTTGGAAAAAGTTTGGCATTTCTTGGAATAAAACACTTATCACAGATTCTTCCATTGTATGATATACATCTCAAAAATGCTGCTATGCATGGTAAGAGGAACACCATCCTCCCACTACAACTAGAATGATTTGTTTGAAGCAATCCATAAAGTGCATTTGGAAACTGTAATAGGCAATCTGAACATTAGAGTGGCTGGCGGTTCATCATGTGGTATTTTACTCAAAGAATGAACAACTCTATATGGAAATTGTATAAATGTAAGCTGACAATGTGAATAAAGAAAATGTCAAAATGACTATAAGATAGCCTCATGTGGTCAACAGGCCTTCAACTCTCTTCTCAAGCCTGCTCACTTATGCATGTGGCAAACATATTACAGACAAGGTAGAAAGGCAGCACACAATCCTGAGAGCTGATGGCATGGAAGAGAGGTGCAATCTTCCCTGAATTACTGGCGACCTTTCTCAAGAAAGTAGGCACTCTGTCCTGAGACCCCATAGAACCTTTTGAAATACACTTCACTTCCATGGGGGATTTAGACTGGAGGTAAGTAAAAAGGTGCCACCAGCAGCCTTGTTTTTCCACATCTGTTGTTCACAAAGGTAAAAGACCAAAAAACAATTAAAAACAATTAAAAATAAATAAATGATTAATAATAAAAATAATAATCATCACTGCCATATGAAGCCACCGGATACTCTGACTGGTAAAATCGAGTTGCTCAGTGCAATCATCCGAAGGGATCAGGTGAGAGTGTGCACGCATATCTTTTCATCATATATTTGATCACACTGATGT